>NW_026000283.1:4108720-4124139 GCF_001458135.2 Marmota marmota marmota
TATATATATATAAATTTAGTTTTAGGTGGACACAATATCTTTATTTTGTTTTTATGTGGTGTTGAGGATCTAACATAGTGCCTCATGTATGCTAGGGAACACTCTACCACTGAGCCACAGCCCTAGCTCCTGTTATTAACATTTATTGAGCCAATGTAATAAAGTATCTGCTTTTTGGTTATTCAACACAAATGAACAAGAATATTCAGTATACAGTGTTATGAATGTTAAGATTAATATTTTATGAATTTTCTCCCCTTAACCACAAATATGTTTTAACTTTCCTCCTGATAATCAATATTCTAGATATTCTCTCCAATAGACATGCCTAGTAAACTATAGCTCAATATTTATTCTGAGCACACAGTGGGAGTACAGGTATTTATCAAAAATTAGAGAAGTGGTATTACATATTATATCAAATAAACATTTTTATTCAAAGTCAGACAAATTATATGAATCTTTGGACTGAGGTGCATCTTCAGTTTAAGCAAACTGATTTCTCTTTGCTGACTTTTTTCTCTTTGTGATGATAATTTTTTACATATCTTCAATTTCCTTAATTTATCTGGGAACACGATTATCCAGGAATGAAGTGTGTGCAAAGAGCATCTGCTAAAATTATCTAATTGAACATAGAGGATCACAAGTGGATACTAAATATCAACATGTACAGACAGACATCCGTGGGAGGTGTGGAGCTGCTTCTTCCACTTTTGATAAAGTGAGAGTGCTTTCATCTAATAGTACTCCTGCTCTGAGAGTGATGTGCAAAATAATTTTGCACATAAATGGGTGCTCTTATCTGTGACTTTTCTTTCTTGACCTCACTTTTCCAATTCAGTTTGGGTGTTGGTTGTTTGTAGAAAGAATTTGTTGAGGATATTTCTCCTCTCTTTTTAACTTTTTACTTGGTGGGGAGAGAGAGATTTGAGGATCAAATAAAATCTCAGGGGAAGTCCAAGCTTCTTTTTACTGAAAGGCTCTTCAAAGCAGAACCCAGCCTGATAGGATGACATTTCTAACTTTGAATTTCTGGTGGTTGATTTTATACAGACGTAAATTTAACATTATCTGGCCTTTAAAGGAAGAGCACATGAGAGCAAGACAAAACCAAAACAAAAAGAGCTAAAAGAAATAGACTTGTGGAAATGTCTGACACAAAAGGTACTGTTTTCCATCACCATAGCCACTCTCCTAATCTTAATACTGCTCCATACTTATGTCTATCTCAAAAACCCTTATTTGAAAGATAGGTTTTCATTGCCTCTCATGAAACTCCTCCTTCCTCACTTTAATTTTCTTTAGTCCATCCATACTTTACATTTTGCCTGGAATTATTATCTTCCTACTACACGTTTACCACTTCTATCATGTCACTGTAAATAAAACAATCAAATGGCAATCTTGGCTATTCAGAATTATGAATACAAGTTGAAATACTGCAATATGTATGTTTAAAGCCCCTAAGTTATTCTGAAGTATATGCAGGATTTTGTAATTTCTGGGTTACAAACCAAAATCCAACATCTATAACTTGACATCTAAAGTCCAATTTAATCCAAATTTGAAGTTATTACATTTAAGTGCAAATATATTTAGAACAGTAAACTTCATTAATTTTAATATATTCTAATTGACTCAAGTGTGAACTAGATTTCCTATCACCTATCTAAAGCAAGTGAATTTTTAATTTCAACCTAAGTTTCACAGAGGGAAAATGTAAAATGCTAAACCATCAGTTTTCCAATTACCTCACTCCAAAGACTTTTTCCTCATTTATTTGAGTGCTAAAAGGCCTTTGGCTATAGCCCTCTATATAACACAAAAGTATTAAAACAATGCAATAAATGATATTGCTGCAAATAAAACCTTCATCATAAGACTACTTAAAATAGAATATCTGTGACAATTTGCATCTACTCTAAGTATGTTTGTTTATTCAAAATACTTACAGGAGAAAGGAGGCTTATTATGAAAACCTCATTGCATTAAATATAAATATATGTAACACATTTCAATGTCTGGGTAGTCCAAAGGAAGACTCTAGGCATTGAGTGAAGCAAATTATTCAAGATATTGATGACTTAGTGTGAACAAGTTTTCTTACCTCTTCAAAACTGAGCTGAGTAATCAGCTTCCTTAGTCATGAAGCCTGAGCATTTCAGGCTTTGATGTTTAACAAACCAATACTGTCTGTGGTCTTTCAAAGCTCATGTATTCACCAATGTCTGAATTATACAGAATTCATATTTTTAATTTTTTAATGTGTATAATTTATTGTTCAATGTGGTGTGTCATCACGTTCAGTTAAACTATCTTTTAATACTAAATACTTCAGTTACATGACTTTAAGATTGGAATTTTTCTGAAAATAATATATCTGACTCCAATCCTCAATAGTAATCATATTAGTTATTTACTGCTCTGTAAAAAAACTAAATCAAAACCGAATGGTGTAAGGCAACCAGTATTTGCTATATCAACAGTTTCTATGGGTTAAAAATTTGGAAGCAGCTTAACTGAGTGACTTTGGTTCAGGAATCCTCATGAGGCACTAATTAACCATCCTGGTTTTCCTGGGACTGGGGATGTTACCACAAGTGTGGGAATTTTCAATTTTAAAACTATGATAGTTTCTGGAAAACTGTGACAAGTTGGATATTCCAAAATGGAGGCTTGAGATACAGAACTTCCAGTGCCAAAACCCAGTTAAGTCCTGGGACTACCAGGGCAAGTAGTTCACCTTACTTATGAAATTACAATAAAGATGAGTGCTGGAGTTGTACTTATATGCAGTCTTGACTGAGCCTGGAGGATGTATTTTCAAACACAACCACACAATTATTTGTAAGATTTATCAGTTCTGTACTTTGTCACCTGAACCTCTTCAAAGAAAAGCTTAGGATTCCTCATAACATGGCAGTAGGCCTATCCCAAAAAGAATGCTGAGAAAGAGGGAGGGAAGGAGGGAAAGAGGGAGAGAGAGAGAGGAAGAGAGAGAGAGAGAGAGAGAGAGAGAGAGAGAGAGAGAAGGAAAATATAATGTTTTTTTCTTTATTTATTATTAGCAAGTCCAAATCATGCACAAGGATAGAAAATTAAAGTCCATTTCTTGTAGAGACAAATATCTAAGAATCTGTTGATGTATTTTGAAATAACTAAAGAAATGACAACAAGATTTACTGAATGGTTTTTTAAAATATTAAATTAATATATGTGACAAATTTAGAACAATAGCTTAAAACACATAAAAACCACTATGTAATCATTTGATAAATTTCTCCTTTCCCTCAAATAATAATAATGGAATTTGTTCAAGTAATGACAACCATGCTGATTTGGTATATTTAAAGGATTGTTCAGAAACCTATCTTCACAAATTTATTAGAAGTTGATATTAAAGGACAGAGAGATAATGCAAATTTGAATTATATGAACAGTTCACTGGGAGAATGTCTTATATGAAATATGGGTGGCTATCTATATTTCAAAACAGATAACAATCAATGTGCAGATTGCATAATAACTAGATCATTCCCAAGAATGTTTAAACTTCATTTAATGCTCTGAGGTTAGGTGGCAGAACCACTGGATCATCTTGCCTTCTTTTTACTAATCTATAATCGTGCTTGATTAATTACTCCCTTCACGATTTCTTTAAAAGCTGGAACAAACCAAAAAAATATTGATATCTCCTTTATACAAATTAATTCCAAATAACACAAATGGAACCCAAAACACTTGCCAAATGCTGTGAACCTTTCTGAAAAAAAGTTACCAGAATTTGCACTTAGCTAAAATTTATATGCCATAGCATGCAAATTGTGATCTCAGCAGTTGTCAAACAGCAAATGTGGATTCTAATACAAGACCCTTATGGCTCCTTCTTTGTTTAGGGTTTTATAAATCCTCTGATATAAACTAAGAATACTATGTACTAACAACCTGCAGAATAACAAATGCCACAGGTCATCTTGAGTAAAATATAATCTAAATTATGCAGGATAAATTAGATGAGTAATACAATCCATTGTGATATTGTTTATAATCCCATGTCTATGTTTATTTGGATTATGTAATTTGGTTTTATAATACCCTAGGCAATTAGGAGTGTGGAAGAAAATTTGAATATTATTTTAAAACTGACAAAATGACATATTACCCATGAAGTTGTTGTACTTTCCCAAATTATACCTTAAGGGAAAATGCATATTCATTTATACACAGAAATAAAGACAATAAGAAGAAATAAAAAGAAATAAAAGACAATGAAATAAATACTATAAAAGGAATACTTCTCCCTTTGGCAATTTACAGTACATATTAAAAGTTTAAATTCAAGGGGCTGGGGTTGTGGCTCAGTGGTAGAGCGCTCACTTAGCACATGGGAGGCCCTGGGCTCCATCCTCAGCACCACATAAAAATAAATAAAATAAAGGTATTGTGTCCAACTACAACTAAAAAATAAATATTAAAAAAAGTTTAAGTTCAATAGGAAGAAGATTTTTTAAGTTGTTTAATGGCTAAAATAAACAAACTTTTAATACAAGGCAAAATTTTAACATATCTTTTGAAATCCAGTTTTAGAGCTATGAACTGCAAACCAGAGAATAATTGTATTCATCAGCATAAAAATATTATATTCAATATTAAATATTACTTTTGACAATGAAATGTGTTCGTTAATGATTTGTATTTTTTGAAACTAGCTAAAACTAAGCTTATGAAATGATCCTTTCAGACCTAAACATAGGATTCTACTAGGCCCCAGTGCTTGAGTTGTAGGCAACAGTATTTGGGCTGGTTATAGGGAAGTTAACTGCCCATGAGTTACTGCATGTGGAACAACAATCAATTAACCCAGTCAAATTTTTCACTTGGGCAATTGAGAAGACAGCTTATTTCAGTTATGGCTGCCTGAAAAAGAAGACAGAACACAATTTCCAATTTTAATAGATTGTATTGTGCATCCAAGACCAGATGATTGATGGAGTGGCCTTTAGTACATCATCATTCTTGTATGTTGTTATAATAACTCTCTGAAACTACAGCTAACCTAGTTTCCCTCTTACTTGTGACTTCAGAGAGCCAGTACATCCTTTTGCCAGATAATATGAGTTCCTTTGGCATTTTATGCTCTATTAACTATCTGAAGACATTAGTTAGATACAGCCAACTAATTGTTGACAATGGTACCAAGAATATGCAATAGGGAAAGTATAGTCCTTTCAGTAAGTGGTACTGGTAAATTGGATATCTCTCTGCAAAAGAATGGCATTGAACCCTTAACTTACCCAATACACAAAAGTCAACTCAAAACAGATTAAACACTTAAATCTAAAACCTGAAACACTAAATTTTTAGGAAAAAACAAAGGGAAAATGACCTTTATATAGATGTTACAAATGAATATCCATATATGATACCTGAAGTAAAGGTAATGAAAGCAAAAATAAACTAATGCAACTATATCAAACTAAAAAGTTTCTACAAAGCAAAGAAAACAATTAAAAGGAAAGGAAACCTATGGAATGGCAGAAAACATTTCCACCACACATACCCTTGTTTTAGTGAGCTTCTTTTGTTGCTGTGACGAGAACAATTCTAGAGATGACAAAGTTTATTTGGAGGCTCGAGGTATCAGAGGTCTCAGTTCATAGACAACTGGGTCCATTCTTTAGGGGAATAGGTGAGGCAGAACATTATGGTGGAAGAGTGTGGTGGAGGAAAGCAGCTCATTATGTGGCACTAAAAATCAGACTCCAAGGAACAAAATATATACCCAAAGACACATCCCAATGACCCACTTACTCTATCCATAACTTAGATGCCTATATACAGTTGCCATCCAATTAATTGCTAATAATAATAATCAGTATGAATTCACTGATTTGGTTAAAATTCATAACCTAATCTTTTCAGCTATAAACTTTCTTTCATTATCTCACAAATGAGCTTTTGTGGAGGTATCTCATATCTAAACCATAATAATCCTATGGGGGCTAATATACATAATATATAAAGAAATCATACAAGTCAAAAACAAGAAAAATAATTTGAAATAGAACAAGCTACATAAATAGATACTTTTATCCCAAAAGACAAACAAATGGCCTCCAGCAGATGAAAGGTGTTCAACATAACTAATCATCATGGAATGCAAATAAAAAATATTTACTTCACACCTAAAAGAATGGCTCTTTTAAAAAGGTCAAATTGAAACCAGTGTTGGTGAGAAAAAGGAGAAAAGAGAATATCTGTATACTTTTAAAAGGATTTTAACTTGGTATAACCATTATGGAAAATTGTAATGAGGATCCTAAAAATAGATAAAACTCAAATTATTATATATTCTAGAAATATATATATTCTAGAAATCTCAATTCAGGGTATGTATGCAAAGGAAATTAAATTGGTATTTTAAAAACAAATCTGTGCTTTCATGTTTATTGCAGCATTATTCATACTATCAAGGTATAAAAACCACCTAAGTGTCTGTAAATAGCTAAATGGTAAAACAATGAAATGGAATATTACTTATTTTTTTCAAATAAAGGAAAACAATAATATTTGTTATAAAATAGACAAGCCTAGAGGACAGTGTTAAGTAAAATAAGCCATACACAGAAAGACAAATACTGCACCATCTTATATGTGCAATATAAAAAAGTCAAATGCATAGAAATAGAGAATATGAAGATAATTCCTAGGGACTTGAAGTGTGTGGGGCAAATGAGAATATTTGGGGAAAAGGTTACAAACATACAAGTATAATATGAATAAACTCTGGAGATATACATCATGATGACTTAGGTAATAATGATGCATTATGGAAATTTACTAAGAATACATTTTCAGTGTTTTTTAATTAAACACATACACTCACACTTATACATTTCTTACATAAAAAAGGGTAGCTAATAGGAGTGATGAATATGTCAATAAACTTGGTGGTGGTAATCTTTTCAAAATATACACATTTGGCAAAACCTCACACTGTACACCTAAATACATATGAATTTTGTTATATGAACCTTAATAAAGAAATAGAAAAAACAAGCATAAATCTTAAAATGTTATGCAAAAATAAACAAAAGAGATGTAAAATTAGGGCATGATATTTTAAGAAAATAATCCACAAAGGGAAGTAGAAAAAGAAATTAACATATTTTCAAAATCACCTTAAATATGATCTTAATGTTGTTTCTATTTCCTTCACAATAAGCAAAGCAAAAACCTTAATGTATTCTGAAATATTGTAGTCTTTTAATACATTAATTCTAGTATTCCTTAAAAGGAATCTTACATCTGATTTGAACATGAGTCCCAGAGTTCTTGTGCTAGAAACTTGATATACAACACAGCAGTATTTTGAAGTTAGGCTTAAAAAGTGAGCGGCTTGATCATGGAGTCACCACCCTCCTGAATGGATTGTTATTATTCCAGGAGTGGGTTTCTTATCACAGGAATGAATTTCCCTTAAAAAGATGATGCCAGTTCCTCAATGGGGCTTCTAAGGCTCCAGAACCATGATCCAATAAATTTTTGATAATTATAAATTATTTGGTCTCAGGTTTTCTGTCATCACAGCACAGATCATACTCATATAATTATGATTCAGATGTCTGAGTTAGGATAGTTGACCATTTGACTATTCTTTTAAAAGAGAATAGTAAATTAATCAATTAGAGATTGTCATCTTTGGAAAGATGTCCCCAGATTTCGCAGCAAGGCATGTAACCTACAGTGCACTACAAACATTTACTTAAATAGAAATATTATATCTGAAAGATTTGGCAAGAAATTCCCACAACAAAAAAAGACTTTCATGTAAAATCATTTAATGCTTAAAACAAATATTAACATTGTTATATTTCATATGCACTTGTCTGATGTGGCACACAATATCTCCTCTCTCCTCTGAATTATCTCTGGATAAATATAAAGGATGAACAATGTTAACATTCTTGTCCATTAGTCATAGCTTGATCGAAGAGGACAAATATGTCACCCTAACTAAAGCAGAAAGATTGCTGAGGTTGTCACAGTGAACTTGATTAGCTTGCATCTAAAACCAGTTCAATTTGTATGTTCTTGAGATATACTGTCAGATTGAAGACAGTTTCCCCATTTGAGTGTACAGGAAAAGATAATGTACACAAAAATGTACTATCAATTCAGATAGGTACATATTTTTCAAGTGCATAATCTAATTCAAAAGTACGTGGATTCCCTTTATCTTGCTTTCTGTGTTGCATATTGCTAAAAAAGGGATACTGCTTTTTCTTGGATACTGAACCAAGGAAGCAATGCCATCTAAAATACCATATTGACAAAATAACTACCTCTGAATTTATAGAAAACTAGCCATGCTTTTATTTTATTTTCTTACCAAAGATTTTGGCTTGAGAAAATAAAAAGCTAAATTATTTTGTATTCTTTCTTACTATGGTTGATTATGTCTTTATTACAGTTAAGGGTAATCATGGTATTATAGATATTAAAATGGCCCAAAGAAATTAGAAATGAAGCTTAGACTAATGTTTTTGAACATTTCAAAACTTAGTAGATTTATTGTATTGTTTAATTGAAGCATTTTACACACTTTTAAAATGTATGGGACTCAATCAGAGCAGCCATTGTATTGAACAAATGTGTCTACTACAAATTATGAGATAAATTTAGAAAAAAATGGAAAAACTTCATAAATTTATGACTTGGATGGATAGGATTGAGAGAGTTTGCTATTTTAACATATACTCTTTTAATGTTTTCAAATATTTTATTTTTGATTTAAAATGTATCAATTAAAAATATTAATGGAGTTACTTGTAATATCTCAATACCTGCATACAGTGCAATCTGATCAAATCCACTCTTCATTTATCAATTTATCTCCTTCCCAAACTTTAGTAATCACTAGTCTACTCTCAGGTCAACTTATCTTTTTTAACTTCCACATAAGATAAAAAATGTGTAATACTTGTCTTTTTGTTTCTGTCTTATTTCACTTAGTATACTATTTTACACTTCCATCCATTCTGCCGCAAGTGACAGAATTTCATTCTGTATTGCTAAATAATATTCCATTTGGGATGTATGACACAGTTTCTTTTATTCCTGTATCTTAGTTATTTCGAATAGAGTTATAATATACATGGACATGCAAATGTCTCTTTGGTATGCTGATTTCATTTGCTTTGGTAGTATTTCTGGAAGTGGAATAGCTGGATCACATGTTAGATGTACTTTGAGGTTCTTGAGAAACATCAATATCATTTCTCATAATGGATATGCTAATTTGTATTCCCAACAAAAGTATATAAGTTTCTGTGGACAGATGTTGTGGCGCAAGCCTGTAATCCCAGTGACCTGGGAGGCTGTGGGTGGCAGGAGGATCTCAAGTTCAAAGTCAGACTCAGCAACTTAGCAAGGCACTTAGCAACTCAGTGAGACCCTGTCTCTAAGTAAAATACAAAATAGGGCTGGGGATGTTTCTCAGTGGTTAAGCATCCATGAGTTCAATCCCCAGTACTCCCCCAACCCCCCAAAAAAGGATATAAATTTCTGTTTCTTCTAAAACCTCTCCAGCATTTGTGGGTCTTTTTTTTTTCTTGTTTGTTTTGTTTAGTTGATAATATCCATTCTGATGGGGATGAAAATATATCTCATTATTTTGATTTATAGGTTTCCTGATTGTTATTTTTCACATATTTGTTGACCTTTTGCATTTCTTCTTTTGAGAAATCTCCACTCAGATGGTTTGCTCATTTTTAAATTAGATATCTCATATATTTGTTGTCAAGCTTTTTTATTTTCTTATATATTCTAGATATTATTCTTATGTCATATGGATAATTAAGGAATATTTTCTTTCCTTCTGGTGAGTTGTCTTTTTTACTCTATTAACTGTTTTCTTTGATGTGCAGAAGATTTTTATATTTTATATTTTTAAATTTACTTTAACTTTTGCATAAACAAATGTTGTATGTACTAATGTGCTAAGTATATAAGTATATTTTTAAATACATGTATATCTTATGTGATTTTAAAATTTGATTAAACATTTATCTCCTAAAATCTTTGTTATTTCTATATGGTGAAAACAATCAAAATCCTGGCCTTATCTTTTTGGAATTCTACTATATGTTAGTTCATGTGTTTTATTTTTTAACTTTTGAAATCTCTGTTGTGGTAAATATTCCAGATGCCTAATATTACAATCCAGAAGAAAATATTATAGTAAGAAGTAATAGGGTATTTTTTAGTTGTAGAAGTACAAAATACCTTTATTTTACTTAATTGCTTTTATGTGGTGCTGAGGATTGAACCCAGTGCCTCACACATGCTAGGCAAGCACTCTACCACTGAGCTTCAACCCCAGTCCTATGATGGGTATTTTTAAACAATGTTAATTTATGTTCATATATATAAAACACTGCCAGAGCCCCATGTGTTGATTTTAAGCTTTTGTATTGATAATTATCCACTATTTTCTATTAAAGGGAAATATCACTCCTATTTATGTTTTTACTCAAAGGGCTTTGTAATCACTGATACAATATGACTGTAGCTCTATGAAATGAGAATATTTGTCAATGTCACAGACTAAGAAGCACATGAGTTATAATAAGTCACTGTGATAATGTGGAGTTGTCTTTTTCGACTAGAAATTTTCTGTAAAAGTTTAATGCCTAAATTATATCCTCCAGTATTATGTTTTAAAATAGACATAAAATAGACAGCAATAATAGGCAGATACTATTAAATTGCATGATACTTTTGAGTTGATGAAATATTTGAGTTCCAAGGCAATTGTCCCTTCCGGTTTTGTTTGGCATCCATGGGCAGATGGTACTGTCATCACTCTCAGGAGACATTTGAACATCCATATCCAATAAGTTTGTTAATAACATTGGTTAATGTCATTACAAAGAATATGCACCTGCATTAAATAAGTTTCTAAATAAGTCCATTTTAATTCTGCTATGAAAGATGAAAGATTTTGTTTTAAAAGCTTAAAAAATATGTTTTTTCACATAGACCTTGATAAAGCAAATGGCATTTAAACATCTGTGAAAGCTATATTTGGACAACTGCTACTCTCTTAGTAGAATATAATTTACCTCCCCAAAGGTGAGGGTTGAGATTATTGTTTTGGGTTATTTGTAGAACCACATTTTATTTTATTTGAAACCTCATTGACCAGAAATTCATATCTATCAATCTTGGAATATTTTAAGTAAAACTATTTTAAATATCCCTAAGTACAGAATAACTAACTAAATGAGTGAAATTTAATTTTTGCATGAATGTTGATTTATATTAAAATATATAACAAAGACCTGCTTTGGACTGTACTATGTTCCCTGATAATCCATATGTTGAAGTTCTAATCCTAAGTGTGATGGTATTTAGAGAGGGTGTTTTTTGGAGATAATTATCAGGGTCAGGAGGATGGGCTTTTCATGATGGAATTAGTTCCTTTACAAAAGGAGAGAAAGGAAGGGAGAGGGAGAGGTAAAGAGAATAAAAGAAAGTGCGGCAGGAGATCACAGTCTACCACAAGAGATTACACCAAGAAGGTGAGATTCTAAGCCAAGAAGGCCCTCACCAGAAATCAAATTGACTGACATTTTGAGGCTATACCTCTCAGCCTCCAGATCAGTAACAATTATATGCATAGGACTTAAGCTACTCAGTCTGTGGAAATTTGTTATAATACCCCACTAAGAGTAATCTAGTCTAATCTATTAGAATGACTATAGAAGTGCCTTGGGTCATGTCTCCTAAAAAATGCTTGTATGTATCAAGAGGGTTTAAGAGGTTATAACTACCTATAATGCCAAGTCCCTAATTTTTATCCATTCTCCACAGTAGCCGTCACAAAGTTACAATATTGAAAAGTTTTGTTTTGTATTGTTAAAAAATCAGTTATTTATGAAGTTTCAGTCCCATAGACATAAGTTTTGATATGTTATCAAAAGAATGAAAGTGTTGAGCTACAGCAGCAAAAAAGAAATTTCCCTGCAAAGGTATGTGTTTTTAACTCTATTGTTTTCCTTTAGCTACATTTAAACTTTTGCATGTTCATTTCTAGCTATTATTTTTCTGAAATGAATTTCTTTATTTTCTTCTTTTATAGTCCAGCAAATTCTAAGAGAAAGACAAATTTAGAATTCACTTCACAAAAGCTTCAGTTTTTTCCCATTCTTCTGACCCTTTTTAACCTTCCCAAGCAGGTACAAAAAATGATTGTTTCTCTAAGGATACTGTGTTCTTTCATACTTCAGTGACTTTGAATGTCCTTCCCTGTTTACATGGATCAACTTCTTGAACCTTATAAAATCCTCCTAATCCTTTAAAGTTCAGGTCAAAATTCCATTCCATTCTGAAGACATTCCAGTCTTCCTAAGAAATGGTGCTCCCTTGTATTAGCACATACAAAGAAAGTGTTTAATAAATGATAGAGTATGTCAAAGGGATATGAAAAACTGAAAAAAAAAAATGATATGGTCATAGCTGGAACAATTTGGGCAAAAAGAAAGGCTCTGGTAAAAATAAAAATAAATATTGGACTATAACCTAAAATATAAGATAAATGTCTATGACTTGATATTTATTTTACTGATAAAAATAAATTACTGGGCAAATAAATAAACTAAGGGCAGGGGAGGGAAAGACAAATATTCTTTGTAGATGAGTTCTAAATAATTTATGTGAACATTCCACTCCCAAGGTGGTGGAATATAACTACTATTTATTTATTTATTTATTTATTTTGCAGTTCAGGGATTAAACCCAGGGCCTTTCACATGTTAGACAAACACTATACCCTGAGCCACATCCCCAGTTAACTACTCAATTCTTAAGTGACCAATTCTTAAGTCAAGTATCAATTCTCATTGTGACTTTCTTCAAAAGTATTCACTGTAGAAAGAGGAAAATAGTGACTTCACTGTGAAATAGAAAAGTCAGATAACATGGCAATACCTGGAGAAGTCTGCATGAACTATTCAGCCTAGGTAAATATAATGTATCAATATTGCTCCATTAATTGTGACAAATATAGCACTCTAAGGCATAATGTTAATAATAGAGCAGACTGGATATAGAAAGTCTCTACTATCTTTAAAAAGATTTAAAACTGTTCTAAAATTTACAGATTATTTAAAAGCAATAATAATTGCTTTATGATCTGACAGAAGAGATACATGGTTTTCTTTAGCACTCACTGAAATGCAATATGATTGCCTGTTTACTTCCTTAACTCAAAGTCTCTTTCATCCCCATCTCCTGATATATAGAACCTTCAACCCACAAGTCTGCAGAATGAGTTAGAAATATGTATGTACAAATACAATTAATGATTGAATCACTGTAATGTTCTGGGAAATTTATTTTCAATTAGAGAAGTTATATTAATTGGCAATGCTATTTGTAATGAAATTTATATAAATATCAGTAATAAAACATAAATTTATTCAAATTATACTAGTCCATTCCAATCATTCACACACATACGCATGCATTGGAATTTGTTTTCTCCTAAAATTATAGCATTTCTAATTGGTCCTTGATGTATTTCAAAAATAATCTTCAAGTTGCTGTTTACATGAATCTGTGGATATATCAGACACCCAGTGTACTACAGAATTATTTAAGTAGTAACACTGGAGATAAAGTACATGCATATCAGGAGATCTTTTGCTTTCTAAATGTATGATGTTGAACAAATTATGAACATACATAAGGCTCAGTTTTCTCTTAGGTTAAAATGCAGATGATAACAGCACTGGACTCCTAGGACTATTGTCAGGATTAATAAATTAATACCTACCAATGGTTTAGAGCACTGTGGGGCAAGTGACAAACAATAATTAAATATCAGCTTGATATTGTGATTAGGAGAAAAATATTTATAAACTTGACTCACTTGAACAAAACTCCTCTGGATTTTTCCTGCAACTATTATTTATTTCTAGCTATACATGATTTTTCTAGATTAAGCTCAATATTTTATTGATTGTTATGACCAAAGGTAATTATTAGACTAGATAAGATTGCTACATTTTAATCCCAACAGTGATAGTGACTACAACTGTTTATTTCACCATTTCTACACCAACACCTAATACTAAAACTGCTATTAGTACTTAATAAAGATTTGTTAACTGATAGTTGTTCATCACTTGTAGCCAGGCTGAAATCTCATACTAGTTTATCAAGATTGAATTTATATGTTTTGTGTAATAGGCTAAAATATTTGGGCTATATTTTTGGATCTCTCAGCCTCATGTTTGGGAATCTATTCTTTGCCTAAAGTGACTTCAAAATTTTTGTTTAATTCCATCACAGTGATTGTTACCTTACAAATGTGTAAATAGCTAGGGACACATTTTTCTTTTAAATAGCATTGAAAATTGTATTGTATTCATTTAACAATCTATTGACTTTGGATTTATTTCACATATGCCCTCATTGCTTATTTCAGCATCAGTCATACTAAATTCTATTTTATTCTCACTGTATATGTACAGTTTGTAAGATAAGCCATTTATCTAATTTAAAATGGGAAGAGGAGAAAAAGGAGAAGAAAGTAGCAGAAGAAATAGTATTTGATATGAAAGCAATTTCAAATATTTTGGGTTTCATTTTTAAGTGAATTAAACAATTTAAAAGATTCTTTCTGCTTCATATTTATATAGACATTTTTCAATGTTAGTACAATATTATTCATAAAATATTTATTTATTGTATTTTATGTGCAAATAGTATATATATAATAAGCATATAAATCCAATATGACTCATTCCCTCGAGAAACTTAACATGGAAAAGGGTTTCAATGACAGAAAATACATGGTGATATTTACAATACAAGCTGTAGAATCCTACTTTGCTTCTAAGTTAATAATTTCAGAATCAGCTTATTCTTAGGAATGTCTTCTTTGGAAGCCATATTTGAAGGCTTAATTTCAATGAAGGATGAAGATAATAAACCACATTATGTGTATGTACATGCACATCTGTGTAAAAATGTTTTCATTTCCAAATCTTGCATTTTATGTAAGCTTTGCCTCAAGTCAGTACAGAACAGAAGACAGAAGCTACGAATGTGAGGTCAGCTTTGCAACATGTCAGGGTTGTAGTAGAAAAAAAATTGCATATTATTGGCAGTGGTTTAAAATGTATTGTTCAGTGATAAAAATGTAATATAATGCATAAATATGGACCCCAAGGGCTGGGGATGTGGCTCAAGCGGTAGCACGCTCGCCTGGCATGCGTGCGGCCCGGGTTCAATCCTCAGCACCACATACAAACAAAGATGTTGTGTCCGCCGAAAACTAAAAAATAAAAAAAAAATATTAAAAATTCTCTCTCTCTCTCTCTCTCTCTCTCTCTCTCTCTCTCTCT
>NW_026000283.1:4124164-4144594 GCF_001458135.2 Marmota marmota marmota
TCTCTCTCTCTCTCTCTCTCTCTCTCTCTCTCTCTCTCTCTCTCTCTCCTCTCTCACTCTTTCTTTAAAAAAAAAATATGGACCCCAAATGGCCTCTCTGTTCTTTAACTCAGGGCCAAGTTGATAAAATCCAATCTTCCTTCATAAATCAGCTAGTTGCTTCTACCCTATAAACATATATCTTCTATTTCTCTCTAAAATGAGCATATGCTATTTTTAAATCAGAAATGCAATTCCTTCAAATAGACTAAAAGATATGAAAGCATAAATCTGTTACTCTCTCCTCCCATTGCATATTGTATGACTCACACATTTGCACATTTTGCCCATTATAAAATTATATTGGTTTCTATGTAAATTTCTGGTAGATTCAAAATTCCTTGAGAATGATGATTTTTAACAATATATGGACAGTGGTATTTTTCATCATTCAGCATATTAGTTGAATGAATTACTGGATAAATTTTATAAATCTTCTCATAATCCTGTATTTATAAAATAAATCACTACTAGTTTTCATATACATTATTAACTATTGTCAGTATGTGTACATGAATATATAACTTTATATTCTTCTCTAACAATCTAATATTATATAGAAGACATTTTCTGATAATGCACAGTCTTCATAATTATCTAATTATAGCATAATATTACACCAATATTACTTATCATAAGTCACTTTACTATTCAAATTTCAATGTTTATAACATGACTGTGAACTTATTTATACACAAACTCTCTTTTTGAAAATTATTTCTTTGACAGAATTTTCATAAGGAAAAATGAGTGAATAAATTATATGCAGATAAAAATAATAAAATCTGAACAAATAGTAAAAGTCAATTCTTTTAAAGAATTAAAAGCATCCAAAACTTGAGTGTTGTAGTTTATATATGAGGTGTCCCCCAAAGCTCCTGTGTTAATGCAGAAATATTCAGAGGTAAAATGATTATGTGAGCTGTAACCTAATCAATCTGACCTAGTTTAAATAGACTAACTGGGTGGTAACTATAAGCAGGGGGGACATAGCTGAAAAAGGTGGGTCATTAGGAGTGTAACCTGGAAAGATTCATGTTCCCTGGGGCCCATTTCTCACTATTTCGCTGCTTCCAGGATGCCATTAATGGAACAGCATTCCTGTACCATGGCTTTCTGCTATTATGTTCCTTCTCATTTGAACAAAGACCAATGGACTTGACCCACCATGGACTGAAACTCTGAAACCATGAAAACAAAACACAAAAAACAAAAACAAACAAACAAACAAACTTTTTCTCCTCTAAGTTGTTCTTGTCAGTTGTTTTGGTAACAGTGATAAAAACCTATCAAAGAGAGCAAGGTCAATGGTATTTCTACTTGAGTATATGTAAGGGGAAAGAATTGCAACTGTGTACTTTTTTTGTCCGACAGAGCTCCCCAAATGATACAGCCAATACTAGGCAGAAAAGAGTAGCCTCGCCAGTTGGATGTAAAATAGAACAAAATTCATGATTTGAAAAACAACCTGAAATTTAAGGTAGAAGTTCTGGAAATTTGAGATAAAAGAGAGTGAGAGCCAAAATCTGAGTGTAAACTCTACCTTCATCCACTAAACTACACACATGCAAAGATGCAGAGGAAAACCCAAGGACCATAGCAAAATAAATAAATAAAATAGAGCCACATCTTTTTCATGCAAGTTAAAATTGCTATTACAAAACAACAATTACAACAACCTGAAAACAATCTCCAGTTGATAAAAGTTAGCAAGAAGATGGAGAAACAACAACTGTGGAAAACAGTAGCGAATTTCTACACACAAAAAAAGTAAAAATGGAACTACCAGACAATCCATCTATACCACTTCTGGTTATATATTCAAAGGAAGTGAAATCATCATACCAAAGGATACCTGCATTCTCATGCTTACTATCACTATTTTTATTGTTTAACATATGGAATCAGCCTATGTGTTCATCAATAGCAGAATGGAGAGCACAAATGCATTATGAGTACAAATGGAATATTATTCAGACATAAAGAAGAATGAAATGATGTCATTTTCAGCAAAATGGATGCAACTCTATGGATATCATGTTAAATGAAATTAGCCAGACAGAGAAAGACAAGTATTACACTTTTTCTCTCTTGTGAGAAACTAAAATGTATGACCTGAAAGTAGAATAGTGATTACTAAGAAATAGGAGGGGTATTGGGGGGGGGGGGTCAAGGTAGTGGGCAAGGGTGGAATAAGGGTGAATGCATATGATCAACGAATGCTATATGCATATATGGAAATATCTTAGGGAATACCATTAGTATATACAAGTAATATGTATTAATAAATAAATATTTAAAAAGCAGATTGAAGTGAGAGGATTTTTCATGGAAAGATAGAGCTATACTAGATGAGTTTTGGGGGTTGTTTCTTTCAACTCTATTAATTCTCCCAGTGATGTCACCTTTTAAAGCAGAAAAGTAAAGTCATAATTTCTTAAAGGTATTAGATAACAGAGCTCAAGACTGAATAATTAGCTGGAAATTTAATTAAAAAATCCCCAGATGCAAATAAAACAGACTCTTAACTCAAATATCAGCCTAAAACCAAGTGGCAAATATTGAATGAACATAACCTACACGTTTTCAGGGGGAGATACAGGGATTCCATATGTTAAAGTGAAAGCTATAAGAATAGAGCAGATCTTCTGCCTTTTAATGGTTGTACAGTTTGATTTTTGATCCCAATTAAGATAACCGCCTAAAAATAAGAATCAAATCTCCAGAAGAACAAAGCAGAGTTTAAAGGCACTAAAACATAGTAACCTATTCAGTTTTCCAAAACTTTAACCAGGTATTCCAACACAGAAAATTGTGACTTATTATAGGAAATATATGTGGCAAGAGGCCAGAATTGTGGAATTGAAGCTCTGAAATCACTTCTTCCATAAAAGTGGTAAGAACAGTTACAAAAGTCATCCAAGTCAATTCCCTCATAATGGAAACAAACCAAAAACTTGTCACAATAGGAACACTCAAGTTCTTTCATCATATATTTAATTATTAAAAAAACAGCCATATCTTGGTGATTTTTGTTTTAACATTTGTATGCTCAGTGCCTCTTTTCAGAAACACAATATACTTGAAACCAGTAACCCAGGCAGTCATGGTAGCTGTGAAAACCAGATGTCTAGCAGCTGCTTAAAGGAAAATAGTCATCAGTTTTCTGAAAAAAAAATCTGAAGAAAATTTGTCCCTATTTTACTTGTCTGGAAACTTCCTGGAAAAGACTCATTTCCAAGGCTTGTTATTTGATAAGACAAAAATTTTTTTTCAGTGTGAAAAATCCCTCACCCCAGGCATTTTGTTGAAACCAATAAGAAGTATTTGCTTAAAAACATAGCTGCCTGAATTGGTGACATCAGTTGAGGTAAACAAGAAGCTGTCTATAAAACTTTAAAGGAATATCTCAGGTATGAGATGCCTATGCAGAGTTTGAAAACTCTTGTCATATTTTTCATTATCTAGAAGAAAAGTTGCATATGCAGGCTTTTACACATGTCCAAGAAAGTCTTGAAAAGGCCCAAATATTTCACCATTGGCTGACTCTGAGAACCTGTACAAGAAGAAAATAAAGTCAAAGGTAAAATTGTAAGCTACTTATCGAGTACTAAAAACATGTCGAAATATGACAGAGATTTTTGGCAAAGAATAAGACTTATTACATTGAGATGTTTAATGAAATTCCTGTCTAATCAGCTAGTCATAAAGCTAATCACAAAGACTTCATTGTCCACAAAAGAGGGAATAATGACCTTACATAATTGCTCCAGGAACATCACTAAAAAAATACCACATTTTCTTTGTCTGTTCATCTGTTGACAGGCACCTAGGTGGAAATTTTAATCATTCATAAAGAAGAATGAAATCATGGCCTTTGCTGGTAAATAGATGAAATGGGAAAAAATGCTAAGAAAAATAACCAGCATCAGAAGGTCAGGGTCTAATGTTTTCTCTCATTTGAGGAAACTAAAGCAAAGTAAGGGAGAGAAAGGGAAGAGGGGAGTCTCATGAAAATAGAAGGGAGGAGAGCAGAGTAGAGGGAAGATATAAAGGGAAAGGTTGGAGGGAAAGGAAAAGAAAGAAAGAGCAGAATGAAATTGACAAAATTATGGTATATGTATTCTATATGAATGTACTACAGTGAATTTCACCTTTATGAATATCTACAAACACCAACTAGAAAACAATGAATAAAACATAAAAGAAAACTCAGTAGAGGAAGGGTAACAGCATACAGGAGGAATCAGGGAAACAGGAAATACTGTGAACTGAAGTGGAACAAATTATATTTCATTTATGAATTATTACATCAAAATGAACCCCACTATTAAATAAAACTATAATTCACTAATAAAATTATTTTAAATATTAAATAACAACAGCAATCCTTGTGGGAGTTATTTCTAAAATTGATACACTTAATTATTTTTAATTTTTTTTAGTTATCAATAGACCTTTATTTTATTTATTTTTATGTGGTGCTGAGAATCAAACCCAGGGCCTCACACATGCTAGGCAAATGCTCTACCACTGAGCTACAACCCCAGTCCCACTGAATTATTTTATAGGTCCAATTTTCAACCACAAATTTCAAGACATTCAAAGAAAATGGAAAATGTTATCTACAAGAAAAAACAAAGCAGAGAATAGAAAGTGGTTGCAATATCACTGATGTATTGCCCGAGAGATAAAAACTATATACATTTATCTATGTTTAATAAATTCAAAGAATAATAAGATGATTTACCACTTAATAGAAAATAACAATATAAAGATACAAATCATTAAAATGAGCCAAGTATAAATTTTTTACTTGAAGGAATAAAAATGGAAGATTTGAGCAACTAAAAGATCTTCCCACCATTAAAACAACAGTTCTGCAGTGGAATGTTGGGAAGGCTATGGAGAAGTGGTGTTGGGCAACTAAGAGAGTCAGCAAACACGTGAAAATGAATGTTTATGTGTATGGGTTTCTAAAATACAAAGAGAATTAAAAAAACAAACAAACAACAACAACAACAACAAAAAAAAAAAACGAATACACTCTGGCAGCACTGGACCTTCAGCAGCTCAGTAGGAAAGGGCAAGCTCCCTATCAATGGTCCTAAAGAAATCATTCCAACAAGCTTAATAAAAACAAACACTGCTGTTGGAAAAAATTTGCTACCTGTGTATAAAATAAACTTAGGTACAATGAGGTCCTGGTGTGGAAGTCCCAACACTATCCAAGAAAGTTAGTGAAAGTGGGAAAGGCAATAGATTAAAAAGACATTTTAGAATTCCTGAATTGGAGAGGTCAGAAATCCCTATGGTTTACATAAGTTATTCACTTTTTTCTTCATATTTTTTGAAATTCATTTTTGTCTTATTCTTTGTATCCTTACTGTATCAATGCCCTAGATGAGAAAGTTGTTTAAGCTGCACTTTTCTTTGGATCTGGGAATGTCTGAGCAATGAGTCAGACTGGGCACAAGAATGAGAATATAACAGAGACTTGGAAGAAGAAGTGAGTACAGGAGCCATGGTTGCTGGTTTATGAGTCTGCAGGGTAGAATGAAGGGAACTTTCATGTAAAATGTACAGTCTGAGTTCTAGGATAAGGATCATGGCTGAGAAGAGGTAGAACTATGGTAGATCAGGTTCACCTGGAAATAGGTGACACTAAAACATCTGTGCCATCCCTCCATGGCCCAGAATGGTATGAAAGGAGTTTCGTGCATGACATACCCCTCCCACCAGACAGAGGTTTTCAGAGTTAGAGGGCACAACACAATCCAAATTGGTCCATAGGCTATGTGGGTAAGAGGGTTGACCAGACTTCTACTTTCAATCCTACTAGATTAACACACTCAATCCTCGTCACAATAAAAAACATTGTGAGGATAAAATCTACTCTGTAATTGACAGAATCCCCCAATTGGTTGCATTCAGGCAACTCAGCATGCACACTTGTCTGGATCAGGTAAGAGCTCAGAACAAACAGTTTGATATTTGTATCACACAAATCTCACATAACCTAAAGATCCTAAAATCAAAACTACAAAAACAGATGTCTCTTTATTACAAGCCTCCATAAGAAAACTGAATCTCTTTATGGTTGTTATTGCATATACTGCCAGATACAAACTGATTCTTTGTGCCATTGCACATTTTCTATTTTTTTCAAAATTGTATCTAATTTTATATATTTGAAAAATTAATTGGATCCTGTCTTGACATTTCCTCCTTTCTCATCTCTATTCCCTTTCCCTCCCTTTTATCCTTATTTCCCTCTTCATTTTATCTACTGTCTCCCTTCTACCCTTTTTCTTCTTTTTTTCCTTTCTCTTTTTTTCTCTCTTTTCTTCATTTTCCCTTTTTCCAATTCAATTTAGTATACTATCATTAATGCTTAATTTTTCAAACTATTCTGTTTAATTTCTCACACACTTTTTTTCTGCCTAAGAAAGTTGTAAAAATCACTAGGGATAAATTTTTTAGCACATGTTGATATATGGTATGCTCCTAAATTATGAATGTTACTGGCATTTACCGTTTGCTTTCAGAGTGGTACTGGGAGTTGACATTAACACTCTGGTTGTGCTGATGGGATGTGTTAAAGATAAACTATCTCCCCAGCACAGGAGTCATTATAAAAGACAATTACTAACTAAAAGACTCCCAAACAAAGAGGAACAGTTATCCATCTCAATAGATGGGAAAACATAGGACCACAGAAAATATGAGGGAACAGATCAAAAAGATGCCTCCAAAAGATTATAACCCACCAATAACTGAATCAGCAGATAGAAGTGGATGAAATATTGAAAAAAAATAATTTGAAAATTTTATTGTTAAAATGAACAACAAGTGAAAAGAAAGTATAAGAAATGAACAGAAAAAAACAGGATGTGAAAGAGCATTTAAATAAAGAGAGATAAAAGAAACACATAGAAACTTTGGAAGGGAAAAATTCAATAACTCAAATAAAAATTCAGTTGAAATTATCACCAATACATTAGTTTAAGTAGAAGACAAAATGTCAGAGTTTGAAGACAAGGTTGGCAGGCTTAAACATTCAGACAACATACCAAAATCTCTGGACCACAATAAAGGTAGTTTTAAGAGGAAACCTTATATCTATGAATGTCTACATAAAAATATCAGAAAGATTCTAAATAAAACTAATAATTTATCTCAAGATCCTAGAAAAAACAAGAGCAAATGATTCTAAGTCTGGTAGAAGGATGAAATAATTAAGATAAATAATTAAGATCACAGTTGAAATTAATGAGATAGGAAGTAAATTAAATGAATTAAACAAGGAGTTGGTTTTATGAAAAGATGAAAAAGACTGAAATACCCTTAACCAAACTAACCAAAATAAAGAGAGAAAAGACACAAATTATAAATGAGAAAGGAGATATCACCAAAGACATGGAAATTCAGAAAATCATTAGGGAATATTTTGAAAATTTCTATTCCAACAAATTGGAAAATCTAGATTTATAAATATATAAGACTTACCAAAACTGAACCAAACAGATATAGGAAACATAAATAGATTAACAATAAGCAATGAGATTGAAACAATAACAAAAAGACACTCAATAAAGAAAAGTTCAGGACCAAATGGATACCCAGCTGAGTACCACCAGTACTTTTAAGAAGAACCAATACTGGTATACCTCAAAATACTCCATGAAATTAAAAAAAGAGATTTGTTCCTATTTTATTATATAAAACCAGTATAAACCTGATAGTTTATTCAGATAAGAACACACCTAGGAAAGAAAACTTTAGACCAATATCCCTGATAAACATAGATAAATTCCTGAAGAAAATATTAATAAATCAATTCCAAGAGCACATTGAATATTGTAATCCACGGTCAAATTTATTTCATTTCAGGTATGTAAGAATGGGTCAAAATATGAAAATCAAAAGATGCAATTCACCACATAAATATAGTTAAGGATAAAAATCACATGATTATTTCAATAAATGTAGAAAATAAGTTCAATAAAATTGAGCAACAATTCATGGTACAAAATACTGAAAAAAACAGGATATAAAAAATTTACCACAGTAATGTAAAGGCTATCTATATACAATAAACCCAAAGCCAACATTATCTAGAAGGGGTAAAACTGAAATTATTCCCTCTAACCTCTATAACAAGCAAAGGGTGCCCACTCTCACAATGTCTATTCAATATAGTACTTGAAATTTTGGCTGGGGAATTCAGAAAAAAAGAAATAAAAGGAATACAAATAGGACATGAAACAGTCAAATTATCACTGTTTATAGGTGATATAATTCTGTACTTAGAAGGTAAAAAAAAACTCTACCAGAAGATTTCTAGATTTGATAAACAAATTCAGAAAAGTATCAGGAAATAAATCAACATAGAAAAATCAATAAATTTTACATGCACCAATAATGAATCTGCTAAAAAGAAATCAGGAAAATAATTCCATTCACAATAATCTCAATAAATCTACTTAGAAATAAATCTAACCAACAAGTTGAAAGCCATATAGAATTAAAATTATAGAACACAAATAAAGAAACTGAATAAGACAGTAGAAATGAAAGATCTGCCTTGTTCTCAAATAGACAGAATTAATATTGTAAAATGGCCACACTACCATAAGCAATTCACAGACTCAGTTCAATCCCCATCAAAATACAAACGAAATTCTTCCCAGAACTGGGAAAAAAAAAAAAAAACAGTTCTAAATTCATGTGTAAGAATAAAAGACTCAGAATATCCCAAGCAATTCTGAGCAAAAAGTACAATGCTGGAGGTGTTACAATACTCAATTTCTAACTGAACTATGGAGGGATAGTAACAAAAACAGCATGCAAATTGCATAAAATAGAAGACACCAAGACAAACCAATGCCGATTCATTCATCTGTTCCTTGATGAAGGTGCCAAAAACATATGTTGGAGAAAAATATTTTTTAACAAATTATGTCATAAAAACTGAACAGTCAAATCCAGAAGAATTAAAATAGATCCCTATCTCTCACCATGCACAAAAATCAATTCAAAGTAGATCAGAAACCTAGGGTTTAGACAGAAACACTGCAGACACTAGGTGAAAACATAGGGCAACACACCAACATACTGGTGCAGGCAATGACTACTTCAATAGGACTCCTACAGCTCAGTAGGAAATATCAAGATTTAATAAACAGAATGGGCGTAAATTGTAAAACTTCTGCAAAGCAAAGGACACAATTATGGACACAATGAAGAGTGAGACTAGAGAATGGGGAAAATTTTGCCAGTGACAGTTCTGACAGAGAATGAATATCCAGAATGTATAAAGAACTCAAGAAATTTTACACCAAAAAGTCAAACAATCCTATTAATAAATGGGTAAATGAATTAAACAAACACTTTTCAAAAGAAAAAATATAAGTGGAAAACAAATATATGAAAAACATGTTCAATATTCTTAGAAATTTGGAAAATGCATCAAAATACACTGAGATTTCTTCTCACATCATTCAAAATAGCAGTTATCAAGTACACAAATAATAATCAATGCCGGAGAGAATGTGGGGGAAAAGGGAACACTTTTACACAGTTGGTGGGATTACAAATTAGTACAACCACTGTAGAAATCAGTAATGGAATCTCAAAATCCTAGTAATGGAAACCCCATATAACTCACCTATATCACTCCTCATTATTTATTCAAAAGAATTAAAGTCTGCACAGTATAACAATATAAGCATACCTATGTTTGTAAGAATACAATTCACAATAACTAAGTTATAGAACCAGTCTAGGTGTTTATCAACAGATAAATGGATAAAGAAAATATGATATATATGTATATATACATACACATACAATGGAGTTTGTTATGAAGAAGAAAAAAGATATGTCACTTGCTGGAAAATGAATGTACCTGTTGAACATCATGTTAACAAAAATAAGTGAGACAAACTGTCAAGAGTATTCTATTTATGTGTGGAAGCTAGAAGAAGAAAGGAAAAAAGAGATCTCATGAAAATACAGGGAAGACTAGTAGAATGTAAAAAGTGGATGGGGAAGGGGAGGGAAAGGAGAGGTGAGGTACATGGGAATAAAATTTTACAAATTATGTACATGTACAAATATGTCACAATAATTCTCACTTTCATGCATAGTAATGTACCAATAAAATTTTTTAAACTATTCTAAGTGTTTAAATACTGTATAGAAAAATTAATGAAGTTTAAGAGCAGATTTAAGTTGCCAGAAAAATGAATTAGTGAACTTGAAAATAGACTGAGGGAAAGAAAGAAAAAGGAAAGAAGAGATGGGAGCCTCAAGTACCATATGCAGGAGAGCAGAGAGAAAAGGTCAAGAAAAAATTTAAAATCATATCTTATAAATTCCTAAATTTGAGTTATAAAGATGAACATACAAATCTGAAAAGTAAATTTTATGAAAAATATAATCAAAGGCATCTACATTGTAAACACCAAAAAGCAAACAAAGAAATAATGAAAACAGAAGAGAAAAATCACATATCATATATGAGAGATAATCAATTAGATTATATCATCAGGCAATATGAATATGTCCAAACTCATCCATATGAATGTATTAGATTCATGCAATTTTGAATATATTAATTATATCATGGTATACTAAAATTTAGTTTAAAAACAATCAGAAGCATTATTGGTCAACTTCTTAGTAAAAATCATGGAAATTAGAAGCAGTGAAATGATATATTCAAAGTTCTAAAAGAGGTCTGGGCTTGTAGCTCAGTGGTAGAGCACGTGCCTAGCGTTTGTGAGGTACTGGGTTCAATTCTCAGCACCACATAAAAATAAATGAAAATAAAGGTCCATCAACAACTAATTTTTTTAAAAAAAGTTCTGTATGGTGGCTGGGACTGTAGTTCACTGGTAGATTGCCTGCCTCGCACATGTAAGGCACTGAGTTCAATCCTCAGCACCACATGAAAATTAATAGAATAAAAAGATATTGTGTAAATCTACAACTAAAAAATATTTTTAAAAAGTTTTACATGTATGACTGCACATAGGGTGCTACTCTACATCATGTACTACCAGAGAAATGAAAAGTTGTGCTCGATTTGTGTTAAATGAATCAAAAAGCATTCTGCTGTCATGTATATCTAATTAGAACAAATAAAAATTTTAAAAAAGTTCTGAAAGAAAGAATATTTCAACCAAGAATATTCCACGAATCCTATATCCATCAAATGAATGCAAAATTAAAATATTTCCAAATAATCTAAAACTGAGGAAACAAACCACTAAAAGGCCTTCCCTACAAAAAATACTAAACAAATTCGTTAGACTGAAATTACATAAGAAAATAATACAAATCCTCATAAAAATAAGAACAGAACAAAAATAAATGTTTATATATAGACATATGAAAGGTAGCATTAGTCTGTTTATTTTACCTGTTATAGTCCAAATTATTTAGAAAACAAATGTATGAAATAATTGTAAAAGTGTTGATCCATTTACTATATAAATATATGTGAACTTCTATATGTTATTTGTATATATGTATATGTGTATGACATTAAAACTAAAATGAGGAAGATAAATTTGAATATACTTGAGCATATTTTCTTATGATATTTAAATTAAGATGTCAATAATAAAAACTAGATTGTTTTAATGTTCATTTTAAAATCCAAAGCAAAAAAGAATGACAAGGAATTAAAAATAACACATTATGAAATATCTACCTAAAACAAAGGAGACAATAATGAAGGAGTGGGAGAATGGAAAAGACACAAGACATAGAGAAACAAATAGCAAAAGAGAAAAAGTTAGTCATCATCAGTAATTATATTAAGAATATATGTAATAAATACCCCAAAACGTATCCATTACCATTAAGAATTTTTTAAATCTTTCAAAGACATGCTATATATAAGAGATATATTTTAGATTTAAAACTACAAATACACTGAGAGTAAAAAGTTTTTCTATCACTTTCTATGGTATATCATATAATGGGTTTTCTTTATCCTGTGATAGAAGTCAGAAAAATTTTGAATGTGAATAGGACTAAAAGCACCATTACTGGCTTGAGATGGAGGAAGCCATGCACTAAAAAACTACAAGTGATCTCTGGATGCTGAAAGTACAAACCCACTGACAACCAGAAATGAAAGTGAGGCCTCAGTCTTAAAAGTGCAAATAAATGAATTCTTCAACAAGAACTCAGTAGAGCCTGTCTGAACTTCTACAGAATTATGAGTTAATAAATTAGTGTTGTCTTTTTTAAATTTTTAAGTTGTAGATGGACATAGTACCGTTAATTTATTTGTATGTGGTACTGGGAATCAAAGCCAGTGCCTCACACATGCTAGGCAAGCACTCTACAACTTAGCTACAACCTCAGCCCCAATTAATGTTGTTTTAAGCCACTAAGTCTACAATAGTTTGTCATATATCAATAGAAAGTTAGTACACAGTTTTGTTTTGTGATTTTTTTGTCTTATGTCCCTTATAAGGTTATAAGCCACTTGAAGAATATAATCAAGAGTATGTCCAGCACATAGAAGAGAGTAGAAGATAAGCTGACAATCAGGAACAGTTAAAATTTCCTTATATGTTTATTTATTCCATCTTATATCTACATCCGATTTTCTTTTTCTTAACAAGGGTAAAGAGTCTAATATAAAGGACTTAGAATATTAAAACTGGGGTTTTAAAAATCCTATCTGAGGGGGATGTCAAATATTAAAAGATGTCACTTTGCAAAATCTATTCATTTTCTCTCTCTTTTGTTCCCATGTGGTAAAATAATCATTCTACCATCATTTTCATTATTGTTCTATAGCTTATTTTCCTTAGGCAGCTTTATAGCTGTCTTTTCAAATCTCAATATCTCACAATTTACAAAGTCTGTTGATTCTGTAATATTCCTGTTTGTTTAGCAAGCATTTTTCTCAGTCCCATGGTAAATAAGCATACTCTGTACACGATTTTCAGAAGCATGTGAGGGGCCTGTGCCTGTGTGTGTGTGTGTGTGTGTGTGTGTGTGTGATCTTTGACCTTACTGAACAGAATATACTTATCATTAATAACTCTTTTTATATTATATACTGTCATTAGGAGGGTGTGATAAAATTATGATCATGTTAATATGATATTCATCAGTTTTTAGAACAAAGTAAAAGTAACTTCCCTCCTTATAAAGATCATGAGCAATTAACAAGTTAAACCATAATTTCACAGACAGTTGACCATTGAAATTCATTCAGACTTAGGGAAGGAGTGAGGCTACATTAAATTTTAATCAAATTTTACAGCTGCTGAAATATATTCATGAAATAGTTGATTGACATTCCTAACACAAACAGAATGATCTATAAAAAGGACTGTTGCATTTTAAGGTCAGGAATGTCATTTTCATCTTTCTGTATTCAAAAAGTATCATATTGAAAAGTAGTTGTTTTGTTATTTTCGTATTCCATTTCTTATGATTTCTTTTATAATTAAAATTAGACTACATAGACCATGGTTCTAAGATGGGTGAATGGGTTCTGCAGAAGTGAATTCAAACAGTCTGTAGTTTTTCCTTGAATATTTTTTAGTTATACATGGACACAATATCTTGATTTTGTTTATTTATTTTTATGTGGTGCTGAGGATTGAACACAGTGCCTCATATGTGCAAGACAAGTGCTCTGCTACTGAGCCATAACCCTAACCCTGACCTGTATTTTTTAATAAGATAAAATAATATCTTTTCTTTTAAACTGATGCATAAAAATGAAATTATACATACTAATGGGATACAATGGAATGTTCTAATATATTTAGTACTGTGCTATATTATATCATATTGTTTTAGTCAAAATTTTTTTTGACTGTGACCAAAATACCTGATAAGAACAAATTCAAGGAGAATAAGACTATTTGGGACTCAGAGTTTCAGTCCATGAATGTCCATCTCCAATGCTCTGAGCTTGAATTGAGATAGAACATGGTGACAGAAGGGTGCAGTAGAGATAAAACTGCTCATCTCATGGAAGTTAGAAAGCTAAGGGTAGGGGAAGAGGGAGAGAAAAAAAGCAGAAGGGAGGGAGGGAGAGAGGGAGAGAGCAAAGGGCCAGGAGAGAAAGAAGTCAGGGGAAACAGAGACAAAGATAGAAAAAGGAAGAGGCTGGGAAGAAGCTAAACTCTTCCAGGGCATGCCCCTATAATCTACTTCTTCCAGTCATGCCCTACTTGTCCTTGAAATTATTAATGTATCAAATAGTAAACCACTGATTAGTTTAGAACTTTCACGATCTAATCATTTCACATCTGAACATTTTGGCATTGGCACATGAACTTTGTGGGAAACATCTCTTATCCAAACCAAAACGTAGATTAAATATATGGATTTCCTCTATCACTTCCTTATTACAATCCCAATTTTTTTCCATTTGAGTGTTCCTATATGAAAATTTTAGGTGCTGAGTTTAGAGTGAAAGTATATTTATTTACTCTATTTTTAATAATAATATTTTTCTTACTCTATAACCAGTTTTTATATAAATTCTACAATTATTCGTTTTACAGTCTTTTCTCACCAAACTTTCTAGAGTCCAAGGTATGAAAGAAGGCACATATAAAAATAATCAACAAATGTGAGTGAAATTTTTGCTAAATAAAACAACATATGAAAATTCCAATTAAAATGTGTTTGGGGAAAGTAATTTTCATTATAAAATTTTTTTGGCAGTGCTGGGAATTGGCATTATAAAATATATTATTTGAAGTATTTAATATAACATTTATAAATATTTGATTCACCTTATATATAAAGAAATATGCAATTTTAGACTGTATAGTTACTGAACTCTTACTATGAATTAAATGGTATACTAGGCATTGAGGATACAATGGTCAGGAGATTTAAAAAAAAAAGTCAGACATTGTGCTCAGTGACTTTAAAATCTAGTGAGCCAGAAACAAAGTTACAATTGTTCATTACTTTCTGTAATATTTCTGTTCACCATGAAAATATTTTTCTTAATCCCATTTACATAACTCTGAAAACAGTACATTTTCAGATGTTTGGGGGTGGTAAACACCTATGTGTAAATAAACATGTGACCATAAATATGACAAAGCCTGTGGAAAAGAGGCTATGATATGAAGATTTGACATTTTGAGGAAGATGATGTTTGGCTGGATATCTGAAGAAAAGGAAGATAAGTAGGCAAGGAATAAGGGCAAATTCTATTAAACAGCAGCTATCCAAACGACTTTTCAGTCTTTTACTGGGAAGGAGACCTGGTATGCTATTATAATAGTTGTGCTTTGGCCTTTGGCTGGCAGAGCCTGGAAATTTTGGCTATGTGGGCAAGAGCACACTTCTCAAGTTTGGGGTGGGCAATGAAGGCAAGGTGTTAAGTATCTTTGGCATCTTGGGCTTAACCTCCTTAGGCTTTACCAGGGCCTTGATAGCCACAGCATGTGCACTACATGGCCTTGGCTTTGTTTGCCTGCATCTTTTCCAGGCCCTTATTGTTTTGCTTCTTGAAAAAAATGTATATTTCTTAGGAGCTGGAGGTGAAATTCCTTAACAGAGTTACATCTTTGTAATTGGGATTTCTTGATGCTATTTCTGTGCCATCTCTGGGACTGGTTCTGCCTGGTGTGGTTCTTGGACTTGGCCATGTCTGCATCTTAAGCCACTGCTCCCTGAGCAGTTGAGATCAGAAAAATAAGAGCCCACTCACTCACAATACAATGCTGATTAAGTTTCCAACATATGAGTTGAAGGATAGACAAATATTCAAATAATAGTAGAGATATACTTAAATTTATTCATTTATTCATTCATCAAAAATTATTTCTGGAGCACTCAGCTGACTGGAATACAGTCATACAGAAGAGAGATGAGGTCTTTATCTCATGTAGTATACATTCAAGTGGGACAAGATAGAAATAGGTAAGATAAAATGGGAGGAGGCATAAATGTGGAAAATACATAAATCAGTGAGGCAATGGTCTCTTTTGAACATCATTTCACTGAAACACAAATGATGAGTATGATGAGCCATGTGAAGATCCAGAAGTAAATTCTTAAAAGACAAATTTTGAAGATCAAAAAATCAGGCCAAGAAGCTTAGAGTATAAGTAGTGAAGGGAGGTATGCTACATAATATTACAGATAAAGATTGGGTTCCTAAAAGGAAAATACATACTTTGATATTTACTTTTTTTGTTGCTATTTTGGTAGGTTTGTAGTGATATTCCATTGTTGATTTAATTTGTTTTCAGCTCATGGATAATTAAGTCAAGGTCTTTTTAGATGTTTGGTGTCCATATACTTATCATATTTTGTAAAGTGTCTGCTTAAGTTTCTTACCCATTTTCTTAACAGACTGCATGTATCTTAGATTTATACTTTTTATGTGTTCTGCATACAATTATCATCTATATTCATATATTTGTAACTTGGTGGATCTTTGAATATAGTATCTTTAATTTGACTTATATTTTTTAATACAATATACAATATTTTTCTTTTTTAGTTAGTGCTTTTTCCATCCTATTCAAAACTTTTCTTTCCAATAGAATTTGGCGAATATATTTTCCAAGATTTCTTTAAAAATTTTAATTTTAACCTTTAGTGTCATGATATGAAGTCATTCTGAAATTTATTTTTACATGTGATATAAGTTAGTGGTCATACTTCATTTCTTATTAGATGGATATTCTATCAACAAACAACCATTTATTAAAAATACAACTCATGGTCTGGGGTTGTGGCTCAGAGGTAGAGCACTCACCTCACATGTATGAGACCCTGGGTTCGATCCTCAGCACCACATAAAAATGAATAAGTGAAATAAAGGTAAAAAAAAAATACAACTCATTCTGTACTGTACTTCAATGTAACCTTTTTAAAAATTCAGTTCCTAATAAACAAATTAGTATGTTCCTGAATTATATTTTGATCTATTTTACTCAGTTGTCTACTTTGTATTGTTATTATGTAGTGCTAATTATTATATTTTCACAATAGTTTTTGAAATCCAATAGTGTATGTTCTACAGCTTTGATCTTTTCCAAGTTCACCTTGGTGTTAGAGTTTGGATTTGAAATAGTTCATATTTAAAATGTTTGCCATTTTTCTCCCCTCAATTAAAGTTCCCTTCACTTTTTTTCCAAGGTAAGATCAAACATGACATTGTTTCATTGCTATTTATAGGACTGGGTTTTGATAATGTTCAGTTAAGTCCAAAGGCTTTCTTTGCTTTCCTTCTTCAGCCCAAGGTTTTAATACATTTCTTCTTCAAGCACTACTACTACAATCAGTCCTTTCACATGAATCCCCTCAAACATTTTGTGGAGAACTACACCTATTACCTTTCCTTAAAATTATTTTCTTCTTTTCCTTAAAGTTGTTTCTTCTATAATAAGTTTATTCAGATGATAATCATTCCTTAATATCAGTATCTTTAGGTCATTATTCTGGAACTTGTCAGCCTGCTTATAGAAAGCTTTTTTTCCCCTAAATCCATGATAGATGGGAAAAGCCTGGTTGCCAGAGTTTTAATAGACTAATGGAGGAAGATATCCAAGAATCTCATCATTTAGGAAGCATAGGTTCTAATACAATTCCTTTTATTTGCATAGTCTTATAACTTTTGAATTCTGTGTTTGTACATCTATTTATTATTTTAAAAGTATTAGTCAAAATACATTTGATAACATTTGATAACTAAATAGCTATAATAATAAACTTTATGACATTTTGGAAAAAATAGGGATATAATGTTAAACATTCAAATTTTGTTCCTGACATTGCTTCTAAATATTGGTATGTTCGTGATAAAGCCATTGATATCTTTTAATCTCAATTTTCTTTTCTTTAAAATTAGATTTTAGATGTAGAAGATAGAGAATAGGTAAGGACTAAATTTTTTTCTTATGGAAATTCTAAGAATATTATTTCCATATGTGCAATAGAAATTGCTATGATTTGGATGTAGAATGGCCCTCAAAAGCCTATGTGTTAAAAGTATGGACAATAGGGTGTCACTATTGGAAGGAACTAGGAAGCAGGACCCAATGGGATGTCTTTAGGACATCGGGGTATACCCTCAAAGGGATTGTGAGACCTCAGCCTCTTCCTCTTTCTCTTCTGCTTCATGGTCATGATGTGAGGGATTTTGTTTTGCCAGGTGCCTTACTGAAGACCCAAATCAATGGGCCATTGGGTCATGGCTTATAGCTTCAAAACTTTGGCAAGATAAACACTTTCTCTCTATTGAATTATAATGCTATAAAACTAATACAAAATATATTGGTGCTACATTTTATTTCTAAAAATTTTGTATAAATGATTTCAGAATATTAATATATGGTTTCCTTGTGGATTTCCAAGGTTTTAACTTATAGGACAGATCTAATGTGATGCTTGAATACATAATTTCCAGAAGTTATGAGTACATTATGGTCAAGAGAGTTGGCAAAATTAGAACTCACCACTCATGGAATGTTTTAGAATTGAGATAAAATTCTATTTAATCATTGTTGAACAGAACTTAGATTTGTAGACCAAGGACAGCTCTTGAGGATAACTGGCACATCTATGGTTACCAGGGATACCCATCATTGAATTTTTTAAAATTTTTATTGGAAATTTTTGAATTATACGTCTATATATCAATTTCTGAGGGTATTATTTTTAGAGTAGCAATATTTTCAGATTTTATAATGTGATCCAAGCTTAGCCTCAGTTGAAGAACATGAGTGAATATCTAATACAAGATAGACTAATCAGAGACCTTTCTCTGGAAATTTGTAATTAGAAATCTTAGAAATTAGTTTCTTTCCATGTTGTACCTACAACATATAAATTCTGGTTTTAGAACTAGAAAAGTAAAGAACATTGTTATGCATCGAAGAAAACTGAAAAAAATGAAGCAAACACACAAAATTGAGTGTTGAGACGATCTGATCAAGTTGCATGCATGTATGGATATGCCATAATGAAACTCACTATTCTATATAATATTCCAGATAAAACAATACTAGTACACCGAAGACAAAAGACTGTCACTTTTTGGTTTCAGTTCCATCCTGGTTTTCCTTCTTAGATTGGGTTTTCTCAGAAATCTTCTTTATAACAAAATGGTTTATTCTTGCTTATTCTGAGTCAAGTTGTGGTACTGCAACCAAAGGAGTCCTAATTTATATACCATTTTATAATGATGTCTGAGTATTCTTCTATATGATCATGAACTCTTAGAATGTCTCATCCAAATGTCTAGGTCAAATATCATGAAAAATGTTGGTCTAAAATCTACTACATCTTTTACAGACTTTTAAGAAGATATAATTCAGTGCTGCTGATGGTGTGAATTTATGGTAAGGAAACTAATCGAAAATTCAAAAAAATCATAAATATGTTAATATAATAATTAGTAATCCTAGTAAAATTAGAGATAACTTGTATGTGAAATAACTTTAAATTATGATAGAATTATATGACACATTTTGAATGCAATTCAATTGTTCCAAATCTATATGTAGAATAACTTTAAATTATGAGAGGTACATGACACAGTTTTTAAAGCAATGGGATTGTATTTAAAATGATACTTAATAAGTGGAAATGCTACTTTCATTTTAAAGAGAGAATATTGAAAAATTTCAGTCAAATTCCTCCAATATTTTTAGGGGAACTCCTTGAAATTTTCATTTTAAAAGTCTTGTCATTTAAAAGTGATTTGTGTTTGCTAACACTTCCATTCTCTAGTTCTGTGTACATTCTCAGAACATTGTCTAAAGATTTATACCTTTTTAGACTATGTGTAGCATCATCCCATATTAAAAAAAATGGAAGACTTTGGCAGCCTCTAAATATGCATCATTTTATCTGTTCACAAAGGAGCTATTTGTCATTTTAGCAAAAGTATTGTAATAAATCAGAAAATTCAGAGAAGTTGTTAGCTTCTAAAAACATGATATTCACTATAGAAATACTGTGTCTCCATTACTGCATGAAAAGACTCCGATCTAACCTCTGTAAATAGTTATGTTAGGGATGAGCATATGTTCCTATGTTCCTCTTAATTTTTTTAGGGGGTAAGGCTGGATTACTGGGGATTGAACTCAGTGGTACTCGATGACTGAGCCACATCCCCAGACCTATTTTGTATTTCGCTTAGAGACAGGGTCTCACTGAGTTGGTTAGTGCCTTACTTTTGCTGAGGCTGGCTTTGAACTCAGGATCCTCCTGCCTCACTCTCCTGAGCTACTGAGATTATAGGCATGCACCATTGTGCCCAGCTATTCTGTTTTTTCTTAAGATGTCATTTCACTTTTATTAATCTATAAATTTACTAAACGTTTTGTAAGACATTTTGATCCTGTGCATTCCCTCCCTCCCTCC
>NW_026000283.1:4144619-4153831 GCF_001458135.2 Marmota marmota marmota
TTTTTTGCTACTGGGGATTAAATGCAGGGATGCTTAACCACTAAGCCACATCCCTAGCCCTCTTTTATGTTTTATTTAGATATGGGGTTTCTCTGAGTTGCTTAGGGCCTTGCTAAATTGCTGAGGCTGGCTTTGAACTCACTATCCTCCTACCTCAGCCTCCCATGTTGCTGAGATTACAAGCTTGAGTCATGGCACCCAGCTCTTGTGTATTCTCTGATAAATTTCATGAGTTTAACACCAGTTGTATGAAATAGAACACCTACTGAATTTTCCAAAGTATATCTTTTAAAGTTGAGGAATTTCGTGATCCAATTTAATTTTGCTCAGTCCTATTTACAATATGATTATATTTCAAGCATATGTAATCTAAGCTTCTGTCATGTCTTTGAAGCTGTTTTATTACATTGATTAGTCACAAAGGGGTTAAATATAACCACCACAGCAGAATCCAAATAAATATGTTCTCTGTAATTCATAAAACAGATAAAATATCAAATTTTATAAAACTTAGACTAATGTACCTTATACAATTATGAAGATTTTTAATGTAAAACTAGAAATATCTTTAGAGGCAAGCTTTTTTAAAATGGTGAAATGTATTTAAAATGTTATATGTCTTCCTTCTTTGCTATTACTGATACTTCCCAAGGTTTAATTAAAACATGATGGTATTATTTGGTTCTATTTACAAATCAGGCATTTTCCATAGACCACTATCTGTATCATCTCATTTAATCCTCAAAATAATGGTCTTCACATTGAAGGCTTAAGTACTAATACAAATAATTCTATGAATAAAAAAAACTGAGTACAAATATGTCAATTAATAGCTGCCATTCTGACTGGAGTAAGGTGAAATCTTGGAGGAGTTTTGATTTGCATATCTCTAATTGCTAGTGATGCTGAAAAGTTTTTCATATATTTGTTGATTGATTGTATATCATCTTCTGAGAAAAGTCTGCTCAGTTCCTTGGCCCATTTATGGGTTATTTGGTTTTTTTGGTGTTAATATTTTTGAGTTCTTTATATATCCTATAGATCAGTGCTCTATCTGATATGCCTATGCTAAAAATTTGCTCCCAAAATGTAGGCTCTCTATACACCTCACTGATTGTTTTCTTTGCTGAGAAGAAGCTTTTTAGTTTGAATCCATCCCATTTGTTGATTCTTGATTTTAAATCTTGTGCTCTAGGAGTCTTGTTAAGGAAGTTAGGTCCTAATCTGACATGATGGATATTTGGGCCTACTTTTTCTTCTAATAGTCACATTGCCTCTGGTTTAATTCCTAGGTCCTTGATACACTTTGAGTTGAGTTTTGTGCATGGTGAAAGATAGAGGGTTAATTTCATTTTGTTGCATATGAATTTCCAGTTTTCCCAGCACCATTTGTTGAAGAGGCTATCTTTTCTCCAATGTATGTTTTTGGGACCTTTTTCATGTCACTCCAGTCAGAATGACAGCTATTAAGGATATAAAAAACAATAAGTGTTGGCGAGGATGTGGGAGAAAAGGCACACTCATACATTGCTGGTAGGACTGCAATTTTGTGCAACCAATATGGAAAACAGTATGGAGATTTATTGGAAAACTGGGAATGCAAACACCATTTGACCCAGCTGTCCCACTCCAAGGTCTATACCCAAAGGATTTTAAAAAAGCATACTACACGGACACAGCCACATCAATGTTTCTAGCAGCACAATTCACAATAGCTATACTGTGGAACCAACCTAGATGCCCTTCATTGGATGAAAAGATAAAAGAAAATGTGTATATATACATAATGGAATACTATTCAGCATTAAAAGAGAATAAAATCATGACATTTTCAGGTAAATGGATGGAGTTGGAGAATATAATGATAAGTGAAGTTATCTAATCCCCCAAAAAACTGATGTTTTCTCTGATATAAGGATGCTGATTCATAATGGGGTTGCAGGGGGAGCATGGGAGGATTAGATGAATTCTAGATAAAGCAAAGGGGAGGGAGGGGAAGGGATCGGGCATGGGGGTAGGAAAGATGGTGGAATGAGATAGACATCATCACCCTAAGTACATGTATAAAGATACAAATGGTGTGACTAATTTGTGTACAAGAGATATGAAAAATTGTGCTCTCTCTATATAATATAAATTGTAATGAACTCTGCAGTCATATTTTTAAAAATAAGAATAAAATATTTTAAAATACAAACTATTTTCTCAGTGTCATAGAATTAGCAATTGTCAGAGCCAGAATTCAAATCCTGGCAATCTGAATCCAGTTATTAAACTCTTAACAACTATAGCATTCTAACGTATCAGACAGCAGAATCTCAAAAGATTTTGGTTTGATTCTTGATGTAGAAGATTAGTGATTTAATAAAATTAATGAGTCTCTTCCCCCCCCCCAAATTGACTGCTTATTTCAAGCACTTACAGATTCAACAGCTATCATTTTATCATATTCTGCATTAGTATTGATCATACATAGAGAGATAAAGGAATGAAAGATAAGCAATTAGAAGTATATTGACTGGGGAAGGCATATAATATTCAGGATGTTTAAGAAGAAATTGTCTGAAATTGAACAAACTGCATCTGAGAAAATTTCTATGTGCTCTATTTTCGTCTTTTATCTCCAGAGACGTAGGCACATCAATATTTACTACAATTTTAATTTTCATAAAGAACCCATTAGATATTTTTAAATAAGCATAGGAAGACCTAAACAAAAATATGAAAGATTGAAATGCAATAAAATTCAGTGCTCCCAAATTTACTGAATTTCAGTTTCTCTCTTCTTTGAATGGCATCCTATAGAGAAACACACAAACTAAACCACAGAGCAGCTATGCAAAGCATTTCTACTCTGCATTCTCTAAGTTCACTGACCAGAGATTTTTTAATTTCATACATCATTTACAACTAGCTGTGTTGATTCCATAGTCATTATGGAGCTCAGCCTGAGTGGCAAAAAGAAACAGACACCAACATATAAACACACACATTTGACATTGTCAGAGTTTGTGCCAAATAATCCAAGTCTACTGCACTAACGATGCCATGAGCTGGAGAAATCAGAGACCTGGAATATAAAGTGCCAAAGAACTAATTAATCTTTGTACTGGTTTGTTTGCCAAGGCAAGTTGAGTGTGGATGTCAATTCAAAATAAGTCCTTGACATTGTGGAAGTCATAATAAGTAATAAACATACCACAAGACAAAAGTTTTCTTAATTATGTGTCAGGTACAAATAAACTTGATATTAACCAAATTTAATTGTCTCATTTACTAGATTCCTGTCATCTAAGTTGAATATTAAGCTTTTTGAGATAATCAATGATAAGATAGAATCTCATTTACATTAAAATTTGAATTTATTTTTAAAAATTATTTGTTATTCTGTTGTACCATTTGTGTTTTTCATTTCATAGTGAAAACAAAAACGTTGAGAGGGTTTTCCAGTTGTTTTGGGTTTATGCCATAAAATCTATATTCATGATACCACGCCTTTAGTCAGTCACCTGTTTTTATAAGATATGTGCCCGGGGTAAAGTCAGCATAAATCAGGTATGAATCAGGATCTCTGAAGAAACAAAACAAATAAGGTATATCTTTATCTATATTTACATATATACAATTTGTATTTATATGTATTTGTCATTAGCCTATTTATTGATCCATGTATTGTAATTGATACAATTTAAGGAATTGGCTCACATAATCACATTGTTGTGGAGGCTGTCAATTATGAAATTCAAAGAGAAAGTCAGCAAACTTTGATTTGATTTTGCAGTCTTCAGTCCAAAATTCATAGGGCAGGCCAGCAGGGTGGAAATTCAGAACCAATTTCTAGTCTAACTTTTATGAAAAAAATTAATTGATGCCTTATAATTATTCATATTTATGGGTTACAATATGATATATAACACATGTATATGTTGTATATGATCAAATCAGGAATTAACATGTTCATCACCTTGAATACTTATAATTCCTTTGTAGTAAGAACATTCACAATCTTCTCTTTTACACATTTTGAAATATTTAATATGCTATTAACTATAATCATCCCAATATGCAATACAACATCAGAAATTATTTCTTTTATCTAGTTGAAATCATGTACTCATTAACCAACCTCTTCTTAAGCTTCCTCCTATTTCCAACCTTTTGTAACCAGTATTCTATTCTTTACACCTATTAGAACTTTCTTAGATTGCACATATGCAATCATGTGGTGTTTGTCTTTTTGTGCCTGGCTGAATTTCACATAGCATAATGTCTTTTATTTTCACCCACATTACTACAAATGACAGGATGTCATTATAATTGAGGCTGAATAATAATTCATTACTTCTATATGCCACATTGTTGTTTATCTGTTCATTGATTGATAGACACTTAGGTTGACTCCATATCTTTGTTATTATGCATAGTGTTGCAATGCACATAGAAGTCCAGATATCTCCTTGACAAAATAATTTAATTTTCTTTGAATATATAAAAACCCAGTATTGGGATTGCTGAATGATATAATAGTTCTATTTTTAATTTTTAAGAATATTCACTACTGCTTTCTATAATGACTATACTAATTTTATTTTCATCAATAGTGTGCAAAGTTTCCTTTTTTCCCCACATGCTCACTTTCTTTAAAGAATCTTAGTTTTTTCACTTAAGGGCTGCACTTGATTGGATTAAACCCACTAAAATTATAAAGGACATTTAACTTGCATTAAAATCAGCTCATTGTAAATGTTAATCTCATGTAAAAATACCTTTATAGCAACATCTAGACAAGTGTTTGTCCAAGCAATTTGGAATCATTGCCTGAAAAAATTGATATATATATAATTGCCTATTGTCTTCCATTCACACATACACACATATACACTGCATTCATTATGATTGTTTTCTAAACAACTGAGCAAATTGCATTTTATATTTAAATAAAAATTTCAATAATGCATTTTAATATTTAAAACTCACGAATTCATAGAAAACAGAACCTTTGTAATATCTAAGAGCTGTGTTTTTTCTACTGAAAATAATTATATGACAGTTAATGTGCTTATCTACTGAGGATGAAATAGGATTCCTATGATTAGTTTGCTTTCTTTTTCTATCATTCATGGAAGTTGAGCTTTCCAAAATGTCTAAAATACTTAGGCAGTTATGCTTAGCTAATAGCACTGAATATGAACCTATTCATTACAGTGTCATCTTTTTGGCAATTGGCCAAAACTACTGGAGGCAAACTGCAAAGTTGCTAAAATAAAAGATTATTTAACTCAATGCCATTTTGGAAAGGAAACACCCCTGTCACACGGAAATGTTTGATTAGTTTGCTTGATGATTTAAGGCTACAAAAGGCCATTTTTTGACCATTTTTGAATTACAATGCTTGCCATACCTGACACAGACATTCTGAGCCTTGGGTAGTTTACCTGTGTATTCATGAACAATGCAATAGCAGATGGGTTTTTGTCTAGACCACCTGTTATATCTGGATCAGCATGTATATTTCCACACTCATTCTATAATATTTATTGTGTGGTCAATCTTCTTCATTTACCTTATAAGTTTATATTAATAAGTATAATTTCTAGATAAAGCAGTACTATTTTACATACATGACCAGTGTTACCAATTTCTCTTAGAAAACTCTTTTGTACCTCTTGATCAAAATCTCATTTCTATCAATAGTAAACTAGGCTACAATTTAACCTAATCTCAAGGCAATTAAAGCACACACTCTATTAAACCTTGGTCATGCCATTAAAATTAATTGAGACCTTAGCCCTTTGCTGGACTCTTTCTTAATGAGCTTAGAGGAAAAGATAATAAATCCAGCAAACAAGATCCTTCTTTAATGACTACGGCCTATTTCTCTTTTGGTTTGTGTAACTGAAATTAATTGTATATTTCTACTTTTAATGTTGATGCTTATCTTCCAGGAAATGTGTATGCACTCTTCCAACTAAGAAAGTACTTTATGTGCCAAGAAAGAAAAAGTGTTATGAAAATACAAGATAAAACTATTTAAAAGGATAGTACCCACTTAAAGGTCAGATTTTGCTAGTTAAAAGGACAGCCTAGCCAGTGGATTATTAAAAGCTTCATTAATAGTCAATGAATTGCTGGCTCCGGTCATACTTTTGCACAACTGCTAAAGCAGGGACAAATTTATTCAGTTAATTTAAATCCTATGCTCATAGTCCTCATGTGATTTCATTAGACAGGTGGAACTGAATAGTATATGAGAAAATTTTCCTTTGGAGTTTGATATACTTTATGTACATTGATTCTACCAAAGTAACTTGTCCTTCTAGCATGATTGCAGAATATCTTGATTTTAGTTACTGAGAGATCCAGAGATATGAGACCTATTGTGAGCAGAATCTCCTATTTTCCTATGTATATATATCTAAATACTATAATATTGCATTAAGTTAACTCCCTTCATTTTCACTTATAAAATTTCCAAACATAGTTTTATTTGAAAAGGTCAACAAGATAACAACATCACAAGAATACATGACCACATTTCTGAATCCTAGAAAAAACAAACACATTCATCATGTCTATATGAATATTTAAACATCCAACCAAACTATTATGAACACATCCAAGTAATTACTTGATTTTAGTTAGGAAACACTTACCCTCCACATTCTAACCCTGATCTTCTATAACTTCTGAATAATTTTAATTATTATTTATTATTTCCCTTTCTAATTAAACAGACAGTGTTAGAACACTGGAAAGATCAATTGTGCTTTTCTTCATCTGTATTGTAGGGAATGGGAATAAGTCATTCATTGTGGATATGTGTCAAACTTTCTGTTCCCATATCAGTGATATACTTTTCTACTGTATGATATCACTAATTTTGGGTCTTCAAAAATCTACTCTGCCTTTTCCACAATCAGCCTCATTATGCTACAAAAGTTTAGATACATATAATTTGCCTGGTGTTTCCCTGAGAATAACAATAAATCTTGGCAAAAGCTTTTTTACCACTCAAGTAATTAGTATTTATTGAGTATACCTAGAGAGAGATTTTAGCCAGCTCCTTTGCCACTGTGAATAAAGGATTTGAGCAGAACAATTGTAGAGGAGAAAAAGATCTGGGGGGACTCACAGTTTCAGAGGTCTCAATCCACAGACAGCCTTCTCCATTCCTTAAGGCTCAAGGTGAGGCAGAACATCATGGCAGAAGAGCATGACAAAAGAAAACAGCTCACATGATGATCAGAAAGCAGAGAGATGGGCTGTACTCACCAGATACAAATTATGTACCCCATAGCCACACCCTCAATGAACCACTTCCTCCAACCACACCCCACCTGCCTCCAGTTACCACTCAATCCCATCAGGGATCAATTCACTGATTAGGTTAAGACTCTCACAACCCAAGAATGTCTCCTCCATACCTTCTTGCATTGCCTCACATATGAGCTTCTGGGGGACACCACATCTAAACCAAAATAAGAGCTCTAGGAGTTAGGGTGTTAGGGAAGTCACATATTCTAAACATGAAAAATAATGCTTTACTCCTTTTTACATAAAACAAAGCTAAATAGCTTATTAGACTAAATCATTGTTCCAGAGGACAAAGAAAAGTTTTCTCAGTCTACCTGTTTGATACACTTTTGTTCCATATGCCACACACACAAAATTATAGTTCCTGCTGTGACCAGCATGGCCAATTAAGCAGGTTCTGGTGAGGGGATATGGGGGATTAGAAAAATAAAGACTCACAGATGGCAGATTATGTGTTGCTCTCTGATGGAGAAGCAGATTTAAAGTGTTATGCCAGGAATCCTGATTTATATATGTCTCATTATTATGTCAAAGACTATGCAAGAATTGTTCTTTGTACTCAGAAAGTGGTAAGGCTAGAAACATTTATGTGGCTTTTCCACAGTTGCAGTTTACAGTTGCAATGTGCAATGTTAGCAGCTTTGTGTAGCTCTCAAGAAAGTCCATTGTTTAAAGTTACTGTTGGAGTTGATGAAACATTGTGGTTGTCTAGCAGGATAGTTCCTCTGTTCCCAGGAACAATGTGCCTGAGATGAAGGTCAAAGCTCATAAGACTCTGCAGCAGAGCCTTCTCAACCCAGTCTCTCAATTATTGAATAGTTAAATAAAGTACAAAAAGGTATGCACAAGAAAGTTCATAGCCCCACCGCTTAGAATAAGAAAAAAATGTATGACTATAATGTTATATATTGTTTTATTTTTTTTGAAGTGTTGAATGAAAGTTACAAATAAAAACCTCCTAAAAATAGAAATTAAATGTGGAAAATTTAAGGAAAAAAATAAGAAACTTATTAATTAAACCATGTAGCTTAACAAAGAATAAAAACACCTAGTGGGGCACTGTGACTTACATCTTTAATCCCAGAAGCTCAGGAGGCTGAGACAGGAGAATTTAACGCCAGTATCAGCAAAAGCAAGAGTCTAAGCAACTCAGTGAGACCCTGTCTCTAAATAAAATACAAAATAGGGCTGGAGACGTGGCTCAGTGGCTGAGTGCCCTTGAGTTCAATCGCCAGTATAAAAAAAAATACCCTTTCTTCTACAGAAAGTAAGAATAGGAAAAGAAATTTCCCAAAGCTACAAGAAATATTTAATAATTTTATTTTAAAGGCACTCATAAGTATCAAGGGAGATAATTTCCTTGTGTGTCTATGTATGTATATGTGTGCTTGTGTATATGATTCCTTTTTATTTCCTCCAGCCTTAGTCTAAGAAATCACATGTGTGTATGTGTTAATGTGTATGTAGATATATGTATAATCACATAGATACACATATACATATATAATCTCTTAGAACAAGGGGATAAAGAAGGAGGAATAGAGAAAATAATTTCATTTTCCAACTATTAGATATTGTATAAGGTAGATAATTCAAGAGGTAGAAGGTTAAGAAGTAGAGATATAGGTATATTTATTTCTGAAAAGTAAGAAGTAGAGCTATAACAAGTAAAGGTATCATTTCTTTTTATAAGTATATTTTAATTTTACATAATAGTGGGATTCTTTATGCCATATTCATATATGCACATAACACTATTTGATGAATTTCATTCTGCAGGAACTTGTTCTTTTTTCCTCTCTCCATCTGCTTGTTCTTCTCTATTGATGTTCCTTTATTATTTTTAATTAGTGCATTATATATTATAATATATATATATATATATATATATATATATA
>NW_026000283.1:4155776-4161843 GCF_001458135.2 Marmota marmota marmota
TGGCATATTTGTACATGGACATAGCCTTTCATACCTTAAGTCCCATTTTTACTCATCTGTATAATTGGAATATGTAATATCTATTTTATCTTCAATTGATGAAACTAATCAATATAAAACAAAGAGCAATTATCACAGTGCCTGACATGTAATATTGAAATTTATTAATAATATATAAGTAGTATAAGTTTATAAATAGTATACAAGATACAAAAACATAAGGAATAATAAGGAGTACAACTGCTAAAAGCGTACAAACTCACCCATGTAAGAGACAAGAGTGAAGAGACAAAGCAAACGTGAGAAATTGATAACCATAGTGGTCTGTGAATGGAGGGGACGTGTGTGATTTTTCTTTTTACTTTTGTAGATTACACGTTTTCTGTGATGGGTGTGTTATTTTTATAGTTGCAGTTAAACCCAAAACTAAATTTCAGTCCACAATCTCAATCAAGATAATAGTTATATAATAGTGTATAACAATAGTTTAGACTGCTGTTTGGGCTGAAAATGTAGTTCAGTGGTAGAATACTAACCTAGTGTGTGCAAGGACCTGGATTCAAAGTTCTACCAAAAACATAAAAACAACCAAAAAATTCTTTATTCCATAAATCCCATTACTAGCTATCGCTTGGTTTTATACAAAAGTCAGAATCCTATACTTGTATCATGTATCTTTTATCTTTGTTCTACAATAGTTATTTCTGTGACTATTTTTGCAGGGGAGCAGATACATGGACCTAGAGTCTTAGAGTTACCTTTTCTCAGTACTTTAATTTCAAAATTTAAAAACTTCTTTTATGGGGTACAGTTTTATGAGATCTAAAACACAGCATTTGCAGTAGAATTGTGAATACAATCCATCTCTCCCTAACTGGACTCGATTGAATAATTACTAAACATCACAATGTGTGTAGGAATAGGAAGAGTTTCTGTCGTTATCCTGTCTGATGCTTCTTTCATTCCCTTTCTGGGACTTTAAGAAACAAGGAAAATATTTATAGTCCCTGATGATAGAACGTTATGTAGAATGATTGAAAAGAAAAGTATGGGCAGACAATGGTAGTGAATGAATATAAAGTCATAGCCACTGTTAGAAACTGGATGGAAAATGAACAATGTCTGATCAGCACACACTATGCTTGATCATCACTAAATTAATCTACTGTCAGATAATAGGATATGACAAATGAAAGTGATAGAAACCTATGTTTGGTACATTTAAATGTAATAATATGTGCATCCCAAGGTTATTACTGATTGAAAGATAGAAAGATACTGATGGGCTTTTTTTCTTATTTCTTTGTTTCTTTTTTTTTCTTTTTCTTTTTCTTTTCTTTTTTATTTTTTTGGTACTGAGGACTGAACCCAGGGATACTTAACCACTGAGTTATATCCCCAGACCTTTTTATTTATTTATTTTTAAATTTTGAGACAGGGTTTTATTGAGTTGCTTAGGGCCTCACTAAGTTGCTGAAGCTGGCCTCAAATTGTGATCCTCCTGCCTCAGCCTCTCTAGTTGCTAGACTTATAGGCATGTGCCACCATGCTCAGTCTGATGGGCTTTTTTAAAAATATTTTTTTTAGTTGTAGATGGACACAATAAATTATTTTATATTTATCTTGATGTGGTGCTGAGGATTAAACCCAGTGTCTCACACATGCCAGGAAAGCACTCTACCACTGAGCCAATATCCTAGCCCCCTGAAGGGCTTTTTGCAAATGGAGTTCATAAACTGAGTACATCAGAGTGGGTATAATGAGAATTGAGTTTTAAATAAAAAACAAATATAAAGTGTCAACTTCTACTTTTCTGCTTCCCTATATTTGTGTGTTCTTGGGAAATCACATGTATTATGAAATTCTGATATTGTTTCTAGGTTTCTTTAAAAAAACATTTTTTGTTCTTTTTAAAATTTTTAATTATAAATGGATACAATACTGTTCTTTTATTTATTTATTTTTATGTGGGGCTGAGGATTGAAACCAGGGCCTCACATGTTCTAGGCAGGCACTCTGCCATTGAGCTACACCCCCAGCCAATTATTTTTTCAAAAGATAATATCTTAGAGAAATAAACAATGATTCATTTTAAAAACTCTGTAAAATATTTGAGTAGGTATTTCTCCAAAAGAGATACACAAATGATCACCAATTCCATGAAAATTGATCAACATCATTAGTTATCAGGAAAATGCAAATCAAATCCATAATGAGAACTTCATATACATTGTATGGCTATTCTAAAAAGACTATGAGTAATAAATATTTTCAAAGTCATAGAAAAGTTGAACTCCTATACATTACTGTGGGAACTGTACAATGGTCCTATCACTTTGGAAAATAGTCTTATACTTGTTCAAAATGTTATGTATAAAGAATACTTCACTTCTCAGCAATCCTATTTTCAGGTATACACTCTAGAAAAATACTACACACACAGACACACACACACACACATAAAAACTGACTCATTAATGTTTGTAGCATCATTATCTATAATTTCTCTAGACTGGAAAGAACTCAGCTGTCAACTAACAAATAAACACAATGTGGTAAACCATATGATACCAAATTATTAAACATTAAAAATGATGAAGTACTGTTATATTTCACACCATGGAAGGTTCTTAAAAATACTATGGTAAGTGAAATAAAGCAGTCACAAAAGTAGGCTAGTTGTTGCTAGAACCTGTGAAGAGTTCGATGGGGAGTAACTGCTAATGAATATGGAGTGTTTTTTTGAAGAGGAATGAAATATTCAAGATGTAAACCCTGATGATGGTTACACAAATTTGTGAATACACAAAAAAACAGTGAATTGTAAATTTTAATCAATTCTATACTTTTAAATTTTATCTTATAAGAAAAATATAGTAAACAGAATAATGTTAACAAAAGTGGTAGCATAATTGTACACATGTTAATTTTTAAAATTGCATAAAAATAGACCCCAGAGCAATTAGACTTTGGAATGTAGGCTAATATTCTGTACCTGTTTTCCACTTAAGTTCTGCCTTTTTTTTCACTCATACATAGATCATCCTGTAATTTTTGAATTATTTTCTCTTTGAGCTCTTAATAACTTTCATTTCTCATCACACTTCTTGTATACAGCATTTAATTCCTTGCATTATAATTAATCTCCTTATATATGTGCAATACTATTCAACCATATTTTCATTTCTGTCAGAGAATGGGCTATGTTTTTATATGATCTAGTTCCCAAATCAAACACATAGAAGATATATAGTAAATAATTAGAGAATTAATGATGCTTGTGTTTATTTTTGAGCTTCACCTTTCAGAAAAATGCCATTGAAATTTTGACAATAATGTGTCAAACCTGTAGATTACCTTCACTAGTGTGGACATTTTAGTATTAATTCTTAAGTCCATGCAGTCTAGATAATTTTCCATTTTTTCATGTATTCTTCAACTTATTTCCCTAATGTGATTATATTTATTATTAGGGATATTTATGCTATTGTAAATATGATTGAATTCTTGATATCTTTTTGTAGAGTTATTGTTACTGAACAGAAATTTTACAAATTTATGTATGTTGATTTTATGTCCAGAAATTTGACTAAACTCACTTTCTCTTTGAACATATTTTTGGTGGAATCTTTAGTTCTATTTAAATACAAGATTGTGTTCTGCCAAGAAATATTTAACTTTTTCCACTCCAATTTTAATAAGTTTATTTTATCTTGCCTATTTTCTCTGTCTAGAGTTTTCAGTTCTATTCTATATTGAATTGAAATGGTAAGCATGGGCAACATTGCCTTGTTCTTGATCTTAGAAGAAAAACATGTTTTTCGCCATTTTGTATGATATTTACTCTGGATTTGTCATATGAGGCCTTATTTCTATACCTAATTTATTCATTATTTTTATTATGAAATTTGTTGAATTTTTACCACTACTTTTTCATCATCTAGTAAAATAGTTGCATGGATTTCATCTCTCATTCTGTGAATGAATCACTGTATCATATTCATGGATTTTTGCATTTTGAATCATCCCAGGGATAAATCCTACTTAATTCTAGTTTGTGATCCTTTTAATCTGATGTTGAATTTGGTTTGATTTTATATTGTTGTGGGTTTTTACATCTATGCTCATCAAAAATATTAGTCCACAGTTTCTTTTCTTGACTTCTTGTGTAACTTCCATGTCAAGGAAGTTACACAAGAAGTCAAGAAGTCACAAATTTTGAAGGAGAAGGTTCAGTATTAAGTCTTCTTTAAAGAGTTCATATAATTTACCAGTGAAACTATTAGGTTCCGCATTTTTGTTTGCAAGGGCATTTTTTATTATTGTTTCAAACTCCTTCTTCATGATCAGGCTGTGCAGATTTTCTAAATGTTCATGCATCAGTATCGGTAAGCTTTATGCATCTACTAATTTATGCATTTATTCTAGTTTATACAAATTTTGGTGTATAATTAGTTATAGTAGTCCCTTAAGATTATTTTATTTCTGTGGTAGCTGTTGTAATCACTTTTCTTTCATTCATAATTTTGAGTCTTTCCTTTTCCTTCTTTGTGTAGCAAAATGTTATCAACTTGGCATTTTAAACGCCAGCTCTTAGTTTCATTGACCTTTTCTGTTTTTCTAATCTCTATAAGTGCTCCAATTTTTATTATTTATTTCCTTCTGGTAATTTTGGATTTAGTTTGCTCTTATTTTTCTCTTTCTTTGAGGGGTAAGTTTAGGTTGTTTGAAATTTTCCTCTTTCTTTATTTCCTTCCTGTCTTTCTTTCTTCGTGTGTGTGTGTGTGTGTGTGTGTGTGTGTGTGTGACACAGAGAGGTGGAGAAGAGAGAGATAGAGAGAGAGAGAGACAGACAGACAGACAGACAGACAGGGGCATGTACCCAGTATAGCACTAGCACTGACCTACAACCTCGCCCATTTTTTATTTTTGTTTGAGATGGGGTCTTCTCACTAAGTTTCCCAAGTTGGCCTCTAACTTGAAATCCTCCTGCTTCAAGCCTCCCAAGTTGCTGGAATTACAGGCATGCATCAACATGCCCCGATTTTCTTAATATAGAAGTTTATGTACATTCCATTTTTTTTTTTTTTGGTACTGCTGGATATTAAACTGAGTTTCATGCATGCCAGGCAGATTACCACTTAGCCACATCCCCAATGCTGTACTTCCTTCTTAGAGTTGTTTTTACTGAATCTCCTAAGTTTTAGCATATTTATGTGTTATTTTCACTTTGTTAATTTGCTTTCTTTTTTTCATCTTTGACCATTGTTTATTCGGCAGTATGGGGTTTAATTTTTACATATTTGTGAATTTTCAAGTTTTGCTCCTGTTATTGAATTCTTTTTTTTATACAATATTGGTCAGAAAAGATAAATTCTGTGATTCCAATAGTATTACATTTGATAGGGTTTGTTTTGTAATTGAACATATGATCCATCTTGGCGAATGTTTTGTGTATGCTTGCAAAGAATATATATTCTGTTATTTTTTGAAGGGATGTTCTGTATATATCTGTTAGGTCTGCTTTTCTATAGTTTTCTTTAAGTTCACTGTTTCCTTATTGATTTTGTGGATGATACATCCATTGTTGAATGTGAGATATGGAAATCCCCTACAATTTCCTATCACTGTCTATCCCTTCAATTCTGTTACATATTTAGGTACTTTAATGCTGTATGCATATATATTTATAATAGTTACATGAATTGGCCCTGTATAACTTAATGATCTTCTTTCTCTCTTGTAACAGATTTGTTTTAAAATTTAAGGTCTAGTTTGTTTGAAGTAAACATAACGTCCTCTGTTCACTCTCTTTTGATTACTATTTACATGGGATAAGTTTTTCTATCATTTCACTTTCAGTCAAGTATGTCCTTAAAGCTAATTTCTTTGCCGCAGTCTGGCTGGGCACAAATGCCGCAGTCTGGCTGGGCACACAATCACGAGCCACCACACAGCTTGTAGATTCAAACAGCAACTCTTTATTCCCGAACTCACACCAGCCGTATACAAACACGTTCTGGGGAAATCCACGTTCTCTGCCCAAATCCACCTCCACTGGGCTTCT
>NW_026000283.1:4165231-4174290 GCF_001458135.2 Marmota marmota marmota
TATATATATATATATATATATATATATATATATATATATATATATATATATATATATATATTCCGTATAGAGGTAGATGTTTATCTCATAGGTCCCTCTCCAGAACAGAGAACAACAACAACAAAAAGAATTGGTTTCTATAGGGGTATCTCTGTCTGTATCTGTGTTGTTCAATATTCTATCGGTGACTTAGGAATGAACACAAATGGAAGCTTTAAAAAATTGCTGATAGACAGCAAAATGTAGTTATTATACTAGATATTAGAATCATGATTCAAAATTCCCTTAATAGACTGAGGTTTTCAATATAACCAACTAATGTAAAGCTAACCATTTTATATTTACACACATACATACAATATTGACAATGGGTTAGTTCCCAAAATAACCTAAAGATTTTTACCTTTGAACTCAATATAAGTGATTGTTTAATAACAATGTCAGAACGTTCCTATAAATAGATTGACTTGTCTTGTATAACAAGTTTCTTTATTCAATGTTCCTAGACAATATCTAGTAACTGTATGCCATGAAAATCATAAGAAAGTATTCTAAAGAGAAATAGAGGTTGTACAGAATGAGCATCAGTATTTTAAGAATTCCATTTCCTAGAGACTGTGATTGTAAAATTGATTGATTTCTTTCTTTTAGTCATATCTTCTAAAAGTAAAATATCCCTCGACCAAGATTTTGTTCAGTTCTTAGTTTACTAGTTCAGAACTAGGCTGAGAACAAACAGAAACTCACCTGTGTCTCATAACAATGTTCTTTCCACTATCCTATCATTGCATGCTTAGCAGACATATAGGGATTTATGACTAGAACACTTATTCTTTGCCCTCTTGTTACTCCAACTCTTTGTCTCCACTCAGTCTATATTTTACTGCATTGTTTATAGTGACTAGTAGATTACCTTTTTAGTATTTAATTTTTAGTTGTAGATGGACACAACACCTTTAATTTATTTTTATGTGGTGCTGAGGATCAAACCCAATGCCTTACGCACGTTAGGCAAGTGCTCTACCACTGAGCCACAAACCCAGCCCGACTAGTATATTTCTGTGTGAACACTGCAGACCTGATAAATGTGTGCAGAAATGATCCATTCACTTCCTACTTTTATATAAGTTTTCACATTTCTGCATATTTTTATGATACTGAAAAGCTATTAAAATGGAATTCATGAATTCCTTTGTTCTCTATGCACTTCCATATTAAATATTTCTTTCTTTATGTCCCAGAAAATGTAAGTAATAGGAAATTGCCTCAATAAACCTTTACATTCATATATACATTTTCACATTAAGGCCTGGCATAACCTGACATTTGTTGAATTATTGATATTCATATAACTGTTTGTAGACATTTGAATGTATCCTATTGAGAAAAGGTTGAATTGATCAGAATCTTCTGAATTGCATATGCAAATATCAAAGAACAGCTATTTCTTGTTATTCCAGAGTAAATGGCATTAAAGTGGCTTATCCCATATTTACATTGTGCATTTTGTATTATGGCCATGTTATTTCAGAGCTATGTGCACTTAAAACACTGGAAATTCAGAAGCTTTGACATGCTGGTCACTATAAAAAGTAGTAGTAGGGAGAAATCCTTTGAACATTTATATGTAACACTTAAAAGTAATATTTTGCAGTTCATTTTTAGTATGGGTAAATTATTGTAAAAATCAATGATGTTGTGTTTTAAGAGACTCATACATTCTTATAACATTTATGTGTAAATAGTTTTGGAATGTTTCATGACCACCATTTCATGTCTCCATTTGTGTTAGTCGGTCTTCAATTGCTCTGAAAAAATGCGTGTCTAGAACTTAAAAGAAGGAAAGATTTATTTGGGCTCATATTTTCCGAAGTTATAGTACAGGATGGTCCAGTCACTTTGGGCCTTTGTTGAGTCAGGACATCATAGAAACTGGAACATGTGGCAGAGGAGCCTGCTTAGCTCATAGTGACCAGAAGCAGAGAGTGTTTTCTTTTTTTAACAAAGCCTTTCCTCCAAAACCCATTAAGTTATTAATCCATAAATGGATTAATCCAATCATAATCTCAGAGCCGTCATAATCCAAATATCTCCCAAATGCCCCATCTCTGAACAGTGTTGCATTGGGAACCAGGCCTCCAATCATGAGACTTTGGGGATATTTAAGATTAAAAACATACCACCTTATTAGTCCACCCATAAAAAAAAAAACTTGCATTAATTTTAATGTTAGCCTTCCAAGCATTCACTCATATAATCTTCTAAATATCGAGTTCTGTACAGGAAGAACATCAGCCAAGAATGTGGGGTGAAATAACTAATAGAAGCTGTTTGATATTGCTTTTTCTTGCACTCTTCCTTCTGACATTCTCCCTGATTCTCCATTACGTTTACATCTCATTGAGCTTTCTTTCCATGTCTCTTAAGAGTATTCTTTAAAAAAAAGACAGATAGTTCTTGTCAGATTCCCATCAGAATATATAAACAAGAAGTGTAGTATTAGCAACAATCTTCACCTCAACAAGAAAATCTGAAATGTTAATTTTAACTTTCCTCTGCTTTTCTGTATCATTTTAACTACATGGAAACAAAAACAACCCCTTTGCAAATGTATTTCAGCTGATTGCCATGAAAGCCAAACTGCTCTCTAAGTTCCCCTTGGTTCCAAACTTTAAGTTCTGTCCATCATATTTATCATAATTAATCAACATGCCTGTCAAAAAAGCAGGCAAATCTACTGTCCCTACAATGTCTTAGATCACAGCCCAAATGGGAAGGAGCTGAAGTTATTTCAACTTTTTTCAATTCTTTCTAATTTGTACTATTCTATCCTTTTGAGTGTTTATTGTCTCCTACTGGACTAATTTGTAGATAGGTGACTCAGATTTACTTGATCTTGAAATTAGGGCAAATAGACTGGCATTTTTCAGGCACTTTGACAAATAAACAAAACAACACTATTATTTTAGGATGGTCCCTTCAAAACAAGAATACCGTGATATTTCCCTTTCTCCTTTGCCCAGCCATAGGACATACTGTATTTCTATGCAAATCTTCACAAAGTAAGCACTGATGTCTTTCCCCAAAACAGATATGAAACAAAATATCACCCACAAAAAAGATGTGGATATTATTTTGTGTTTGTCAAATATTTACTTCTAAACTGATCATATTTGATAGTAATGTATCTATCATCAACTAATATTTTTATTAGTATTTATTCTACCATTTGTTTAACTTTTGTTCATTCTCTCACTCTGAATTGAATCAAATACAATGGAACATCTCCAAAAATATTTCAATGATTTTGCACATTAAAATGATATTTGTATCTTAATTTTTAAGGTTAGTCTATCAATATTTTTCCAGAACAGTGTTTCATATGTTTAATTTTAACATATAAAAATTTAGAGTGTTGATTTATGTGGCAAAATGGTAGATTCAGGGGTAGTTATCATTAAATGGAAAGTTTGGTAAGTTTGTTGGCTGTGATTGAGTTATACTTAACTTCACAATGAGGCACTGTTATGCATTGGTAAAAAGTACAGTTCTTGCTTAAGTCAAATGTAAATAAATTTATATTTTGGATTTAATTCTAACTGGTGTAAAAGAAACAAGTTATTTACCTCATCCAAGACTCAATATACTCCTCTGTAAAATGGAATAATACTAACTAACTCAAAGTATAGATGTTAAGATTAACATAGTAAGGACAGGGTCTTACACTCAATAAGTGTTCCATAAATGTCAGTTCAATAATAATAGAAAACAAGGTTCTTATATGTAAATTATGCAGACACAAAATATATAAAATTCTAATATAGCACATGTATAAAAATCAATGATAATTATAACTTTTTTGTTTATTTGTTTTACTAGCACATGTACTTCATTAATAACTAAACCAATGGATTACTGGTATGAATGCAAAGAGTTCTTAGTGTCCTTCCCTCTGAACTTTCTCCTCTATCACTCTTTTGTTTTCAAGAGTTTTGTGATTTGAATTGTCACTTGATAAAATGTCCTTTACTTTTAGAAATGTCCAAAGAAATATTGACTGTGGTTTTGCAATCTCACAAAGGAAAAAAAAAAAGCATATTTGCCACAGGCTTGGGGTTAATCAATTCCCAGAGAAATGAGTTGCTCCAAATGTTTTGTACTTTCATCATTATTCTTGGAAGAGCTGTATTTGTGGAACACCCATGGCAGAAAAAGGCTATGCCCTGAGTCACTTTGGAAACTCCCATAAGAGAGAGTTGATCTCAACATTCCTGAAAAACCAGGATGTGAGTTACATAGCCCTTTAGTTTTCTGGAAGGGCCCAATGATATAAGTTCACATATTTTCCTCAGTTTGCTAAATTTATCAAAGAATATAAGGATTCCATAGATGTGTGGAGCTACATATAATTATGTATGCAATTATTAGACTTACAAGAAATGAGGAGAAAGTAGTTGGAGAAAAGCCAATTCATCTGATTCTGAAAAGGTTATGTTCTTAAGAACACATACACACAAATGGAAAGAATACTAAACGTTAAGCTTAGTTCATATTAGAGTGAAAGTAAACTATACTACTTTACTGCAAGGCAAAACAAACATTAAATTAATCAATAGATTAGTATAGACTGTGTTCCAAATATGATAGCTACAGTTGCAGTATGTCATAATCACCACATAGTAGGTAAGCAAAAAATATTTGATAAATGAACAGAAGTCTTGCTAATTTGTATGATTGAATTTAGAACTGGTATATGGAAAATATGTTCAATAAGTGTTTATTGAGAATTTAATATATGAACTCTGATGAGAGATCAAATTTAAAGTCACAGGATCTGATCACCAAATATTCATGATATATGATAATTAATCAAGATCTCATTCATCAGGTAACTGATTTTTCCCTTGTAAAACTGTGAGATTTCTTGAAAGAAAGGAAAATATTAATTTATGCTAATAAGAACTTGTTAGAATATTTTAACAAGAAACACCTCTGGACTAACTTATGACTGTTAGGCATTTTCAATAAAACTACCCAATCTGAGGGAATTATGGTTTTTAATTAAATTAAAGCAGTATGTTGTTTGTGTAATTATCACATGAATGAATTTATCAGAAGAATCTATTAGAAAGCAATAATAAGTTCTCTTACAGAGGAAAAATAGTAGAGGTACACTTTATATGAAAGAATTTGAGAATCGGGATTTTAAAGTTTTGAAAGCATTTAATCCAGTAGTCTAATTTTATAGAAATGGAAACTAAGGCTCTAAAAGAACCAGTCATCAAATTAGTTAGAAATAGAAGTAAGATTTTATCTTGGGCCATCTCATCCCATACTAGTACTCTTTCTTTATTCCTGACAACTTGCAGGAGATGTTGAGTTTCATATTGTGTTGCAATGAAAGGAACAGACAAAAGCTGCCAAAGATCAACTTGGTGTACCTGCCTATCCATTTTACCTAGAGGTAATGTTGAAAAGGACTACCTTATGGACTACATATTTCGACATACATGTTTGACCTATGTATTATTGAATCATTCTTGCATTATTGGCTAGCAATTTAAAACTAAGGTGTTTTACATAAAATTCTAGATTTGAGAAATTTTCTTGAAAAATTAAAAGATTTGGCAACCCTGGGGTACACTGCCCACATGAAAATTGACTTGACCTGGATAGGATATTCCACCATTTAAGAAGACATGGTACTACAGTTTATCACAATTCCCATTCATCTCTATTGTTCACACACATAACCTGTTCTATTCATTTATATTTACATACTATATACCCTTAAGTTCAAGCCATTGAGTTTTAACTTTCAAAATCAATCTTAAAATAAGATTTTAAGTTTTAATATTCAAAAACTATAAGCCTTTTTTATAAGTAGGAAATCAAAAACCTGAAATGCTCAACAGTATAGAAAGATGATTTAAAACTGATTCTGGTACTACTGTAAATATTTCTGTAGTGAGGGTCATTTATTCCCTCATTAGTCAGCAAAGGTGATTTGAAATTAAGTGAAGTATGTTAAACAAGATGCCTAGTAATGAAATAATTTGCTGTAACCCATCTACAGGTTTAACAAGAAAATAATTGGGCAAACAAATTTGACATACTCAAAAAATAATGTTTGATTTGGTTGCAAAAGGTGTAATTCAGTCCAGCTGTGATACAACATCCAAATAGTGAGGAATTGTTAATCATAGTTACAGGCTTTCATGTGATAACCTAAAAGTATTTATGACTTTAATAGATTCCATATAAAGCCTACTACCCAGCAGGTAGCTAATCAATAATAGGAAGTATATGAGTACACACAGATATGTCTATTTCCTAATCTAATGCCAAAACCACTGGCTAAATAAGTAAATGTATCTTTCATTTCTTTTGTTTATGCAGTATTACAAAGTTTTCTGAACTATTTTGAAAAAAAAATAAATAACCTGATTGACTATTATAGAATTATAATTTATTCAAAAATAGAGGACATTTGCAATATTATATTCTTTTTATTTTTAAACTATCTTATTTAAGATGAATATTACTTTCAAGGTTGATTTGTAAATTATTAGATTGCCCACTGGAGGGCCTGAGTTAACTGGAATATTGCAATTATAATGGATCCTTGTTCAAATTCTAGAAAATCATTCAAGATAAATTGTAGATAGAGTATGTTCAAGCATCCAAAGCAAATATTATGTTATTTTCTTTAAAATAATTTTTAAAGTCACTTTTTCTTCTCACAATATTTTCTTAGTAAACCTCATTATGACCGTATTCTAGTAAAAATTCTTGTGACAGTGAGATGTTGTAAATGACTATTATTTAATAGTTTTAGTGATTTTCTAACAGGCATATCCATTTCCTGTGCTGCCACTAAGTAATAAATATAGTTGAGTTAGAATCTTGTACATTAGTTTCATTCCATTATATCTTTAAATAAAATCCATTTTGTAACTGGCTGACAGAGTATTTGGCAGGGAATTACGGTGTTATAAGTTATTCTATATTAGAAGAGATCATAACTACACAACAATAAAAATTATCTTACTCTATTCTCAATATATAAAGAAGAACTTTATATAAAGATAATTATATTTCTAATGATAGTACATGGTTTGGTGCTTTTATTTATGACCATATCTATGAACAAATGCTAATCAACAAACATCACTAATTATCACTATCACTAAGTAGAAATTACCCTGATTACAGGAATTAACACTGACTTCAGAAAATTTAAATTTTGATTGGAATATCTTGATGCATATGGAAATGTAAACATAAACATAAAATTAGGTAGAATAATAGTATGAAAAATAATTCTAAAAAGTTTATCTTTATTTATTTATATTTTTTAACTACAGCTTCATTCAGGGATAGCAACTTAGCCTCTGTAAGATATCCCCAAAGATAAAGAGCTTACTATTTCATGAGATGTCTCATATCTTTGTGGGGATTTTTTTGGGGGGGTAGATGTCTGCCAAGAAACAGATTAAACTATAAATTAAATTTTATATTCTCAAAACCTGACAGTTCCTGGAACATGTTATACACTCAATTAAATTTTTTGAATGAGTGTATTATTTTATACTGAGTCAATGTTAAATCTATAATTTCTTTCTCAGTACCAACTATTTTTCTCTGATTTAAAAAAAATAGAAGTAGTCTGGAATTTTTCAATACGAAGAAACTACCTATTTAAAGATAATTCTAAAAATCATAAAGTTCTAAAACTGAAAGAGTTCCTTGATTTTCAAAATAAGATACTTAGCCACCAGTGTATTGCCAAGGCTTAAAGAAGAAAACAAGATATATAGGGCTATGTTGTTTTGTAGCATCTACTGAAAATTAATGCGTGAAAATATTTTATATTAGAGCATATAAAAGTATATGGTGAAATGGTATGTAAAATCCACATGAATTATTCAAATGAAATACAAAGTTTCAAAAAAATCATATTTATAGAGGAGTGATACAATACATTAAGATCTACAAAGAAAGCATAGGTATCTCCCTTATCTGTTAAAGGTCATTTGGTAGAATTTTTTGAGATTATTTTAACTTCCCACTACATTGTATTAATGTGGATGCTGAAATCCAGAAAGCAGAAATTACTTTAAAGAGGCCACCACTTATATTAATGTGAAATCCTTATCAAAAGACATATGATTACTGATAATCAATGAAATTCCTTCAATTGAGCATGTGACATATTTCAAGATTCCTCATTGTCTCTATAACCATCTTGCCTATATATGTCTTGATATACAATGCCTTTTAAAGTTATCCTTTTTGCGAGGGGTATCAGGTATTAAACTCAGGGGCACTCCACAACTGAGCCACATCCCCAGCCCTATTTTTTTATTTTATTTAGAGACAGGGTCTCACTGAGTTGCTTAACACCTTGCTTTTGCTGAGGCTGGCTTTGAACTTGTGATCCTCCAGTCTCAGCCTCCCCAGCCACTGAGATTACAGGCACGTGCCAAGGCACCAGGCTCAAGCTATTCTTTAAATAACTAAAAATTATTTTTGCCTAGAGCATACTTACCTCTTTTTGTTGGTTCTTTTTGGTTATACATGACAGTAGAAACCATTATGATATAATTATATAAGCAAGAAATCTATCTTATTCTAATTAAGACCCCATTCAAATTTAACCTCTTAAAAAATGTTCAGAGGTGTAGCTCAGTGGTAGAGCACTGGTCTAGCATGCATAAAGCCTTAGGTTTAGTCCCCACATTGCCAAAAAACAATTTTAAAAAGGCAATACCAAAAATTTGAATGCAACTACCTAATACACAAAAGCATGGGGGCATGTTAAAGGAGCATGGGAACCAAGCTTTAAAACATCTCAATGGGTAAAGTTGGAGCAATTTGAGTAATAATTAACAAAACATTGATATGTAACTCAAAATATAAAACTAGTATGCATAAGACCATAAATACATATTTGAAGAAATATTTAAATGGGAGGGGAGAGAAATATAACTTATAGAAAAAAAATCCCAATAATATGTAATAGAGTACAAACTCCCTAATCAAGAGGATGGGAAATT
>NW_026000283.1:4174308-4178848 GCF_001458135.2 Marmota marmota marmota
CCAATAATATGTATAGATACAACTCCTATCAAGAGGTGGAAATTACCTGCTTCCCAGAATGGGGGCTCAACTTACTGATTTGCTTCTATAGGAAGCAGTACAGAAGTCTGACGAATACACTTTAAACAAGGGATAAAGGTTAATTTTATCAGTGATTGCATAGAGTTATCATGCACCTTTATATAAAGTCATGTATAGTCCGATTCATTTTTATAGTATTCTTCACAAATATGTAATGCGAGTTTTTTTACCTTTATTTTTTTAAAATTTATTATTATTATTATTATTATTATTATTATTATTTAATGTAGTGCTTGGGATCAAACCCAGTGCCTCATGCATGCTAGGCAAGCACTCTACCACTGAGCCACAACCCTGGCCTTGAAATGCCAGCTTAATTTTAAATGAGAAATATATAAAATACATCCAAAAAGAAGACATTACACAAAATACTTGACTGCTATTTTTCAAACCTGTCAGGATCATCAAAAATAAGTAATTAGTTTGAACAACTGTCAGAAATGAGAGGAGCCTAAGGGCAATAGTGGTTCTAGGGACATAGCTCAGTCATAGAGTATTTGTAGAGCATGAACAAGGCCATGGATTCAATTCCCAGGACTACAAAACCAAGCAAAATAAATAATAAGAAAGTAAAAGAACAGTAGAAAAGGAATGGAAAACTCAAATAATATGTACCATTTAGTTAATAACTAGGTACCAATGCCAAATATTTGGTTTTCAAAAGTGTATCATAGTAATATAAAATGTCAATTTCAGGAAACTGGATGAAAAGTATATGGAAAGTATTAATCCCACTATTACAGTTTTCTATAAACCAAAGTATTTTTAACAACAGTAAAAAGAAAAAATAGATAATATGCTTTAATAAAACCCTTCTTTCTGTATAATTAATAAGCACCAATAAAAAGTAAACCTAAGTAAAGGCAAAACATCAAATACACATATGGAAAATTCAATGCTCATTCTTATAGAGATATATATTTTAAAAACATCTGAGATTTTATCATACTTCAACATATTAAAATACTTCAATAAATATGTAAAAGGGAGACACAACTAAAATCAGAAATGAAAGTGAATGCAGTGCTACTGATCTTAGTGAAATAGAAAAGAGTATAAAAATGCTATGAATAACTATACAGTAACAATTTAGGTAACCATAATGAAAGGAACATGTTCCTAGAAACATACAAATTAACAAAACTGATTTAAGATGAAATAGAAAATCTTAGTAATCTAGCATGAATATGAAATTCAACAAATAATTTCAAAACCTACCAACAAGGGGTTGGGGTTATGCCTCAGCGGTAGAATGCTTGCCTAGCATGTGCGAGTCCCTGGATTCAATCCTCAGCACCACATAAAAATAAATAAATGAAATAAAGGTATTGTGTCCAACTACAACTAAAAAATAAATATTAAAAAAAAAAAAACTACCAACAAAGAAAAGCCCAGGGCTAGATGTCTTCACTGGAGAATTATTCCAAGAATTTGTAAAAGAATTAGCCAATTTTCTCAAAATGATTTCCATAAATTACAGACGGAGAAGACAATTTATTCTCTGAGGCTGGCATTCTTCTGATATGAAAGCTAGACAAGGTCATCACAAGGAAAGTACAGACCAACATATCACATGAGTATATATGCAAAATATTCTGCAAGATACTAGAAAAGATAATCTAGTAGCATACTAAAAGTACTATATGTTATGACTAAGGAGGATTTATCCAAAAAAGGTAACAATAGTTCAACACTTGAAAATCAATTAAAATAATATATCAAACTAATTGATTTAAAGGGAAAAACATGAAGATGTCAATCGATGTAAAAATCTTGACTAAACCAAAAATCTTACCTGATAAAACACTAAAATATCTAGAAAGAGAATAAAAAAACCACTAGCATTATGTTCAATCATAAAAGATTTCCCCTTTTTATTAGGAATAAGTATAAGCAGCCTGTTTTCACTCTGCTATTGAACACTTTTCTAAAGTTCTAAACAGTGAAGTTGAGCAAGAGAAAAACATAAAAATTCATAAAACTTAGGAAAAAATAGGTAAACCTGATGAGGGCCACAACCAAGTTAAGATGGCGCCTGCAGTATGCAAGGAGGAATTTGGAAAATTAAAATATCTACATGTTACAGTTGATACTTCTTCCATATATTTAATGGGCTCCCTTCATACTGGAAAAAAATCTAAAGATATTATATCTCATTGCTTACAAAATTTTGCCACTGTGGGCATTCCAAAACAGTTAAAAACAGATAATGGCCCTGGCTATACTTCTACTTCTTTCAAGCAATTTTGCTCATCATTTGGCATTACTCACATAACAGGAATCCCGTATAATCCACAGGGACAAGGCATAGTTGAAAGAGCTCATCAAACTATTAAGATGTACTTATTAAAACAAAAAGAAGGAATTGGGAAGGGATATAAATCCCCCAAAGATAAACTTAACATAACCCTTTTTACGATAAACTTTTTAAATTTGGATTCATCAGGACTTAGTGCTACAGAAAAGCACATGTGTCCAAAAAATGTACATAAGCCAAAGGTGAAAGAATTCCCCACACAAAGACACTTTGCCGGGAGAATCCCAATTTTATTGCAAAAAGCTATGTGCTTATATAGAACTAAGGGGGAGATGGTAGGGCTTAGATAAATGGCAGGCAACCCGTTTATTGGCAAGTTCTTTCAGATATCAGCTCTGGAGCCCAGGAATTAGTTCTCATTGGGGCTAAGGGTCCCCGCCAGCGAGATTTGAAATTGGCGCCGGCGGGAGAGTTCACACCGGCGGGAACTTTTCGCGCCACTGCAGAAAAGAAGAAGGTAGGAAGAAGAGGTGCTTAGGCGCCATGTTGGGTTTTTTTCTCTGGGGTATGGCTGCCGTTTATACTTTTCCCAACAAAAGGTACTTTGGAAGGATATTCTAACTGCACATTGGAAATGTCCTGACCCAGTGATTGTCTGGAGTTGGATGTCTGTTTGTGTGTTTCCACAGGGAGAACAGCAGCCGATTCGGATTCCAGAGAGACTAACTAAAGTGATACCTACAGAGCAAAAAGAAGATGATTCGGCTCAAAATCCATAACAGCTGATATCCAGAACCTCAGTTTAGCTATTCTTACGTCTGTGATAATGGCTTTCCTACACCTGGAGGCTAATGAGCACCATAAAGGCTTCTTTCAAATGTAAAAAACCTTGAGGCTTACTTGTGGGAATACCTTCAAACCCATATGCAAGTTACAAAAAGAAATTTTCTATTTTATTTTTTGAGCTCATACAGACCTAGGTTAATGTTTTTCTGATCAGTTTTATGTTTTAATCAACTGTGCAGTTTTTAAACATTGCAATGGAGATTTCACCTGTGAAAAGCTACAAGGCCTTTACTGTTGTGTTATGTGTGCACACTTGTGTTATGTGTTGTATGTCTATATTTGCATATGTCCATATATTAGGAGCACTCATGAAAAAATGGATCCAGATATTTTTTATTCATGTGATTTAAACAGTTTAATTGGGTATTGTTTTAAAAAGTGAACAAATAAGGAGGATAACAGATCTGTTTATTTATTTCACCTTTCCTTTTCATTATATTTGATAATTCTGTTCAGGATAATGTAAATAATTTCCAGTATTACTGAAAAACCAAATGAGACTTCGGAATTACAGCTGCCATCATCACAACTGTTGCTGTTTCTGCTGCTGCTACTACAGCTTCTGTGATGGCTGTCACACAAACTATACAAACTGTTGAATTAACATTTACTTCAAGAAGAAATAGACCTATTAACGGATTCCTCTGCTTTAAGCTGCTTGCGGAGCTTACCATGACTATGTATCATTTACATGCATTATGAACTGATACAACAAATTTTAATTAGTACCAGGGTATCTTTGCTGACACTGTCATCTGTGGTACAGTTTTTCCAGGGGTTTCTTACTTGGAGCAGTCAATGGTTTGATATCATGGCATTTTGTATCCTCCTCCCTTCTGCTTGTGATGGTCCTTATCCACAAGTATGGCTGGGGCCGGCAGTAAAAGATGGGTAGATCCAATTACAATGGTACCAACCTAAGATAGGAGGCTGATGATTTGAGGTCAGACCATCCAATGACGGATAAGGACCATATGTAGTATTGGACAACCTAAAACAGGCACGGTCCCTAAGCCACATACTTGTTGTTTAAATTAAACAAAAGGGGGAGATGATTAGGGCCACAACCAAGTTAAGATGTGCCTAGCAGTATGCAAGGAGGAGTGGTTTATGAGCCAACGCCAGTGAGCCATTAAGATGATGAGGATTCCTTAATGACTGACTGCTGTGTCTAGATGATGTCAATTAAGTTAAGCTGTATGTAATTAGTTAGGTATATGTACCTCTGCAGTCCGGCAGAGAAGTGGCTCCTGCTACCTTGGGTGTCCGCTACTTTGAGTTATCAGTTCCTGCTGAGTTCACTCGCAATAAAGTAGTTCCCGCTTCAACCTTCAAGTTGCTTGTCACCTCTCGGTT
>NW_026000283.1:4184818-4214718 GCF_001458135.2 Marmota marmota marmota
TTAAAATACTTATTTGTGTCCATCTTTAAGTCTTTTTGTCACTTTATTTCATATTATCAATTGTGGTTGAGTCCAGTTCATTGCCATCATAATTAAGTGGAACACACTGATATCACATAAAACCAAGGTATCATAATTTCTTGCCTAGGCAATTGCAATAGCACCCCCATCCACCAATCCATCTTCCTATACTAACCATTGATCTTTTTTCTAATTCATTCTCCACACTGCAACAGAATGATGCTGGTGCCTGGAATCTTTACCCCCCCCTCATATCTCCAGGTATTTGTTTTTAATATTTTGTTTTTTTAGTTGTAGTTAGACACAATGCCTTTATTTTATTTTTATGTGGTGCTGAGGATGGAATCAGCGCCCTGCACATGCTAGGCAAGCACTCTCCCACTGAGACACAACCCCAGCCCCTCCAGGTATTTTCTAAAAATATTTTCTTTCTGATTTAAATCCAAATGTCACCTCCTCAAGAAAGCCATCCTGAATCATCAGATCTACTCTAGGATTTCATAGCATTCTGTAGCTTTTTTGTCTTTTTTTGTTGTTGTTTTGAAATAATAGTAGATACATATTCAGTTGTAGGAAATAATAGTTTCCTATGCTTTTTTCATGGTTTTTTTCCAATTACCACATCTTGAAAAACTATAGCACCATAGCACAAAAATATTGTCACTGACACAGTCATGATAGATAATATCCCATCACAATAACAGCATTTTAAGTTGCTGTTTTCCTGTCACACCCACCTCCTTTTCACCCTCATCACCTCCCCCTATCTTTAAAAGACCAATTAGATTCCAATTTTATAATTGCATCATTTAAAAAATATTTGGTAAATAGAGTCATACAGTATATAATCTTTTGGACTTTTTTTTCACTAAGCATAATTACCTTGAAATTCAGCCAGAATGTTACATATATTTCAATATTTTGTTTCTTTTTATTGCTGAATTGCATTCCAAACTTCATAGCATTTTACAGTATTTATAATTATTCATTTATGTGATTGTTCAACTAATGCCTCTCACTCTCTAAATAAACATCATAGTCTATTCATGCAGACATATTTTCTTTTGGATATATCATTATCTCTGTAACACCTAGTACACTGTAGTAATTTATTAAATATTTATGGAGCAAATGAGCTATTGAGATTACTAGTAGATACCCAGGAGTATGTTCAATCAGAATTACTTATCACTGCTGTGTTTAAAGTTCTAATTGTGCATATTTTGTTGATTTATAATGTCGTTATTCAACAATTATTCATTATTTACTGGGTATCAGGTATTGTTCTAAGCTCTAAAGATACAGTGACAATAAATAAAATGTCAAAAACTCTGGTTTGTCTGTAACTTACATTCCAGTTTAAGGAGCTAACTGATCTTGTAAATTAAATTATGCAATTTGGTAACATAATTATAAGTTTCATGTAGAGAAATAAAGCTTAGGGGGGAATAGAAAGTTTATGGGGGATTGCACTTTTACATGAGGTAGTCAGGGAAGTACTTATTTAGAAGGTAACATTTGAACAAAGATCTATATGAGGTAATGGGGTAAATTATGTAGGTATATCAGAGAAGATCTTCAGAGAGGAATACCAAGTGTGGAATTTTCACAGAGTGTTTGAGTACTAGTGTAATTAAATGTCATCAAACTTAATGAGTGAGGGGGAAACTCAGGGAAATAGGTCAAAGGGGCTAGGTCTGGACTTTTCCCAGTATAGTAGCCATTGACCACAAATGATTGCTGAACTCTTTTTTCTTCATTACTGGATATTGAACTCAGGGATGCTATACCATTAAATTTCTTTTTAATTTTTGAGACAGGGTTTTGTTGAGTTGCCCAGGCTGACCACAATTTTGTAATTCTCCTGCATCAATGGAATTTACAGGTGTAAACCACTGCATGGAGCTGATTGCTGAGTATTTTAAATGTGACTAGCTCAAATTTATAATGTGCTGTTAGTGTAAAGTACTTAATGGATTTTGAAAACAATATAACGACAAGAGTATGAGCTATTTTATTTGTAATATTTTATATTAGTTACATGGGAATGATAAAATTTTGTGTTTATTGGACTAATTTTTTTTAAAAAACTCATTTTCTAGTTGTAGCTGGACATAATACCTTTATTTACTTATTTTTATGTGGTGCTGAGGATCCAACCCAGGGCCTCGCATGTGCGAGGCAAGCACTTTACCACTGAGCCACAACCCCATCCCCTATTGGACTAAATTTAGTAAATTAATTTTGCCTGTTTCTTGTGTTGAGCACAGGTTTAGATTATTTTTTCACTTTTAAATGATTATCTAGACTGTTTTCTGAGAATGAACTCTAATAGCAAGTATGGAAGCAAAGCCATTAGTATGAGGCTATTGCATTACTTCATGTGAAAAATTATGATGGCTTGGGTTGGTTTGATATTTATAGATGTGATAAGAAATGGTCAGACTCTATATGTATTTTGAAAATAGGACCAGTATGATTTTACAACAAATTGAGTAATGTGAAATATGAAAAAAAGTAAAGAAAAATTTACTCTAAACTTTTTGTCCTGAACAACTAGAAGGATTAAGTTACCATCAATGGACCCAAGAAGAGCTATAAGTGGAATAGATTTGGAGAAGGCAATCAAGAGTTTGGATTTGGATAGTATAAGTTTGATATGCTTATTAAACTTTGAAGTTGAGGTGTGGAATTGGGAGTTGCATGTGAAAGTCTGGTTTAAAGGAAAGACCTAGGCTGGTGATACCATTAGAGTCATCAGCATGTAGATGGTATTTAAGGTTTTTTGAAATGGATATGATCACCAAAATAGTTAGTGTGGAAGAGTCTCAAAGCCTTCCAACCTCATAAACTTAGATAAGGAAAGAAACCTTCAAAGAAACTTTCTTCTTCAAAAGTATGTTACTGTTAAAAGAAAATTTGCTTTTGTTAGTGAACTGTATTATATGATGCAGTTATTAAAGTTCAAATCCTTCTATTTCTTAATCTGTCTTTTCTTCAAAAGTCCCCAGTTGTTAGAGTCTGTAAACAAGTCTGGATGGCGCCTGGCATTTTGCCAGAGGGAGTGATTTGTGAAGTAACTCCAGCAAGCCATTAAGTGTGGAGATTCCTGTTGAGAGCCACAGCCGAAGGGGCCCCAGCAAACTTCCAGCTGCCAGCAAACTTCCAGCTGCCGGCTGATGATTGGCTCACAGCGGCCCCAGCAACATCTAGCTGATTGGCTCCTCTGCGGTGATGCTCATTGGGCTGTTTCCCTGCCCTTTCAGACCATGGAGCTGCTCATTGGGGGACTTTTTTGGCTCCGCCCACGTGACCCAGCCAATCGGCCTCAAGAGCAGGAGGATTGTGGGAGGTGGAGAGAAGCTTGTGGGGGAGAGAGAGGCTTGTGGAAAGCCGGTGGTGGCAGTTGAGGCTCTGAGGGTTTTTCCTGAGAGGCTGTTTTGTTTGGCGTGTGTGGTTCTAAAAATAAAGTTAGTTTCTTTTGACAAGTGGCTCCTGATTGTGCCCAGCCAGACTGTGGCAGATTCCTTATTGGTTGACTGCTGTATCAAGTTTATGTTAATTAAGATAAGCTGTGTGGAATGTATATATACCGCTCCCGCCCTACAATAACCGGCTCCCACTCCTGCTGTATCAATGTACACAAGTTGTTCGTCACCCCCCGGTTATTTTGCTGCAGCCGGACTGCGGCACCCAGTCTTTGGTGGTATACTTCCCTGCCTTACAATGACCAGTGTCAAATCTGAAAATCTGACAAATTAACGTTAAATGGTTTATAATGATTTATTAGTTATCACATCTATATAACATGGTGACCTTTTCATGGGGCCTTCAAATATACCACTTTAAGGGTTTCGTTTGATTATTACAATTTTGGAACAGAATATTTAGTGCCCTGAGTCAAACCTGTGAAGGAGGTAACTAATAACAACATGATGTAGTGAAAAGAGCACTGTGCTGGAGAGCCAGGAACCCTGAATTCCAATCCCGGATTTACCATTCATCACCCAATTCTGTGACTTTTCAAACCTTGTCTGAACAAGGCATCAGCCCCTGCTGAAGTTTTTACTGGTTACATGTAAGTACAAACGAAAAGACTCTTCTAAAGCCCAAAATGTTTCATTTTGACAGTATTTCCTATTTAATACATTAAAATGAGTAATAGTAGATAACAATAGGTATAGATGTCATTTTAAAGGTTTTTCATTGACATATGCACCTATAACACTTGGCAACTTCTACCATTTATTAATTTATCCACATATTTATAAATACTCTTCTGCCATGATTTTTGAAAGTTCAAGAATCACTATCAATTCAGCATTCTGAGCTTTGTTTGTTTCTGTATGTATAATTACAATATAAGGGTATAGATAAAAGAAATAAACCAAAATACACTGACTTTAAGATGAAGCAAACTCTAGGGTGAAGAAAGGGAAGAGAAATTGATGGGGTTTGGGCTTCAGCTATCTTCTTGATTTCAAAAGAAAAAGATATAAAGTAAAAATAGCAAAGAATTGAAACATGGCAAAATGGATAATAAGTTCCCAGGTGTTATTACCTCTCATATTTTACCAATGTCATGACAAAAATCAAAATAGTAAAGGGAAGTCAGTTTATGTTAATATGAACTATATTTTGGAGTCAGAACAGGGTTCAAATTCTGTGTCAACTATTTACTAGGGGTTTATCTTTATAAAGTCAAATTTTTCTTTTATCTGCTTAGTCAATTTTTAATGATAATAATACTTGCCTCACAGAGTTGTTATAAATTAGGCTCTTGAGGGCAAGGAATGAAATTTCACTCAATTTCTTTCAACTAGTTATGGTCTTATTTTGCAGAGATTTTAGGCATACGGTTAGGCCCCATCAGCATATGCATGTAGTTAAGTGTCACTGCAACTAAAACAGAGCTGATAGATTAGAAAACTTCCACCTACATGTAAAAATCTAGTCAGTTTGTTACCTTCCAAGCAATAACCAATTGATCCGATATCATAAGAGTTGCTTAGCTCATTTCATGTTCCATTTCCACCACTCCTACCATTATCCTATTGCTCTCTGTTATTCAAGCTTTTCTTCACTAACAGCTTCTGATGCTTCATGTTATTTGCATAGAACTTTCACTTTGGGATCATTTTGTTTTGGCACATTTTACCAACCAATAAAATCTCCATCTAGATCATGATTAACTGGATTTCACTAAACTCCATGCTACTGGGAAGGAGTCTCCAACTAAGTTACCATGAAGCCCTTTTACTAACTAGATTTGCTACCTTGGAATGAGGTGCCTTTCCAGTAATCTATGTTCAAAATGGCAGGTCATAAGGTACAGTACATGGGCATCTTCCCTATGAAGAATGAAAGCATGTGTGCATGAAGAATTAAGGTAATGATGGATTATCTAATAGGTGCTGGGTGGATCCTCCTAGCACATGTATATAAAGGGCTAGCACAATATCTTGTGCATACACACAGGACAGTTTCTTTGTGCAGATGTCAAGGTCTAGGAAATAATCTACAAGATGTTTATTTCTGAATAGAAACCTAAATGAGGAATAGGAATAATATTGACAAATGATAGGGGAGTGGGAAGAGAGGAGTAAAGCATTCCATGATGAGAAAGGAGCATGTGTAAAGGCCTTAAAGCCTTGTGGTACTATAGTTTTGTGACTTATAGAATTTGAGATGAGAAAAGCAATTACTGTGAAATTTGAAAAATTAAAATAGGCAAAACATTCAATAGTTATTCAAATTCAAAGAATCATAAAATTTTAATTTTATTGACAATCAAGAGCATATTTTGCAAAATCTACAAGATTTTTACCTGATGCACTTATCTTTTAAAAATGGTACAAAATCATGGACAAAATCACTTTCATATGTATTAAATCTTCATTCTTTTGTAACATTTGGGGAAAAGATCTGAATTGCTAAAATCATGAATTATGGGATATTTTTAAAGGAATCATTTTTTAAACTTTCATTTTAAAAGTTTCATTTTAAACTTTCCTTTTAAAAAAGATATCATTTTAAAACTATCAATTTGGGCATATTATAAAAGAACCATTTTAAAACCTTATAAGACATTCATATATACTAACAGTAGCCAAAGTTTACAAAGCTATTTAATATAAAAGTGATTATATAAATCTTATTACTGTCCTATAAATTAGTTCATGTAATAGACATCCTTGCTTTTTTTCTTCTATAATTTTAAGCCTCAGGGGTCTAATAACTTCCTAGGAATCTCCAAGTCAAGTCATGGAAGAATCATATGTGGAATTATTTTAATCCATAGTCCTTGCCTTCTTCTTTACATGATCTGAAAATAGTGCCCTGCTATTTTTGATAATAGTGCATCCAAACAGTTAAGAGTTATATGTGAGACAAATAATCACACAGAACAATTATATACTGATTTGTTGACTGCATATCTCACAAGTGGCATTCATTATAGACTGTGATGTAAAGTCATGTCCCCTGCACCCAGAGTTGTACAGTGAAGGCACAGATCAATTAATATTCTCTAATAAACAGCTTTTATATTCAAGGCAACTAAAATCATAATAGGTATTATATTCTAAATATGTTTGCCAAAATTGTTAAATTGGAAACTTAATCCCCAATATAACAGTGTTGAGAGGTGGGACCTTCTGAATGATGTTTAGGTTGAGGACTGTACCCTCATGAATGGATTAATACCATTATAATAAAGGGCTTGATGGAGGTAATTTGTCTCTATTTGTCCTTCTACATTTCACTTTATGAGGATACAGCATTCCCCTTTTCTAGAGGATACAGATCAAGGGGCAATCTTGGAAGCACAAAGAAAAACTTACCAGAGACTGAACCTGTTGTCTGTCACCTTGATCTTAAACTTCCCAACCTCCACTGTATGAAATAAATTTCCATTTTTTATACATTACCCAGTATCAAGTATTGTAGTTTAGGAGCAAAAATGTAATAAGACACAAGACTCAAAGTGACTTTGGAGATCATCTAATCCAACAGTTTCATTTTACAGGTAAAGGAATTTGATTATGGAAACAGAAGCCAGTCTTTGTTTCCCAGTACATTGATTTTTATATGATACAGACATTTTAGGTCCAGTTGCTGACAGTGGAAGAAATTAATCTACCAAGGAATTAAATACTTAAGCTACTCACCCAGTAAGTTAGTAATCTAGGTATTAGCACAATGGTTAATGTCTTAATATAGTAGTATAGTAATAGAACATATTCAGATTTTGTTATCTCTTATAGCTGCTATTGTTTAGATCAGTGGCATTCAAATTTTATCATGTGTCAGAATCATCTGGAAAGCTTATTAAAAACAGATGGCTGGCTCTCCTCCCCCCAGAGTTTCTGATTCAACAGGTCTAGAATGGGGTCTGAACACTGGCACCAGCAGCTGGTGTTGCTGGATTAGGGACCAAACTTCAAAAACTATTGGTTTAGATCAATGGCTTTAAAACCAAGTGTTATGTCACATAAAGCTGTTTGACCTTTGGCACATTAATTATTTAGCCTTTGCTTTCTCATCTGTAAAATAAATAATACATATTTTATATGGATTTAGTAGAGTAATGAATAAAAACATTATGAGAACTATGTACTTGATGTTTAAGACTCTTGACACATGATTGCCATGATTATTTTTTATATATTTATTCTTAAGTTATAGGTGGACACAATACCTTTATTTTATTTTTATGTGGTGCTGAAGATCAAACCTAGTGCCTCACACATGCTAGGTGAATGCTTTACCTCTGAGCCACAACCCCAACACACGTGATTATTTTTTATTATTATTATTTTGATTTTCTAAGTTCAGATCTGTGGTGAGCCGTTCTAATTAGACCGTGGCCGCCATTAGAAGATGGCGCCAGCTTCCACTGTGGCCTGTGATAAACAACTCCTAATATGGAGAATTGGCACGCAATCCCTTACCACCCTATGAGAAAGGTCCACGTGGCAGCTTAAGATTGGTATGCTGGAGGCTTTATTAGGCTGTGCTTGGGCGCTCGGCTACGGGTCACTAGAAGATGATACATGAATCAAGGCCTGAATAAACTGCTGAAAGAAGAATCCTGTGTCGTGTTTTCCCTTGCCGGCGAGGGGTCGCGGCACAGATCCACAAGGCATAGTGGATATATATTAACATATATTAATATATTAATCAAATATTGCCTGTATGGCTCCTTTGGCACTTTACTTAAGAAATAGAAAAAAATAGTTTTTGTTTTTGTTTTGACATAGAAGAACTTATAATTCAGTTCTACTCAAAGGTAAGTGATTTCCTAATTAAGTAGAAAGTTTGGCCACCCTTCTTTCCTTTGTAGAGCATAATAAAATTTCATTTTTTTTTCTAAAACACTTCTTTGTCTTCCCAAAGTAAGTACTTCAAACTGTCATCAATTTGAGTTAGTGAGGTCTGCATTAATGATGTGTTACTGTGTGTAATATGTTTAAGACTGTATGTCTTTTGTTTAGGGAATAGAGTTTTTATGGTGGTCAAATATCCTCATTGATTTTTTTTTAACAAAAATCTCTTCAAATGCAAATGCTTCCTGTCTGGAGGTAAATAATCTCCAGGCCATTGGAGTAACACATTAAAAAGAAAGTCAACTCTTTAAAAGCACAAATGCCAGCCAAGTGGTAAAAAGAATCCTGTTGAATGTATTCAGGGAGGAAAGCAATTTTTTTTTCCTGAGCTCTCCTTGTTACTGTGCCACTCTGTATTCTGGGGCTTGCCTTCTGGCAGATTGTTTCATTATCCAGCAGTATCATTAATCTTTTTTATTAGCACCTTAAAAAATAAACAAACAATGATTTTGTTATGTTTGACACAAGTAGTGCATTTTAATTTTGTAGGCTTGTATTATTGACTTGAAAAAAAATCTGCAACAATTCAGATTGAAATACCGCACTCAATTGTTAACAATATGAAAACACTATTCAGATGTGTAGAAATATAATGGCATCTGTTATGCATATTAAATGAAGTAAGCTATTTTTGCATCTTCCACATGGAGATTTGAATTAACTAGGAAAGTTGGTATTAATTACCTCTGAAAAATTAAAGTTCCATCATTCAATTTTGTACTTTCCATGAAAACTCTCCATGAAATTGAGTCAACACTTTGTCTTGTTCTCAGAATCATTTGATGAATACCACACAAAATAGAATACATGTTGATCTGTTAAATTATAAGAAATATTTCAAAGTCAATAAGTAAAAAGAAAAAGATACCCACTACCATCTCACAATGTATGCTTCAGGTTTTAAGCGTAGGTTTTCTTAATATGTACATTACATATGAGAAAATTCATTAATTATAACCAAAAAAGAAAGATAAACTAAATATAGCAGTAGCTAACCTTACTTGCATGGTGGTATTTGCTTTCATTCAAGATATTCATATCTATAATCTTACAGATTTGTAAGTTAGAGATTTACTTATTTACTGTGATGAAGAGTAGCACAAATCTGTGCACATGTGAGAATCCTTTCTGGGAATTCTTTTAATGAATGAATTTTATGGCCACATACGTTATCTAATAAATCTCAGTCCTCAGGACTGAAGCCCCAAAGTGTGTGTGTGTGTGTGTGTGTGTGTGTGTGTATTTTTTCTCACCTGGTTGATCTATTATAATTAGAAGATTACAAGACATTTGGGAAATAATGTTAAAATGTACATCTCAAATGTTTTTGTTCTAAACATCTTAAATGTAATTTTCAGCTTCTAGGAAAAACAATAGAAATGCAAAAGATCCTGCCTTGTTATGTCACATAAAGTATCCATAAAAACAAACAAGCCTACCCAGCAACAATACCTAAAATCAATGACCAAAATCAAATAAATTGAACATTCTTATAGAAATATATTTTATAGTCCAGTATTAGCTGAGGTGTCATCAAAATTGGATCCAAAAGAATGTGTATTAAACAGTCAGGTTTTTAGAAGTAGAAATATGTCCTAGGTGCTCCAACTTTGGGCCTAGCCATGCCTTAATATAAACACATATGTAACTCAACATTGAAGAAACTAGGAAAATATTCACAGAGTAGCTATCCTTCTAGATTAACATTTCATTAACAAGAGTGCCTTCTTCAGCTTATAGGGCCTCTTGCAGAATGTGATCAAGTCAACTAAATTTTTGAAATGAGCTAAAATATCAAAATTTAGGAAATTTTCAATTTTAGCATTTGATGGGGCAGTAAAAATTTTTGCCCTTACACATTGTTTTATGCATGATTTTAGAAAATGTGTGTTCTATGTAAAGATAAAAAATCATATTACATTCAAATCAAAATACAGGTAGATTAAAAACCTAAATGTAAAATGTAGAAATATAAAATAAAAGATAAAAATGAGTAGGATACTTTGTGATCTTAGAGTAGGGCAAAGATCTTTTGAATCAAGGGCAAAAAGGACATACCAGGAGGCAAAGCAAAATAGATATTGGTATTTGAAATTATGACTAGAAGTTGTGTATAGACTATTACCTCATGCTAGTTGTAGCTGAATTGCTTTCAGATGTACCCCAAATGTAGTAAGGAATCAGAGGTAGATAGTTTAACTGTTCTGTATAAAAAACTGAAGTTGAGTTCTAGAGTCAAAGATGAATGAATTAGTGATCAGATACAATAAAGAAATGAGAGTGCAGAGGGAAGAGAGAGAGAAAATTTTAAGAATAGAGATACATGGCATTGAGTTTCAGCCTTTCTTCTGATTTTTGGTGCTGTGTACAGTCCTCTTCAGTCCCCTTCCCTATGTCATATATAATTCAGTTGGTTTTATGCAAAATCAAGGAAGAGAAAACAATCACAAGAGCCAAATAAGGAGAAACTGAATGTTCAAAAAAATCTCAAAAGAAATATGAGAGAATGGCTAAGAATATTTTTAAGTGCAACACGATATTTTAGAAGGAAGCAGGGTTTTTCCTCACAGGTGGGAAGAGTTTCAAGACAGCATGATGAACATTAAATAAATAGTCTCAATTCCTGATGGCACATTCATATGACCGAAATAAGGCCGGTGCAATTTTTTCTTCCTATTGAATTATTGAATCCTTAGAATGGAATAACATGCAGACAAAAGCAGTTGATGTTCATTCATCTCTATGAGTTGCCTTAGTTAGTGTACTTTCAAAGTTTATGGTACAGTCAAGAGTTTTAGTTAATACATCTATAAATGCTGCCTTTTCCGTATATCACAAAGCTCTTTAGGTGAAAACTACATATTTTGATGAATATTGCATGTCTTATTTTGAAAAATAGCTGTTCAGATCTTTAGCCAATTTTTAATTGGGCTATTTGATTTTCTGCTATTGAATAGTGTAAGTTCCTCATCAATTCTGGATATTCTGCATATTTTGTCCCATTCTGGATGTTGTCTTTATTCTGCATTGATTATTTCCTTTTCTGCACAAATGCTATGTCTTTTGATAAGGATTTAAATGTCAGACCCCAAATTATGAAGTTACTAGAATAAAACACAGGGGAAATGCTTTCCAACATTAACCTGGGCAATAATTTTTTGGCTAGGACCTCAAATACACTGGAAACAAAAACAAAAATTGACAAGTTAGATGACATTTTCCTTTATAATGCCATTTTAGCCACTCCCCATTCAACTTTAATCTTGCCATAACATATAACTGTTTCATCTCTGAAATACTGTAATCAAACAACCTGCATTCTAAAAAAATTGATTTTCTCCCTCTCTCCTCCTCTCTAACTACATGTGCTCTGTGATCCAATTTAAATATGCCAGTCCCTTGGTCCTTCTTTTTTCCCTCCTTATTGGTCCTTGTTTATTTATTCCCTCTTCTAGCTTATGTGCTCCTCTAGGAACTTTCATTTCTCTTTCTTATACTCACCATTAATTATCTTACCTACTTGTCTTGCTATTACTTTTATTATTTATATATCTAGCTCTGGATCAATTGAACCTTCCACAATAGGCACTGCTATAACAGAATAGTTGAAAATTGGAATAAATCACTGTAATTTGATATCACATGAGTTAATGACATTCAATCACACATTTATCATTATTTTTGATCACTGTAATTGTCTTTGAATTGTTCCTAATTATATTTACTTTTTCTCTACAACTCAAATCGCCTCTAAAACCTTACTTTCAGAACAAAAATGTGCAAATTTCTTAAACCTCTCACTCTATCTTCTTACCTTCTATATATAAACATGTTTCTTTCATTAAAGGAGACTATCTGCATAAGAATTTTTATCTACTTATAGCTAAATATACATATCTTCCCTTTTTATGCTGGTTCTAATTTAACTAATTTTTATGATTTTATTAGTATATTATAAATATACATAATAGTGGGGTTCATTATGACATATTCATATATGTGCTTAACATAATTTGCTTTATTTTATTCCCTAGTTCTGCCCTTCCCATTTTCCCACTTAATTCCTGTTCCCTTTCATCTACTTAATTGGGTCCTTCTATTTATTTACATATATATTTTTCATGGGTGAATTTTAATTATACATAAACATTCTCAAAACTCCTACGAAGTAATCTTGCACTCTTCTTTCTCCAAATGAAAAAGTAATCACAAACTTCTGCTTAGAAACTAAAACATTTATTCAACATCCTTTAGTCACATAGGTTATTTTGATCGTTTGCCCAGTAACTGGTTAAAACTATTTTGTTCCTTTGTTCATTTTTTGTCTACTTTATTTAGCTTAGTATACTACTATTTTTGTATAGGATAGTAGGTCTCATCTAAGAATACAAAATCAGAATTTCTGGTGGTGATTTCCCAATACTTCCCAATATGACTCAAGCGATACTGATATGCCCCCCCCCACCCCGTTAAGACAGAACAACATTTTTAAACACATAAAGCATAAAGAGTAAGGAGTTTTAAAATTTACCAAGTCATTTGAAAAGACAACAGAAAATTAAATACCATTTTACTTTGTTAAATCACAAGATGGAAAAGGTATAAATTTTGAGTCATTATCACTTATTTTTTTTTTTTTAAAGAAAGAGTGGGAGAGAGAGAGAGAGAGAGAGAGAGAGAGAGAGAATTTTTTTTAATATCTATTTTTTAATTCTCGGCAGACACAACATCTTTGTTTGTATGTGGTGCTGAGGATCGAACCCGGGCCTCACGCATGCCAGGCGAGCGCGCTACCGCTTGAGCCACATCCCCAGCCCCTATTTTTTTCTTAATTTTATATAATATCACCCATTGACTTAGAGGCAAGGGAGTTTGGCATGGGCTTTGGATTTTGACAGATATGTGAACACATACCACTCTAGCTACTTGCTATTGCAAAAGACATTTGATCAACCTGAGTCTCATTTTATTTTTTCATTTGTAAATTTAGATAATACTAGTACCTTCTTCGTTGACATGTTGTAAGAATGAAATGAGATCATGTATACAAAGAATGTAAGAAGTCAAGGGAGTATTTCAATGGTGAAGCATGTGCTTAGTATAGATGAAACTGAGTTCAACCCCCAGCAACATTTAAAATATATATTAGGAGATTCCAAAATGTCTGAACAGAGATGTCTAACACTGATCTCCACAGGAAGAACCAAAGCAGCACATAAGTGGCTGCAATTTTTAAAATTTGTTTTTATTCTAATTTGTTATGTATGGCACCAGAATGCATTATAATTCATATTTTACATATGGAATACAATTTTTCATATCTCTGGTTGTACACAAAGTATATTCACACCATTCGTGTCTTCATGCATGTACTTAGGGTAATGATGTCCATCTCATTCCACCATCTCTTTTTGATGTGAGTGACTGTGGGCAAATGTTGAACCTCAGCAAAGGAGTTCATAAGACTCAGGAGCCTGAGACAGCTCCAGGGAAAAGGGAACAAGGTAAATTGGCAAATATGACCCTGAATTCTCAGCTAAAGGGGAACTCTCTTTTGCAGGGGAATTGTTGAACCAGAAAGTCCCAGTAATCTTCATAAACACATACTCTAAAGATTTTAACAACTGGAAAGTTTCATGTTTATCACAGGCTTTTTTATTAGTTAGCTCAGTTATCTACCTACTTTGCAACTGTCTTTGTTTTGAAGAAGGAACCCACTTTGTCTCCTTACTAAATTCCAGAACCAAGGCTTGATGCCATCTTGAGAAGGAAGAAAATATCTGAATTGATACTACCCTAAGGTTCAGAAACCTCTGTATATAGAAATTGCTAGAACCCTGCAAAACTTTCAGCACACTAGCATAGGGGACCACAGTCTCCTGAAACCAACTTGACCAAGCAGAGCAACTGTGATCCTCATTACCCAAGAGCACAAATGTTTTAGCATGAGGGGGCAAGGGTGCATCAGTGAACAAGAAGTGAGAATTGAAGGCATTGGGAAGAGGCTTACAACATAGCCTGGAGAGCTGTTGCCTCCTTTCTTGGCCAGCCACTTTTACCTACAGTTAGCAGCTGATGAACCTGCACCACAACTAGCACAGAGAGTGGGCACTGTGATTCCCTATTATTTTCCCTTATAATCAGCTACTACAGACCCATGCTACCACCAGGACTGAGGGAAGGTACCACATGATCCCCATCACTCTTGAAGTATCCAGTGTTAGAGACCCTAGCAGATAGCAGGCCTTAGCCCCAGCAGTGCCTGTTGATTACTGTGCTGTAGGGCCACCACTTCCATAGTCATAGTGACAAAACAGGGGCCACTCCACTCCCACAGCTGTGTAAAACACACCTACCTGGTCTACTGCTCTGGATCCCTGAATAGCCCCTCAGAGACAGTAGATTCCTCCAAATCCACCATGGAACATACTGCAACCAAAGCCATTGATGACTACCAAAGAAGTTATAGGAGACTATAATTATGACACCCAGGTGGAATTAAAAGCACCTTGCATTCTGAACCAATGTCTTAAGACACATCTTTAAGGCAAATAAAACATTATACTGAAACAAAGTACCTCATAAAGTAGTAAAGATAACTGATTCACCAGATATGCAAATGCAAATCTCAATCTAAAGTCATAAGAAATATGAACAAACAGGGTAATGTGATGCCTTGAAAAGAACACAATAACTCTCTGGCAATAGATTTTAAAATGATATTAATAAAATAACTATATAGAATTTAAAAGAATAACTATAAAGAAAATTTAACAACATTCAAGAGAATAGAGACACAATCAACCAAATATAAGAAGACAACAAATTATATATATAAGAAATTTAATAAAGAGATAGAAATATTTTAAAAGAACCAAAAGAAGTATTGGAAATGAAGAACACCATAAGTCAAATAAAAATACATTTGAAAGCTTTGACAGACTGAATCAAATAGAATAAAGAATATCAAATTGAAGACAGGTCTATTGGAATCTCCAAGTTAGAAAAAAATAACAGAAATTGTGATAGTAGGAGCAAATGTGACTCCATTTTGTTTTATGACTTCATCCTGTAAAACAACAATGCCAAGTAGAAGAGTCATGACTGGAGCAAGATATTCTTTTCCTTTTGCTATAGAAACCTTTAAGAACACGGAACTACCTAATGGGGTATTGTTTCTGTACCTAGGGTAAGGGGGCTCTGTTTCTGTAACTGGGGTGACTGGGCTAACTGTGATTGGTTAGGCTTCCCTCCGCTTGACTGCACTGTCCCGCTTCTGTAACTTGGCTTGCTTGCATTGGCTAGACCCCCAGAACATCCCTTTTGCGGTTTTCAGGCTTATAAGGAGTGCCCTTGCAATTGTTCGGGGCTGATCAGGGGAACAGCTTTATGTTCTGGTCAGCCGCCACCAATGTGCTTCAATAAAGGCTGGATTCGATTATACGTGAGTGGTCTGGAAGTCAGTTTATGAAACCCTGGGACAAAGCTTTAGCTATAACAAAATAAAGAGGAGATAGAAAGGAAATAAGAAAGAATGAAGACATCCTCCAAGACCTTTGGAACATAATTAAAGAACCAAAATTTCAAAACACATATAACTTATGAAAATTGAACCTCAAACAATATAGGCAACCCACAGAATAATAATTAGTAATGAGATTTAATCAGTAATAGAAAGTCTTCCAATGAAGAAAACACCAGGACTATGTGAATTCACTGTTGAATTCTACCGAGCTTTTAAGGAAGAACTGTTACCTATTGTTTTCAAGCTATCTCCCCACCCCCAAAGAATTGAAATGTGGGGAATTATTCCACAATCATTCTACAAAGTTAGCATTATTCTGATACCCAAACTAGAAGAGAACACAAAAACAAAAAATAGAAAATTATTTACCAACAGCTCTAATGAACATAGATACAAAAATTCTCAACAATGTACTAGAAAGGTGAATCCAGCAGCACATTAAAAAGATTATTCAACTGAGGTAAGGGCGGAAAGGACAGCAACTCTTCAGCTACCCCATAGCTGGGCTTCTGTGAGCAGCATGAACCAGGCTTCCCACACTGTCTTGATGTACTCCAATGTCAGGCACCCCACCCACTATGAGAAGCACCAGTAGGAACATGAGGTGGCCGTCCCAGGGCTAACATAGGACTATGCTCCCAAGACAACACCTATCAACATGCCCAATGAGATCTCTGTCCCAACATGTGGTCTGGTCTCTGTTCAACACTTTGTTCAGGAACTTCTGGTGCCTGGGCTTCATAACCTTCACCTAATCCATTAAGTCTAGGGACAGGAAGATGGTGGGTGACATAACTGGGGTCCAGGCCTTTGCCTTCACACCAAGTGCCTGAACATCTGGGCCCTGATCTTCAACATCATTCTGACCATTGGCTTCGTCATTATATTGTCTTCTCTGTAGCTATCTTCCAGGCCATTTCATACATGATAAAGAATTATGAGGATTTATAATCTTGCCATGTCCCCAACCTTCCCTAGCTGGCCTTGCCCCCTGGGCTGAGGACCTGCCCCCTGTACCCTATGCCTTCTGAAGCATTTACACTCACACATCAGTCTGTAGTGGGATTCAATACACTGCATTGTTCCTGGAAAAAAAAAACAAAAGATTATTCGCAATGATGGAGTGAGATTTATCCCAGGATGCAAGGATGACCTGATATGCAGATCAATTAGTGTAACACCTGACATCATGAAATTACTGGAGGAAAACATAGGAGAAATACTTCATGACATTGGTATAGGCAATGACTTTTTTTGTTTTTTTTTGGAAAGACCCCAAAGTACAGAACCTGAAAGCAAAAATAGACAAATGGTATTTTATTAAAATGATAAGCTTCTGCATAGTAAAGGAAATAATCAACAAAGCAAAGTGACAATTGACAGAATACAAAAGCAAATTGTAAACTATTCATCTGACAAAGGATTAATATCCAGGGGGCTGGGGTTGTGCCTCTGTGGTAGAGCACTTGCCTAGCATCTGTAAGGCACTGGGCTTGATTTTCTGGCACCATATGAAAATAAAGAACCATTGACAACTAAAAAAGAAAAAAAAAGATAACTATCCAGAATATGTAAGGAAATCTATGAACTCTAATGAAATAAGTCACATAACCCATTTTTAAAATGGTCCATAAACCTAATTAGACATTCCTCAAAAGAATATATGCTAAGGGTCAACAGGCACATGAGTAAATACTCAACACCACTAATCATTAGGGTCATATGAATCAAAACCACAAGGAGGTATCACCTTACCCCAGTAGGAATGGCTATTATCAAAATAATTACAGATATTAAGTGATGATGAGAATGTAGAGAAAAGAGAATTCTTATAAACTATTGATTGGAATGTAAATTACTACACTCACTGTGAAGAACATTGTATGGAATTTCCTCAAAAAAATAGAGATGCCATATAGTATGGGCATCATACTTCTGCATAAATGTCCAATGGAAAGGCTATCAGCATATCAAAAATATATGTGCATACCCACATTTATTGATGCATTGTTCATAGTACCCAAGATATGGAATAATTCTAGATACTTAAGAATAAATGAATGGATAGAGATTGTGGTTTATATGCATAGAACCAATGCTATTATATGGAAAATATAGATAAATTTTCATCTCACTATTCATCTACTATTTGTAGCAAAATGAATGGAACTGGTGGTTATTTTATTAAGTGAAATAAGTCAGACACAGAAAAATAGTAACTACATGATCTCTCTGATGTCAAAGTTAAAATTTAAGTCTAAAAGAGTAAAAAAAAAATAGAACAATAAATGCTAAATGATAGAAAATTTTAGAGGGAGGAGGAATAAAGATTGAATGACAGACATGATCACAAATAGGAGAAATGTTGTAGTATTCTACAACACAGTATTGTGACTATAGTTTATAATAACCTATTGAATATTTTATGAATAACTAGAGTGGAGCTTCAAAACCACAAACCCAAAATGATGATGTGGACATGAAAACATCACTTTTACAAATTCAAGCAGTATATATTGTACACATGTATTGAAATTTTGCACAAATATATAAAATTATTAGCTGTTCATCAAAATTTTAAAAATAAATATTTAAGGAGAATAAAATTGTATCTCTCCTCTTGTATTTTGACATTTTCAATATATTTAGTAGCTTATAATACTACTTGATACATTTTTACAATTAAAATAGCAATAATTTAGCAAATTTCTAGCATATTCTAATTTCTCAAGAAAATAAAGATAACTACTGTCTGTATTATTGTACCCATACTAGGTCCTCGAAATTTCCTTATGTTCTTCATGTCCATACATGGAAAAATAATTATTAGTTGTATAGAACATTATAGTTTACTAATTATTAAGCTTACTAAAATTAAATTAGTTAGGAATGTTATGCATATTTTATAGGTTAGGAAATTTGGCCACAAATGGGCAATTCATCTGACATAGGAAACCTGGAGTACAGAGAATGTAGCATGTTTAAGGGATTTCTGTAGATTGGAACTGATGGGTGCAAAAAGATGAGATTTGAAAAGTAATTTATTTAAAACTTTAAATCGTATTTTAATGTAAGTTTGAGTTTAGTGCTGATGTGTGTACATTAAATCATTTTATTCCAGAGATGCCTCTGGTATTAAAAGCTTTTTAATAAGAAGTGATTATCAAACTAATCTATATACCTAGGTTTAATTTTTTTAGTTGTAGATGGAGACAATATCTTTATTTTATTTATTTATTTATTTTTATGTGGTGATGAGGATCAAACTCAGTTCTTCATACATGCTAGGAAAGCACTCTACCTTTGAGCTACAACCCCATCTCCCCTAGGTTTAATTTTGAAATGCAAAAATATTTGTGGGACATTTCCATAATGATACAATAACAGCATATCTATAAATAGAACCAATGCTATTATATGAAAAATATAGATAAATTTTCATCTCACCTACAACTTTCTATTTATTTAGATGATTGATTTCAGATTCTAGCTGATTTTCATGTGTCTTTCACAAAACCTCATACTTTTTGTTCATTTAATCAGCATGAGTTTTGTTGATGACTTTTTCTTTTGAACCAATAGGTTTTTGTTTCTTTCTACCCAGCAGAGGTACAATTACCATGGAAGAGCTGCTGGACACTGCTCCTACAGGATTCATGTTTTCTTCTTCTCCCTTGGATTTCATCCAAAGCCAATTTTGTTTAATCTGCCTGCTGCTCCTCTAGAAGTGACATCTGTTCAAATTTACACTCTTTATCATGGCTGACATGTTGTTTGTGTGTTTGTTTACCTCAAGCCTAGTTCCAACTGCCTTTTGCTGATAATTTGTGATTTCTTCCTTCAGTCTATCACACTTTGCTAGGCCTTGTGTTTGTTTATGCAACCCAACTCTAGCCCATATTTTTTTTTGACCATTGTACTACCTATGATTAAAAGAAACTGGATGGAACTTATATGATAGGAAAGTATAGATTATTGAGTGGAATCCAAAATCATTTTCTTGTCTTCTTACCTTCGAATACCATCAAAATGTGCCAGTATTTAGGCAACCTAACCTCCATAAAATTCAGCAAATAAATGTCAATCACCCACTTACATACTGCCTCTGAAATGTGTATAGGAGAAAATATATATGAAAAATTGTTTATTTCAGTATTTATTTTACAAAGGATTCCTGGAAAAAGTAGAGAGTGAGAGGAATAAAAATGTTTCTTTGGTGAAATCGCAAAACTTATCATTTTAGTTACCGAACACCCCCAAATGGATCTAAACCAATTAATTTTAAAGTAACTCTTTGAAATTGCATCAAAATAAAGTATATAAAAGAGTGATATCATTATTCTATTTATATTTCAATAGTAAAGATTAAGATAATATAGGAAGTAAAAAAAAGATCCTTTAAATTCTGTTAGTTGAATTTAACTTACATAATACATAGTGTTTTAGGAATAACAAATAATGCACTATGGATTAAAAGGATCACATGTTACACCAAGTATAGATATCAGAGTATGAAGACAGAGTATAAAGGCACTACACACACACACACACACACACACACACACACAAAGAGCCTTCAGTTCTAGTTACTCAAGAGTCTGAGGAAAAGGGATCATTTGAGTTCATGAGTCTGGGCAATATAGTGAGAGCCCATCTGAAATAAAAGGAAAGAAAAGAAAAACACAATGGATATAAAAGTTAAATATATAGAACAGAAGGAACAAGTCAGTAATAAATAATAATAGAATCAAGCAGGCCAGTGATTAGTATGAAAACAAACAAACAAAATATCAAAGATACTGGTGTTACTTCTCAAAATAATCTGAATGGTTCTTGAGTACCTTTTATATTTAATTTTACTGTGTCTAGAATATATTCTGAGATCTATGTCCATGGGCTGCTATAACATCTCTCAGGAATCAGAATCATCCAAATATAAAGATAAGTAAGCAATTTTTATTTATAGTAAATAGTTCAGATTATCTAAACAGGAAACATTTACATTCTCTGTCCATCAGCTAACAAGTTTTCACAATTAGGTATATATTTTATTAATTGTCAATGTAAACTTTAAGAACAGGATACCATTTTGAACTATGTCTTTATTTCAAAGGTATCAAATTCGATGTTCTTATCTTTTTTCTGATTTTTTTCTTTTTTGTGGGAACTACGAAAACTAGAAGAGAAAAGCTATATTTACGAAAGCTATATTAGTACCATTTCCAAAAGCTAAATTTGTACCCTATTTTCAATGCTTCTCCCATGCTATGGCCTAATTTTTTTTCACTTAGGCAGTTAGAAAAAGATTCCAATAATATGACAACAGTTTCAGAAATGGCAATTAACAATCATGCCACTTGGAATAATTTCACTGGTGCTGGAAAAGTCTTTCCTGAATTTTTTTCAGGTACCACATCAGTAAAATTTTCTTTTATTGAAGGATTTCAAAACCTGCTTCTTCCTAATTCCTTGAGAAATAAGAAGATTAGTAGCACAGAGGTATAAATTATATCACCCTAAATACAATTAGGTTAATGGAAAAAGAGACCAGGTTCCAGCTGTCTAAATTTTAAATCAAGGATAGATTAAGAAGAAATCAATGTTCAAGGTAAATACAAGTTTTGGAGTAGAAACACCATAATGAGTCTAATAATTTCCATAAATTCTCAGTACTTGCCTTCATTTTTATATGTTGAAAATATGAATTCCAAATAACTCCTGCATTGTCAGTCAATGTCTGGGAATATGAGGGAATACTACACTTGCAATGCTTCTTGAAGGCATTTTAACTCTATTACACTATTTTGATCCAGAAAATTGCTTCAACATTAGAAAACTCAGCAATTAAAACCCTCAATAAAAGTCTGAGATTTTTCTTTTCATAGATTATAAATCAACATGCAGAAAAATTTATTGTCCACATTCAATCTGGAAGATTAGGTTATGTTCCCAAATGTTTGAATAATCAAGTATATAAATATACATGTATAAATATATAAGTATATATTGTTTTCATATATTATTTTTGCCATTATTATTTTATTGGTTATTCTTAGTAATACATAACAGTATAATTCATTTTGATATGATTATACAAGCCTGGAATATTTTATTCTAATTAGAACTCCATTCTTGTGGATGTACATGGTGGTGGGATTCATTATGGTGTATTCATACATGTACATAGAAAAATTATTTTGAATTAATTCCAGTGTCTTTCCTTTACCTATATCTCTCCCTTCCCTTCATTTCCCTTTTCTTATTCCACTGAAGTTCTATTCTTCCCCTCTTCCCTCTTATTTTGGGTTAACATCTACATATCAGAGAAAACATTCGACCTTTGGCTTTTGGGGACTGACTTATTTCACTTAGCATGAAAGTCTCCAGACCCATTCATTTACTGGCAAATGTCATAAAGTCATTCTTCTTTATGGCTGAGCAATGCTCATTGTGTATATAGTATCTCATCTTGGACAGTGATCTCTTTGGTTCAGTGTTCTGTCTCTGGCCAATTATATTCAGGAGGTACATTTTGGTTTTCATCAACTAGTTTACATTTTCTTGAGAGACAATAATGACTGTGCACAAAAAAAAACTCTCAAAAATTGAAAGATATTTTTGAAAAATCCTGTACTTCTTTTTAATAAAGTAAAACAAAAACATTTTTTTTGTTTTTATTTTTTACATTCACATGTTTTTTTTCAAGCAAAGATTTGTAGAAACCAGTCATCATACTAAATAGACAATTGTAATATCAAGTATATCAAACCTTCTGGAATTTATTGATGATGCTTATGGTGAATTGAAAAAGTCTGTATACATATAACAAAATATATTTTATGTATTATTTTAAATAAAAAAACAGTTGTTAAATCATATCAATTTCTCACAAAGACTGTTTTACATATTAATAGGAATATTACATTAATTCAGATTTATCAAGATTCTAGAACACTTTCCTCAGTGTGTGATTAGGTATAATAGGTATTTGTTTTAACTTGCTCTATATTAGTGATGACTAGTGTTCTCTGTGTATATTGGTACATTTTTTTTCATGATGCAAACATTTGCCCCAGTTTGGAAACCATATTTGGCATAGGCTGTCTTGCAGCTTAAACTACCATCAGAGATTTATATATAATTTTTTCATACCTTTAGGAGTAATAATAAATATACTCATGTCACTTTACATATAAAACATTACTTCTTTTCTCAATTGATATAAGAAGGCACTTCTGAATTTCATGACATTGAAAGGCTGGTCTATTGCACCAATATGTCTTCTTTTGGAAAAATAGGAAAAAAGATCAAATAAATTGGAGATGTTACTTTTTTAAAGGATTTTTTCCTTTGCTGTAGATTAATGTAAGTTTCCTGGGGGACCAAATATTGTAAACAAATTTCATTCCAAATATATCAATTGTATAGCAAGTATGGTTCAATAAGCTATCATTATAGAAATTCATTACAGGCGTACATTATAAAAGTTCATTATAGAAGTACATTATAGGGCTAGGGATGTGGCTCAAGCGGTAGCGCGTTCGCCTGGCATGTGCACCCCCCAGGTTCGATCCTCAGCACCACATACAAATAAAGATGTTGGGTCCGCTGAAAACTAAAAAAAAAAATGAATATTAAATTCTCTCTCCCTCTCTCTCTTTAAAAAAAAGAAGTACATTATAGAAGTTCCATATAAATTTTAATGTTTGAAAAATTAACTATGTGGAATCAGGAAATATTTGCCTGCACAAGTTCTCTGGGCTTTTTTTAGCATTTATTTTATCAATTTTTCCCAAATTTAATACACTCCTTGGAAACTTTTAGTTCAAAATCTTAGTCAATGAAAAATGTATGATTATACTCATTCTTTTAAAATAGTTTATGTATAGTTCTTTTAATATGAAAATTCCAGGAAGATTGGGGACTTAAATTTACTTGTTAAATACTATATTTTAATTTAGAAACTCAATTTATTTTTTCTACCATTGCTCATTGTTAACATTATGCATATATGAAATGATCACACTTTGTGATATTTGTGGTTTTTTAAGTGCATCTACACTACAGCTGAACATTATCTCAGATTCTAAGGTGATTTGACATACTATCAGAATGTGAAGTTGCTTTCCAGTACATTTTCCCACTTAATTAATTTTAAATATTAAAATGAACATCTCTTCTAATATATCGATAAGAATTTGCTATATTACATTAGCACTTAAACTTTCTCAATAATTATATAACAAAATTGCCACCAAGTTATGGGAATTACAAGTTTTTTCATGTTTCCTAACAGTTCAAGAGAGTTGGTAATAAATATTGGGCAGACTCTGGATTTCTTGTCTGACACAGGCAAGGTACACTGTGCACTCAACAAACTTTTTATTCTTTTGTAATGAAAGGAGTTAGAGTATAGAAATTTCATTGCACAATTTCATATTGCATGATTTGATATATTTTGTCGGGCATTCAATGGTATAATTTCAAAAGAATATATTGTAAAATGTTATCATTGTACATGTGTATGTATATATGTAAACAAATTTCATTTTATGTGTACTAAATAACATTATCATTTAATAAAAGGCTTACAATTTTTTCTTCTTTTTAAACACACTTTCTGCTCTGGACTTTGTGGTGGTCATGGTAATGATACATAAATCTCTAGAATATTTTAGTGCAGATTAGTTTCATATATTTTATTTTCTGAAAAAAAAAGGAGCCAGACATGTAGACATAGGTGGAGTGAAATAATAGAGACAGAAGTTAGGAGGAGAACATTAAGATATCTTGTAGTACAATTTTGCCAAGGACAGCTCAGACTGACCTACTGATTAATTTAAAAAATTAACTTAATACTATGTGCCTCAGTATTTTGTCTTAATTTCAGTGTATGCATATTGTAAATTGTAGAACAATTTTAGCTTTATAGAATTATTGTGAAGATAGCACAGAGTTCCATATATCCCACACCAAGTGTTCCCTATTTTAATTTCTTACATTATTATTTACATTTTTTGTAAATTAAGGAGCCAGCATTATTAACCAAAACCCATAATTTTGTTAGTGTTACTCTATTTTCTGCTACTGCCATTTTTCTGCTCTGGGATTCCAACAAGGATACCATATTACCATATTTAATAGTTGTATCTTTTTAGGCTTCTCTTCTCTCTGAGAGTTTCTCAGACTTTCTGTGTCTTTATGACCTTAATACTTTCTGTTCACAAACTTTATAAACTGTTTTGAAATTTGGATTTTCTAAAGCTTTTCTCATGATTAAACCAGGGTTGTGTATTTGGGGAAGAAGACAACAAAGGGTATAACATTATTATCATTTCATATCAAAGTATATGTTCATACAGGACATTTTTGATGTTGTTTTGATCAGCTGAGTCAGTGTTTTTCACATTTTCCACTGTAACATTACTTATTTTTTTTAAAAAATTGCATTGCAATCTTTAGAAGAAAATACCTATGTGTAGCCCAAAATAAGGAAGGGAAGATATATTCCACCTCTTTAAAGATAGACTATTTACAAAAATTACTAGCAATTCTGTATGGATGATTCACCAAGTTTGTTTACTTATTCATTTATTCATATTATCAGGGACTCATGACCATTTTTTATTAGAGTTGGTTGAAATACAGTACATTTGTGGCCTTTTTGTTTGTTTTGTTTTGTTGTTAATTTCTTACTCTACAAGATACTCCAGGTACACCATAAGTATTTTCTACCTAGGTCCCAGATCAGTTATTTCTTTGAACAACCCTGATTGCTTTACTGAGGAATGGCATTAGAAAACAATATTGGGGTGCTCAGACATGTACATTACTACTTCTGTCACAACCAGCCTCTTCAGCAGTTTATTCCAAACTCCCTGTTCTAATGGTGAAAAAAGACCTTACCATCCACTATCCATTATTTCTTTTTTCAGTTTTAGACATTTTTGTAGTAGTTTTAGAATTAACTCATACCATGTTGGGAATGGCTTTATAGAGTATAGTGTTTACATACAGGTTTGTAGGGTTTTTGTGTTTGTTCTTACAGATTCTACACATCTGAACAGTTATAAGCTTAGGACATTATTCCCTCACAATTTTCACTGATGCTGTTTCATATATTTTAATGCATTTAGATTGTTTTGTCACACTCTGCAGTCTACATTGGAATTTTATCAAACTTTCTAAATTATATTTTAATGTTTGCATATATTAAGATTACCTCCTTATGCAGTAAGTTTCAATGGGTTTTTATAAATTATTAGTGTGATATATTCACAATTATATCATCACAGATAATATTTTTGCCATCTTAAAATGTATATATGTGCTTTATCTATTAAATGAAAACTTCATCAAAACTCTATGAATTAGTTATATTTTTACTATCTCTTTTATTTTATTTTTCCTGAGTGTCATATCATCAGAATAATACAGTGTATAACTTTCGAAGAATAGCTTTTTTATACTCAATATATTCATTTTATTCATCCATAAATTTTCATGACTTGATAGGACATTTTTTTTAACTATGGAATAATATTTCAAATATGAATGGATATAGTTTGTTTATATATATATATATATATATATATATATATATATATATATTTACCAGTTTAGATATTTATGAATAGAGCTGCTACAAACATTTGCATATATACAATAAGTTTCTAAATCACATGGGAAAATGCCAGAAAATGTGATTATAGGAAACTTGTGGGAAGTTTGTTTATTTCAAAAAATGTTAAAAAACATCTCCCAAAGTAACTGTACTATACTACATTACCATCAGGAATGAATGAGATATCCTGTGTTTGAATTTCAATCATTTTAATTGGTATGTAGTGGTGTCTCATTATTGTTTTAATTTTCAATTTCCTAATGAAAAATATGTTGAGTGTATTTTCTAATGTTTATTTTCCACTCATATGTCTTTTTGAAAAGTGTCTCTTCATATCTACATTTCATGTTTAAAAGGGATTATATGTTTTCTTATCATTTAATTTACAGGGCTCTGTATGTATCTTGAATGCATTTTTTTTTATTGGATATGGGTTTTGTGAAGTATCGTCTCCCATTTGATACCTCATATTTCATTCTTTTAACAATGTTTTCCACTTAGAAAATATTAGTAATTTTAAGAAAGACAAATATCATTTAAAAAATATATTATGCTTTTGCTTAGCACATAAACCTCATCATCTAACTGTAGGTCATCAAAATGTAGGACCTCCACATGCAGGGCAAGTGCTCTATCACTGAGGTTTGACGTCAGTCCCTGGTCATTTTTAAAACATTAAGACTTCCAGTACACCTATGGGATGTCTACCTATTTGTGTCCTTTTTCATTTCTTTCATCAATATTTTAAAGTTTTAAGTACATGTGTCTTTCACCTCATTGAGTTTATTCTTTAGTTTTTGTTTTAAACTTTAATAAATGAGATTTCTTTCTTCATTTCTGTTTGAGATAGTTTTTGGTTAGTGTGTGGAACTCATTTTTATGTTGATTTTGTATCCTTCAACTTTAGTGAAGTAGTTCATTTTTCCTAAATTTTTTCTCTATTATTTTCAGTGCTGGAGATTGAACCCAGCATCTTGCCCATGCTATGTAGGTGCCCTGTTATTGAACTATATCCCCAGAAACTTTTAAAGTTTTTTGATGGACACTTTAGGATTTCTTAAATATACAATCACATCATCAGTAAATAGGTTCAAACTTTTGCTCTTGTACATCCTATAAGTTTTGGTATGTTATATTTTTGTTTTTATTTCTCTTGAGGTATTTTCTCATTTCCTTTCCGATCGCTTTTGGCTAAACTGTGTGCAAGAAAATATTGTGAAATTTTCACATATTTGAGATTGGATCTTTTTTTCTTTGACAGAATACACAATAAATTTTAATCACTACAGGTTCGTTTAAGACATGTAGCTGACATACTGATGAAGAATTATATTTAGGTCTGGGAGACATCAGTGTTCTTTAAGAGGGTAGTCAAATTCACCCAGTCAGAGGAAAGAGAATGGTGAGATAAATACAGAAGAACACAAATATCTTTCTCCTTTCTGACATAAGCATTTAAACCTTTTAAGTCCCTGAAAAGCATGGATGGTATTTTTGATATTACTATATTTGGAATAAAATGTGTGTGGAATTTAAAGAAACTCGTAAGATTGTATCATTTTTTTCTACTGATGTGGAATTCTAGTTTAATTCTACTGTAATGATAAATGATATTTGGCTTGATTCTCATCTTAAATTTGTTACTAATTGTTTTGTAATTTAATATGCAGTCAGTCTATCTTAGAGAAAATTACATGTGTTCTTGAGAAGAATATGTATTCTGATACTGTTGGTTACAAGATTCCCTAAACCACTATTTGGTCTAATGTTATTTGAGACTTAAATTTTCTTACTGATCCTACATCTGCATATTCTGTTCATTATTGAAAGTGGAGCATTGAAACCTTCTACTAGTATTGTATTGTTATCATTTCTTTCTTCATTTTTGTCAATATTTGATTTATATATTTAAGACTCTGATGTTATATGCATATGTATCTACATACATATATTTACAGGGTGTATGAAAAGAAACAGAAAGTACAGTCTAAAGGATCAAAATAAACAGAAAATATCCCTGATGTAGAGAATTAGATTTATTAGATAAAGACTTTAAAACAACTGTTTTTACATAGAATCAAAGATCAAAGTAAAGAGAACAAAAAGTAAATCAATAAAATTATGTATAAACAAAATTAAAATAAAGATGTAGAAACTACAAAGGAATCCAAAGAGAAACTCCAGAAATGAAAACTATAATAACTGATATTAGAAATTTGCTAAAAGTGTTCAACAGTAAATTCAACCAGACAGAAGAAACAGTTAACCTGAATATGGTTGACATCATTAAGTCTGAGGAGAAGTGACAAAAGTAAGTGAACAGAGCTTAAGAAATCTATGAGACACCATCAAGCATATATGTTTAACACAACTCCCAGAATGAGAAGTAGAAAAGACATTAAAAAAACCTATGGAAACATTGGGTGAAAACTTTGATGAAGTATGTGAATCTACATATCCAAGAAGTTAAATAAATTCTAAAGAGATAAATGCAAAGGGACCAACACTGAGACACATTACAATCTAACTACTGAAATGTAACTACAGAGAGAGTCTTGTTAGCAGTGAGAAATTATCAGCTTATCAAACAACCAGGATGCTCAATATGATAACACATAGCAGAACACTGAACCTTTTGTTTTTGGGGGATTTGTTTATTTGCTTAGCATGATAGACTCCAGATCCATCCATTACTATAAAAGTCATAAAGTCATTTTTATGGTTGAGTGATATTCACTTGTGTATATGTACCACATCTTTTTATCCATTCATCTATTCAAGGGCATCTAGATTGGTTCCCTCATTTAACTATTGTGAATTAAGATGCTATAAACATTGATGTGGCTGTCTCACTGTAGTATACTGATAGTAAATACTTTGGGCATAAATTAAGGAGTTGGATAACTAAGTCAAATGCTGGTTCAATTCCAAGTTTTCAGAGTGGTTGTACCAATTTGCAAGCCCACCAGCAATTTATTAGTGTACATTTTCCCCACTTTCTGACCAATATTTATTGTTGCTTGTATTTTTGATAATTGCCATTCTGACTGGAATGAGATGAAATCTCAGTGAATTTTTAATTTGCATTTCTCTAATTGCTGGAGATGTTGAACATATTTTCATATATTTGTTGACTGATCATATTTCTTTTTTCTGTGAAGTGTCTGTTCAGTTCCCTAGCCCATTTATTGACTGTGTTATTTGAGGGTTATTTTGTTATTAAGTTTTTTGAGTTCTTTATACATGCTGGAGAGTCTTGATAATTTCCATTGTGATTGGAGGGATAAAAAATCTTCATGTAGTTTTTATTTAAATTTTCCTGATAGGAAAGTTGGAGATATAT
>NW_026000283.1:4214739-4222823 GCF_001458135.2 Marmota marmota marmota
TATATATATTTGTTGAGTATTTGTACTTGTACTTTTGAGAAGTGTCTGTTTAGCTCATTTTTTATTGGGTCCTTTGGGGTATTTTGGTGTTAAATGCTTTGAGTTCTTGCTGGGCACAGTGGCACATGCCTATAATCCCAGTGGCTCGAGTGCTGAGGCAGGAGGATCACAAGTTCAAAGCCAGCCTCAGCAACAGTGAGGCACTGAACAATTCAGTGAGACCCTGTCTCTAATACAAAATAGGGCTGGGGATGTGGCCCATTGGTGAGTGCTCCTGAGTTCAATCCCCAGTATCAAAAAAATAAAAAAAAGAAAGCACATGTTTTGAGTTCTTTGTGTATCCTTGATATTAATGCCCTATCTAAGGAACAGATATCAAGGATGTTCTTCCATTATCTAGGTTCTCTCTTAATACTCTTAATTCTTTCTTTTGCTATGCAGAAGCTTTTTAATTTGATGAAATCCTGATTATTGATTATTGGTTAAATTTCTTGAGCATTGGGTGTCTTGTTATGGAAGTTGGTGCCTGTGTCAATATGTTGGAGTGTTGACTCTATATTTCTTCTATTATTTGCAAAGTATTGCTCTAATTCCTAAGTCTTCAATCCACTTTGGTTTTACTTTTGTACAGATTGAGAGATGGGGATTCAGTTTAATTCTTCTACATATAGATATCTAGTTTTTGCAGCACAGTTTATTAAAATGGCTATCTTTTCTCCAATATGTATTTTTGGCATCTTTGTCAAGTATTGGATGACTATAAGTATGTGCATTTGTTTCTGTGTCTTCTCTTCTATCCACAGGTCTTCCTGTCTATTTCAATGTCAATGTCATGCTATTTTTGTTACCATAGCTCTGTAATATAATTCAAGATCAGATATTGTTATGTCTCTAACATCACCCTTTGTGCTCAAGATTGCTTTGGTTATTCAGTGTCTTTTGTTCTTCCAAATGAATTTTAGAACTGCTTATTTTTTCAGATCTGTGAAGAATGACATTATTATCCCCCACTGTATTTTGATGGGGATTATATTGAATTTGTGCTTCGACCTACATGGCTGTTGATTCAGGTTCCTGGGCCGGGCAGTAAGGGGATGGAGAAGAGACAGACACACAAATAGAGAAAAAAGCTTGGTCTCAGTGGTTGACTACTCCTTGGTAGGGGAGTAGTGACACACAACAAGCTCAGCACATTTATTATGGAGGTATAAACATCAAAATTGTTTACTGTGAGAAGTTTTCTTCAAAGTAAGGATAACCAAGGTCATGAGTATGAGCAGTCCAATTATGATTATCAGTTTGCACCCATAACTTTCTACCCCCAAGCAGCTGGTGTCTGAAACTCAAGATCAAGAACTGAATAAGCAGCTCTGTGGCTGGTACAGAACCTCCTATTGAACAGGGTGTCACCATAGCAACTAGGCAGTTTCAAATTAACACATTCACACCAAGAGATCTCAAGAGAGGCATCATCTCTGTCACAAGACAATTCAAGATCCATAATTCAGTCACTGCTCCCAGTAAATTTGCATAACACTTTAGATAGTAAGGTCATTTTTATAATATTATTTCTTTCTATCCAACATCAGAGAAGTTTGTTTCCCCATCTTCTATAATCTTCGTCTATTTCTTTCATCAGTTTTTTTATTGTTTAATTGTAGAGTTCTTCTACCTCCTTATATTAATTCCCAAGTATTTTATGTTTTTTTAATATCATTGAAACTGGGCTAGTTTTTCTTATTTCTTTTTGACCTCAATCACTATGGGAATATAGGAAACCTTTTAAATTATGAATGTTGCTTATGACACATTGTTGCATCCATTTATGAGCTCTAAAAGTCTTCTGGTGGAGTTTGGGGGATCTTCTAGATATAGGAACATGGCATCATCAAAGAAACACTTTGACATCTTTTGTTCTATCTTTGTATGCATTTAATTTCCTTCTGTTGCCTAATTGCTCTGGATAGAGTTTCAAGAACTATGTTGAATGGGAGTGGTGTGAGTGGGCATCCTTGACTTCTTACTGTTTTCAAATGAAATATTTTCAGTTTTTCTCTATTCAGAATGATGTCAGCTTTGGGTTTGTCCTATACAGCCTTTAATACTGAGGTAAGTCCCTTCCATCCCTAGCTCTCCGGAATTTTTGACATGAATGGGTGCTGTAATTTATCAAAGGCTTTTTCTCTCTTCAAATCATATGATTCTTATTTTTAATTCTATTTATGTTTTTAATTATACTTATTGATTTGCCTATATTAAACCAATATTGTATCCCTGGGATTAAATCCACTTGATTAAGGTGTATTACATTCTTGATATTTTTTTTTAACACAAAACTTTTTGAGTTCTATTTTTTCCTTGGGTTGGAGATTAAACTTAACATTCATATATTTTAAAACAGTACCAGGATTTCAAATTGTTTTGAGTAAACATTAGACAAGCAGAGAGTTGAAAATTCCTATTAAAAAAAGAAATGAACTTGCAGTGGGAAGTTGAAAAGTCCCACCTATGGTGGGGTGGTAGTTTATTCTGCTTCCCCACAGGTGACTCTAAACTTCATATTTTTTTGTTTATAATAATCTGACATAATGTTGTGGTGTGTTGAGAATCATAGGGCCTTCCCTCCTGGCCTGTTGACTCCTAAATCCTCACAAAATGGTTGTTAGTAAGTGCAAGTGTTCTAGAAGTTCCCTCCTCAGCTTTCTTCCTTGAATCTCAGCATGACCTTCTGAAGAAAACCTGAGTCTTCTTTCTCTTTTTCATAAGGGCTACTCCTCATAAGTGGCATTTATCAGAGGAGGGCTAGGGCCATATCACTATCTCTTGAAGATGGATGGTAGATTTGGGGGTAGCTGTTGGAATGTGCTTCCCTTTGAGGACCCCCTTCCCTATATTACTGCCATAAAGTGAGGTGATTTGATGGCAGCCACATGTCTAAGGCCTAAGGTCTGTGAGTACAACAGTATCCCTTCTGGCCCCCAATATTCAAGTGCTAGAAAGTGCTAATATTTGGTTTTTGTCTCTGCAGACCTGATTTGGTAAAAAGATAATAGGGGGTGGGACTGGCTATGAAGAAAACACTGGGTCTTTGGTCTGCTTCCCCAGAACAGGTCTGGCTGACTGTGAAGAAGGGAACATCTCTGGTGCAGGAGTCTCAAGTCTTGTCTCACACCCTGAGCAGTACCAAGAACCTGCTCAGGCCTAAAGCACAAGGAAAAGAGAAGAGTGAAGCAGGGAAGGGGGAAGGGAGAAAGAGCTGCCTGTAGTGGAAACTTAAGAGTTATACTGGGAACTCATGGATGAGGGGTCACTCATGGATGGCCACAGACCAATGACCTGGGATAGATGAGGAGAACAGAGTACTGCTTCTGGAACTGTGTTCCTAGAACTTCTGGATTCCCTGCTGCCCTGTGACCCCCAAGCCTCAGAGGAGTAGAGTTTACTGGGGGAATCAGAGACCCAGCTGTTATGGAAAAAAGAACATAAGAACAGGATTTCATCTAGGGGTCTGCCAGTGTGTTTTTTTAAGCATCCCTCATATCTTTCCAAGTCCCCCCTCCCCCCACGCATGTATGCTGTTTTTGGCAGTGGTAACTAGGAGATAATTGCTCAGTTGTTACATTGCAGAAGTGGAATGGGGACAGAGAAGCTGTGACTGGATGCTACCCAGAAGGAAGCAGAATGAGGGAATGGGAGAGGAAACCTGCCCTTATCTCATCAAGGCCTCACCACTCAGCCTAGTCCTTATTTCTATACCTTTGTTGCCAGGAGACTCAAAATTATTCTGGGATGCCATAAGATTGTTTAGCTTTTCTGGAGGAGGAAGGTTGGGTCTAGTTACTTCCTCTGGGATGCCTACTACTGCCCACAAAGGAAATGGCAGATATTAGGAAAAAAAGGAGCAGATGAATGGGGGAATTAGTTCATTTTCAGATAGAAAGACAAACAGAAAGAACATCCTTATCATTATGAAAAGAAGAGAAAGAAAACTTGCAAAAAACAAGATAAATAAGTTTTAAACATCTGAATGCCAAAAGATTTAGAGGTCCAAACTCAAGGCTTTGAAGACAACACAAGGGATGACCTTTTAAAAAAAAATCTAAAATCCACCAAAGCACAGCTCAAATGTTTTGACCCAATCAACAATACTGTCAGGAAAACAAAAAGCATTTGAAACAGAATGCTATTTCTTAAAATAAAAAAAATATGGTGCTACTTCTTAAAATAAAAAATATATGTATATATGTGTACATTATATATATATATATATATATATATAGAGAGAGAGAGAGAGAGAGAGAGAGAGAAACATACACACACATATATGTATATGATTTTTAAAAACATGAAAACTCAATGTTAAACAAGTTAGATACCTGGTAGTTGCTTTTACTGATAAGATTATGTGATACTTTTCATACACATTATGGCAACATGATCAGCAGACTCAAAGCAGAGAAGCCAACAGGCCTGAGGCTATGAAGGCTACAGGAATACGGCCTTCCAAGCTTTTGAGATGCTGGGCCTAACTGGGAACAAATCCAAAAGTTCACCCTTGATTATGAGGAGAACGGTGATATCAAGCCCAAATATTATTCCTACATAATCTCTTTCCTATGTCAAAATTGTTTTCTCCAAGAATCGCATGGTTCCAAGTATTTACTGAGTCACATCAGGGCCCTGCTATAATTGTTCAGAGCTAGTTATGCCTTTCCAGAAGGGAACAGCCCAATTGAGGTCCAAGAATACTGCCTCCATTCCTTCCTGACCTGAATGCTGTGAGCAGGACACACACACACACCATTGGTTTCTTCTTCAGAAGCTAAGCTTAGACAGTTTTGCAGGGAGCCACAGGAAACTACCTATTCATTTAAAATGATTCCAAGTTTCATATCTTTGGGGTTATCTAGAAATTTTACCATTTTTCATCCCAACTCCCCAATTATTGGTGAAAGGGTGCAATAATGTAGGGATATACCATCTGCAACTCAGAACAATGGAGCCATTTTCCCTCCTGGTGGACCTGCTGCTCTGATGGCAACAGAACATGTGTGGCTCACTTCTGAGAGCCTGGGAGGCAAGCTCTGATGTTGGGTAGAAATCTTAAATGAAGCTACAGGATGCCACTCTTTGGAAGGAGTCCTGTGAGCCACAAGTTTAGAGAGAACTAAAAAGGAAAAACAATTCCAAGACTGGAACTGAGTCAAGTTCCATTCATGTTTCAAGTTGGCTTTCCTGAGTCACATCCTCAAGTGACTTAGAAGCAATCTCAGGCTTCGACACCACACTCCTTGTTGTAAGTACCTTGCTTGCTATAACCATCCTGATAAAAAGACATGAGTACAGGGAGCCAGACACGTACATGGTGAACTTAAGGCTTAAAGAATGGTCTGCAAAGGGCACCCATGTTCTTGGAACTCTGTCCTTGTTGACAAGTCAACCATGGGTTGAGGATGCCTGGAGGTCAGTAGGAAGGAAACATATGGCACTCACAAGACCTTATTTTACATACATCAGTTTCTCGGGCCTTCCCAAGGGAAATAACCTTTTAAACACAAGGGTTCTGTTACATCCAAAGGTGTTTCCTAGTTCCTTTGAATCAAAGAAGCGGGCTTGACAGTGAGAATATTTCAATTTCAGAGGCCAAGCAAGCTTGGGACTTGGATGATGACCACAGGGTTCTCTGAGAACTAGCTGTCTAAGATCCCAGCAGCTCCCTTACCCATTACCATCCCATGAGGATGGACCTGTTGCCCTGAAGATCTCCAACTCTGATCCAAGATGTCAGGTAACAACCTGCTTTGCTCCTTTGGGAGTACAGCACTGGAGGATAGAAAGAGGAGCAAAAAAATAACATTTTACTTGGATTCAAGGTAGAAAGGTACAAAAATTATGCACCATAGTCTATAAAATTAAAAAAGTTAATCCAGGTAAGATCAAATGCAGCAGGGCTGAAGTGTCTGACCTCTTCTCCTTGCTGATGTCAGAGCATTCTGCTCTGAGCAGATCTTGATGCTGGATCTTTCAGGTACCTCTTTAATTAAAGGAAACTGAGAGATGGGCAGTGATGGGAAAGGTGACCAAGATGAGCAATGAAATTTCAGTAACAAAGCCCAAATATACCCACAAAGTCATCTCTAGCCCAAGGTATCTTATAAGGTTACAAGGTTCCAAAGGGAACACCTTTGTAAACTGAGTCAAACGGGGGAAAAATCAAGGGTAAACAGAAGGCAAGGTTATATCCTGTGAGCATGTGCATACACAGCACACCCCCCTTTTCTCCAGCTAAAGTTGCTCTCAGTGTCACAGACTGCAGTCTCAACACTGTCCTCTCCCATCTAGCCTTAATACATCCTCACCCTCCCCCAGTCCCTGATTCTCTACCCAGCTCTCTGGCTCTGGATGAAGGTAGAAGTAAACTATGTCAAGATCTTGGACATGAATTCATTGAAATGTTTGGACTACTACTTGGGGTTCACAGCCAAGATCTCAGCCCGTACACCATGCTTCATTGTTTTGGCGGTGTGTGCAGCTTTCTTCTTAGGATCATAAGGCATGAAGATGTTGATGATGGCCATGAAATAGACCACCTTCTTTGGGGCACTTTCATGGCTTTTCATGGCATGGACATCAACAGAGGGGTTGAACTCCCTAGGACCAAAGAACAGGGGAAAGCTGAGGAGGTTACCAGGGCTGTCCGGAGGTATGCCATAGGAGCAAAGCAGGTTGCTGCCTACCCCATCATTCTCACTTTCTTTGTCTTCTTCTTGTTCTTCCACCTCCATCTCCTCCTGTTCTTCCCAGTCCACATCTTGGATGTCCACCAGCAGGTTGTAGTCAGTTGTCTTTATCTCGGCCAGGAACTCAATGTCCTACTTCAGTTTCTCCAGGAAGTTCTATTTACTCTCCTCTCCTACATGCAGCTTCTGTCCTTCATTGAGGAAGTCATTGTCTTTGAGTGTTGAAAGTACTTGTCCTTGCCTTTGTCACTTGTTTCTCTGGCAACAGTAGAATCCTTGACGTCATACTTGCCAAGTGCAGTGAGCTGATGGCTAAACACATTCCTTTGGACCACCATGTAAGTTTCCACTATGTCCACAGTAAGGCAGTACATGCCCAGGTACTGTGGCAAAAAAAGGGTATCACCATGACACTCCACTATAAACTGGTGGTATTTCCTTAAGATATTGTGCATTTAAGCGGCATCCTCACTTGACAGCTTTGATGACAAAGCATTGGTCATAGGTGGTGAGGAAACATGTACCACACCTTTCCTGGCTCTCACTATAGATGGGGGCACTGTGTATCACTGAATTCTGGTAATCCTTATCATCAATTCCAATCTTCTCAAGGAGATTTTGGAACACCATCAAGAACTATTCCTTAAGTTTAAAGCTGCTAAGGAAGTTCTCCTTATTGAAGATATGCTTATCTACCATGATCTTGCTGTAGTCTTTGAAGTCATCTGGCATTAGCATAAGAGGGACAGGAACATTGCTCAGTTCATTGATCATGTTGTTCACCCCACATACACATATGAATGCTGAGGATTGGCTCACTGGCCAGAAATACCTTCACTTTCTGGCACAAGAAATACTTCATCTTGTTCTTGGTCTTGGTCTTGCTGGCTCTGAGCAGTGTCATGGCAACTTCATTAGTGCTGGTGCAGTTGGCTGACATGCCTAGGGCCTCAGCAGCGGCCAAAGTGGGCACCAGGAAGATTGCCCACAGGGCAGGTGCCTGAGGCCACTAAAGGATTGATCTCCATCCAGCCCCACTGCCTCACCAAGCCCTGGTTGTGCCAGTCACATTATCTCCCCACCTCATCCATTTTGATGTGTTTTTGAGTGTGATTTGCTAATATTTTATTAAGGATTTCTACATTATGTTAATCAGGGATATCGGTCTGTAGTTTTCTTTCCTTGATGTGTCTTTGTCTGATTTGGGTATTGGGGTTATACTGGCTGCATACAATATATTTGGGAAAGTTCTCTCCCTTACTATGCATCTTTCTTTTTAATTAATGTTAGCATTTTATATATATATATATATATATATATATATATATATATATATATATAATC
>NW_026000283.1:4224082-4279327 GCF_001458135.2 Marmota marmota marmota
TCTCTCTCTCTCTCTCTCTCTCTCTCTCTCTCTCTCTCTCTCTTTCTCTCTCTCTCTCTCCACACACACACACACACACACTTACACTTACCTCTGGTTTGGGGGCAAGATTTTTTTCTTTGTATTTGTTTTCTACAGTTTTTATATGATGTGTCTAAGGGAGATTTGTTTCATTTTGCTTTGTTTTGTATTTATCCTTCTAATGTTATTTGAGCTTCCTATATTTACTTACATTTCTGTAATTGATTTAGAAAGTCCTGTGTTATTCTTTCCAATATTTGTTATGGTCTGTTTTTCTCCTCTTCTGTTATTTTAATTAAATACCTAATACATGATTTGTAACTGCCTCTCTATTTATTTGGGCTGCTATAACAAAATACTGTAGACTGGGTGATTTATAAAAATTATAACTTATTGTAAAAATTTATGGTTCCTGGAAAGTGCAAGGCAGAATTGCCAGCAGATTAAGCATCTGGTGAGGACTCACTCAATCTTTCACAAATGTTGCTTTCTGGTTGTGTCTTCAAATTACATGAGGGAAATACAAACTTTTTTTTTTTACTTCTCTCTTTTAAGATCCCTAATCTTAAAAGATTAATATTTTAAAATCTAATAATCTATCAAAAATTCCACCTCCAAATATTATCACACTGGGAACCAAACTTCATCATATAAATTTGGGTGGGAGGGGATAATCTTTGTTTTCATGTTTGTTTACTTATTTTAAGCCAGTACTCTACCAATGAGCTGGAACCCCAAACTTTAGAGTAGTTTTGAGTTGCATTTCTTACTCATTTATTTATTCTAATTAGTTATACATGACAGCAGAATGTTTTTCAATTCATAGTACACAAATGGAGCACCCTGTTTCATTTCTCTGGTTGTACACGAAGTAGTCACATTGTTCATGTCATCATACATGTACCTACGGAAATGATGTCCATCTCATTCCACCCTCTTTCCTACCCCATGGTCCCTCCCTTTCTTTTACTCTACTTTGCCCAATCCAAAGTTCCTCCATTTCTCCATGCCCCACCCCATTATGGATCAGCATCCACTTATCAGAGAAAACATTAAGCCTTTGGTTTTTTGGTACTGGCTAACTTCACTTAGCATGATACTCTCCAACCCTATCCATTTACCTGCAAATGCCATGATTTTATTCTCTTTTAATGCTGAATAATATTCCATTGTGTATATATACCAGTTTATTTATACATTCATCTACTGAAGGTCATCTAGTTGGTTCCACAGTTTAGCTATTGTGAATTGTGCTGCTACAAACATTGATGTGGCTGTGTCCCTGTAGTATGCTGTTTTTAAGTCATTTGAGTACAAACCGAGGAGTGTGATAGCTGGGTCAAATGGTGGTTCCATTCCAAGTTTTCTGAGGAATCTCAATACTGCTTTCCAGAGTGGTTGCACCAATTTTCAGTCCCATCAGCAATGTATGAGTGTGCCTTTCCCCCCACATCCTCATCAACACTTATTGTTGTTTGTATTCTTAATAGCTGCAATTTTTACTGGTGTTAGATAAAATCTTAGAGTAGTTTTCATTTGCATTTTTCTAATTGCTAGAGATATTGAACATTTTTTTCATATATTTGTTGATTGACTGTATATCTTCTTCTGAGAAGTGTCTGTTCAGTTCCTTATGAATTGGGTTATTTGGTTTTTTGGTGTTAAGATTTTTGAGTTCTTTATAAATCCTAGAGATTAGTGCTCTATCTGATGTGTGTGGTAAAAATCTGCTTCCACATGTAGGCTCTCTATTCACCTCGCTAATTTTTTCTTTTGCTGAGAAGAAGCTTTCTTTAGTTTGAATCCATCCCATTTATTGATTCTTCATATTAATTCTTGCGCTATAGGAGTCTTTTTAAGGAAGTTGGGGACTAATTTGACATGATGAAGGTTTGGGCCTAGTTTTACTTCTGTTAGGCACAGGGTCTCTGGTCTAATTCCTAGGTCCCTGAACAACTTTGAGTTGAGATTTGTGCATGGTGAGAGTTAAGGGTTTGATTTCATATTGTTGCATATGGATTTCCAGTTTTCCCAGCACCCTGGTGAAGAGGTTATTTTTTCGTCAATGTATGTTTTTGGTGCTTTTGTCTAATAGAAAGTAACTGTAATTATGTGGGTTAGTCTGTGTGTTCTCTATTCTGTACCATTGGTCTACAAGTCTGTTTTTGTGCCAATACCATGCTGTTTTAGTTACTATTGCTCTGTAGTATAGTTTAAGGTTTGGTATAGTGATGCCACCTGCTTCACTCTTCTTGCTAAGGATTTGATTTAGCTATTCTGGGTCTCTTATTTTTCCAGATGAATTTCATGACTGCTTTTAATTTTTCTACGAGGATTGTAATCAAGATTTTGATTGGAATTGCCTTAAATCTGTATAGTGCTTTTGGTAATATGGTCATTTTGACACTATTAATTCTACCTATCCAAGAACAAGAAAGATCTTTCTATCTTCTGAGGTCTTCTTTAATATCTTTGTTTAGCATTATGTAGTTTTCATTGTAGGGATCTTTCACCTCTTCCTTAAGTTCATTCCAAGTATTGTGCTTTATTTTTGAGGCTTTTGTAAATGGGGTAGTTTTCCTCATTTCCCTTTCAGAGGATTCATCACTTATGTACAGAAATACCTTTGATTAATGGGTATTGATTTTGTATCCTGCTACTTTGCTGAATTCATTTACTCATTTTAAAATTTTTCTGGTGGAATTTTTTAGACATTCTAGGTATAGAAACATATCTTTGGCAAATCGTGCTAATTTGAGTTCTTCTTTTCCTATCTGTATTCTTTTAATTTCTTTTGTCTGTCTAATTATTCTGGCTGGTGTTTCAAGAACAATGTTAAAATAGAAGTGGTGAAAGAGTTTTTAGAGGGAATGCTTTCAATTTTTATCTAGTTAGAATGATGTTGGCCTGGGGTTTAGCATAGATAACTTTTATGATGTTGAGATATGTTCCTTTTATCCCTAGTTTTTCTAGTGTTTTTTACATGTATGGGTGCTATATTTTGTTGAATGCTTCTATGCATCTATTGAAATGATCATGATTCTTACCTTTAAGTCTATTAATGTGATAAATTACATTTATTTATTTCTGTATGTTTAACCAACCTTGCTCCCTGGGATGACCCCACTTGATCATGGTGCACAATATTTTTGATATGTTCTTGTATTTGATTTGCTAGAATTTTATTGAGTATTTTTGCATCTGTGTTCATTAGATATTGGTCTGAAAATTTCTTTCTTTGATGTGTCTTTGCCTGGTTTTGGTATCAGGGTGATATTGGCCTCATAAAATGAGTTTGGAAGTGCTTCCTCTTTTTCTATTTCATGAAATAATTTGTAGAGTATAGGTTTTAGTTCTTCTTTATAGGTATTGTAGAACTCAGCTGTGTATCTATCTGGTCCTGGGCTTTTCTTGGTTGGTAGGCTTCTGATGACATCTTCTATTTCCTTGCTTGAAATTGATCTGTTTAAATTGTGTATATCATCCTGATTCAATTTGGGCATTCATGTGCCTATAGAAATTTGTTGATGACGTTGATATTCTCTATTCTGTTGTAGTGCAAGTTTTCAAAATAATTTCTAATCTTCTGTTTTTCTGTAGTGTTTGTTGTGATATTTCCTTTTTCATCCCATATGTTAGTGATTTGAGTTTTCTCTCTTTCTCTTTGTAAGCATGTCTAAGGATTTGCCAATTTTATTTATTTTTCTGAAGAACCAACTTTTTCTTTTGTCAATTTTTTCAATTGTTTGTTTTGCTTCAATTTCATTCATTTCAGCTCTGATTTTAATTATTTCCTGGCTTCTACTGTTTTGGGTCATGATTTGTTCTTCTTTTTCTAGGGTTTTGAGGTGTATTGTTCAGTCATTTATTTGTTGACTTTTTCTTCTTTCAAGGAATGAACTCCATGCAATGAACTTTCCTCTTAGTACTGCCTTCATAGTATCCCAGAGATTTCAATATGTTGTACCAGTGTTCTCATTTACCTCTAAGAATTTTTTAATCTCCTTGATGTCTTTTGCAACCCTTTGATTATTCAGTAACATATTATTTAGTCTCCAAGTGTTGGAGTAGTTTTTATTTTTTACTTTATCATTGACTTCTAATTTCATTCCATGAAATCTGATACAATGCAGTATAATATCTGTACTTTTTTGTATTTGTTAAGAGTTGCTCTGTGGCATAATATATGGTCTAATTTAGAGAAGGATACATGTGCTGCTGAGAATAAAGTATATTGTCTCATCGAGGGATGAAATATTCTATATATGTCAGTTAAGTCTAAGTTACTGATTATATTATTGATTTTAATAGTTTCTTTGTTCAGCTTTTTTTTGAAAGATCTATCTAGGAGTGAAAGAGGTGTGTTAAAGTCACCCAGTGTTATTTCATTGTGGTTTATTTGAGTCTTGAATTTGAGAAGAGTTTGTTTTTTGAACATAGATTTTCCATTGTTTGGGACATATATATTTATAATTGTTATGTCTTGTTGATGTATGGTTCCTCTGAGCAGCATGAAGTGTCCTTCTTTGTCACTTTTGAATAAAATTAGCTTAAAGTCTACTGTTGGATACGAGGATGGAAACCCCTTTTTGTTTCCACAGTCTGTGAGTGGAATGTTTTTTCCAAAACTTTCACCTTCAGTCTGTGGATGTCTTTTCCTATGAGATGAATCTCTTGAAAGGAGAATATTGTTGGGTCTCTTTTTTAATTTTTTAATCCAATCTGCCAGTCTATGTCCTTTTATTGATGGATTTATTCCATTAACATTTAGGATTATTATTGAGAGATTGTTTATATTCCCTATCATTTTGTTTTAGTTTTGATTTTCACATTTACTTCATTTCTCATTTGATTGACTTTTCCTTTAGTGTAGTACCTTCCTTTGCTAATTTTCATTATTGTTTTTTATTTTCTCTTCATAGAATATTTTGCCAAGAATGTTTTATAGTGCAGGCTTTCTAGTTGTATATTCTTTTAACTTTTGTTTATCATGGAAGGTTTTTTTGTCATCATCAAATCTAAAGCTTAATTTTACTGGATATAAGATTGTTGGTGGGCATCAATTTTCTTTCAGAGCTTGGTATATGCTATTTCAGGATCTCCTAGCACTGAGGGTCTGCTGTGACAAATCTGCAGAGATCCTAATTGGTTTCCCCCATAGATAATCTGATTCATTTCTCTTGTGGCTTAGAAAATTCTGTCCTTATTCTGTATGCTAGGAATTTTCATTATATTGTGATTTGAACTAGATTTGTTGTGATTTTGTACATTTGGTGTCTTCTAAGTCTCTTGTATTTGATTTTCCAATTCATTCTTCAGGTTTGGAAATTTTCTGATATTATTTCATTGAATAGTTTGTTCCTTCATCTGTTTTGTAACTCTATGCCTTCCTCTATCTGAATAATTCTTTTTTTTAAGTTACACATGACAGTACAATGATCTTGACATATCATACATTTGAATCAAATGGGGTATAATTTCTCATTTTTCTGAGTGTACAGGTTGCAGAATCACATTGGTCATACAGTCTTTTCATGTTATCCCATAATTCTCCTCTTGGTTTCTTACCATCTACTATGTGTGGTCAACTTTATTATCAAGATTATATATTTGTCTTCATTGTCTGAGGTTCTGTCTTCCAAGTGATCTATTCTGTTGGTGATGCTTTTATTGAGCACTTTTTTTCATCTTTTTAATTTTTTTTTATTTTAGTGATGAAGATAACATCTTTATTTATTTATTTTATGTGGTGCTGAGGATTGAAGCCAGTGCCTCACACATGTGAGGCAAGCACTCTACCACTGAGCCATGACCCCAACCCTTCTATTGGGTTTTTAATTTGATTTATTGTTTCCTTCATTTCAAGGATTTCAGCTTAGTTTTTTCTTTTTTTTTCAGAATCTCTATCTCCTTATTGAAGTAATCTTTAAATTTTTTTTTTAGTTTTTATGAACTTTTATTTTATTTATTTGTATGTGGTGGTGAGAATTGAACCCAGTGCCTCACACATGCTAGGCAGGTCCTCTACCACTGAGCCACAACCCCAGCCCTCAAAGTAATCTTTTTCTTCCTAACTTTGTTTATTTAGCTCTTTATCGAAATGAGCTTCTGTTGCCTGTGTTTGCTCTCTTACATTATCCTTTAATTTACAGAACATTTTAATTATGTACATCCTGAACTCCTTTTCTGACATTTCTTTTGCTGTGCTGGCCATGAATTCTTATAATGTGGTATCTTGGTTTGTTTGGGGGCACATTCTTCCCTAGTTTTTTTCATTTTGTTTATGTGACTTCCCTTTTAGCAGTGCAGTATTACAGTTTTTACCCTATAGAATTATAGTGTCCTTGCAGGATTCCAACACCTCTCCTTTAATGGGGAGATCAATGTTAACAAATCCCAATACAAACAATATGCAGCCTTAAACCAAGCATATTAAGATATTTACAGTTTTGTCAGAATAGACAGAAATGGTGAGATTGATTTTTATCTGCAATATAAACAGTAGGTTTAAAAAGGGTCTACAGTTTTTAATGGTGGAGAAGGAAAGAACTGGGGGATGTAGGATGTGACATTAAGGAGGTAAGAGGTGAAGATGTAGAGTTATTAGGTCTCAGCAAGTATGAAAGAGGAATCATAAGAAGTTGGCTGGTAGTAGGAGATAAGAGAGAAATAGACTGTGGGAAGACATGCAAGTGGAAAAAATAGAGCAAGAGTACAAAAAAATAAAAATTATTAAGAAATATGAAAAATGTAAAAATAACAGATAAAAGAATATACAGCACAACTATATTATACTATTCAGACATCCCATTCCTCAGTAGCCTAATACATGAAAAGTACTTGATTTCACAAATGTTGGGAATATGAGGGCTGGAAAAAAAGAGAGAGAGAGAGAGAGAAAAGAAAAAAAAGATAAAAATCTTGAAGAAAAATTAAAGGATTGTTTTTGTTGGAGTTCAGTATCTTTCCTGCTTCCCTTCTCATCCAGTAGATGGGGTTGTCTGGTATTTGTTGATATCTCAACCTTCAAGATTATGAAAGTTACCAGAGTGGGAGGATTGGTTTTAGAGGTAGAACTCTTGGAGGTGGGGTATAGCATTTGCCAGTCCCCATTGTAAGACTACACACCAAGAATCTCCTTTGGGGCCCACTCATATGATGTGGTTGCCTGATTTTTATCACCTTATATCACCCACAGACCCCACATATCTTGGTCTCTAATTTAGTCTCTAAACAATATCTCACTCACTCCCTTTCTTTCTACTTCCCAATCAGGAACCTCCAGCGCCTCCGGAGCCTGCACACCTGTCCACCTGTCACAAAGAGCTGTTTTATACCGGTCAGATCAGGGGCAGGCTTTGCAAGCTGTGGACCAGCCACATAGCTGCAAGCACTGTGCTGTGTTAGTGGCTATAGAGGAGTGAGAGTTGGGGGACTATAGGTACCTTGATATTGCTTCTAGGCCCCAGCTGGTGTCCCAAGATGAGAGTTCCCCAACTAAAGATGGTGATGGTGGTAGCAAGGATAACCCAAGATGGTGAAAATGGTGTCCCAAGGTATAGGTAGCAATTTTCAGAGATGGGGCATCAGGACAGGATGGGTAGTAGCACTGGACAGTGTGTTTACAGATGTAAATCTCTGGTGTGTAGTGCTGCAGCTGGTGGCTATCTCTAGACCCTGTCTGGTGTTCCCAGATGCAGGCTACCATATGGAGGGAACTACTGCAGCAGTTGCATTGTCCCAAGATGGAGGCGACTGGGGAAGCCCCATGTTGGTAAATTGGCCTTATGGTCAAGAGCAGGCATTGTTGTCAGGATACTCTAATAACTCACAGAGAAACAGTGTTCCCATTGCTTGAATCCCAATTCTTTGAGTAACAAAGGAATGCAGCCTCCCTTTAGCTTATCATCTTAAATCTTGAATTGCATATCTCTAATTGCTAGAGATGTTGAACACTTTTTCATATATTTTTTTGTTCAATTCTATTTCTTCTTCTGTGAAGTGTCTATTCAGTTCCTTAGCCCACTTATCCATTGGGTTATTTGTTTCGGTGTGAAGTTTTTTTCAGTTCTTTATATGTCCTGGATGTTAATGCTCTACCTGAGGTGCATGTGGTGCATCCCATTCTGTAGGCTTTCTCTTCACATTAATGATTGTAGACCTTAAACTATACTACAGAGTCATAGTAACAAAAATGGCATGGTATTGGCACCAAAACAGACATGTTGACCAATGGTACAGAATAGAAGACACAGAGACAAACCCACATAAATACAGTTATCTCATATTAGAAAAAGGTACCAAAAACTCACTGGAGAAAAGATACTCAATAAATGGTGCTGTCAAAATTGGAAATCTACATGTAACAAAATGAAATTAAACCCCTATCTCTCACCCTGCACAAAACTCAAAGTGGATCAAAGACTTAGTCACTAGAACAGAGACCTTGTCCTCATTTAAGAAAAAATTAGGCCCAAAACTTCACCATGTCAACCTAGGGTCTGACTTCATTAACAAGACTCCTAAAGTACAAGAATTAAAATCAAGAAGCAATAAATGGGCTGGTACACACCTGTATTCCCAGTGGCTTGGGAGACTGAGGCAGAAGGATAGCGAGTTCAAAGCCAGCCTCAACCATGGCAAAGTGGTAAACAACACACGGAAACCCTGTCTCTAAATAAAAGTCAAAATAGAGCTGGGGATGCGGCTCAGTGGCTGAGTGCCCCTGAGTTCAATCCCTGGTATAAAAGAAGGAGGAGGAGGAGGAGGAGGAGGAGAAATAATAATAATAATAATAATAATAATAATAATAATAATAATAGTTGTTTTGTTTTAGTGAGCTTTTTCACCACTGCAACTAAAAGACCCAACCAGAACAACTGTAGAGGAGGAAAAGTTTATTTGGGGGCTCACAGTTTCAGAGGTCTTAGTCCATAGACACCCAGCTCCATTCCTGGGACTCAACGTGAGGCTGAACATCTTGGCAGAATAGTGTGGTGGAGGGAAGCAGTTCACATGATGATCAGAAAGCAGAGAAAGACTCCACTTGCCAGATACACAGATTCAAAATTTGTACCCCATCATCATGCCCCCAGGGACCCTCCTCCAGACTCACCTTACCCATCTTCAGTTACCACTCAGTTAAACCCCATCAAGAGCCAATCATTTCTCCTCTAAACCTTCTTGCTCTGTCTCACACATGAGCTTTTGGGGGACACCTCACTTCTAAACCATAGCGTTTTCACATGAATAATGCATTCCTTATATCCCTAAAGTCTCAAAAGTCAGTCAAGTATTGAATTCAAGTTCTAAGTCTAAAATACCATGTAAATATGGTCTCCATGAGACTTAAGGCACAAGTCATCCTGAGGCAACTTTTTCTTCATGAGAGCCTGTGAAATCTAATTATCTACTTCCAAAAGAAAATGGTGGAACAGGCACAAGATGAACATTTTTATTTCAAAAGGAAGAAGTAAAAAAGAAGAGAGAGAAGGGTAACTGATTCTAAATAAATTCAAATCCCAACAAATAAAACAACATTAAATCTTAAGGTTTGAGAAAAATAGTGTTTGACAATAATCTTCTGTATACACTGGTATGGAAGTTAGACCCTCAGGATTCCAGGCAGGCTTCCCCTAAATGACTTTGATGGTTCAGTCCCCACTGTAGCTCACAGGAGTTGAAGTTGTGTGACTTGGTGCACATTAAATTCTGGTGCCTCTTTCCTTCTTATGCCTTCAATGTTCTGGAAGCTTCAAGGTGGTTCTGTTACCCATGTTCCCCAAGTCTTTAATGACAGATTTTTTTTTTTTTTTAGTTTTCCCATATTCACAGCTCCACTTGGCATTGTTCTAGTGCGGGATCCCTGAAATGGCCCCATTCTCACAGTGATTCTCGTCCTGAGTCAGTAACTGAGGCTCAAGATGAGTTCATTCTTCCAAATATTAATGATGCAGCCATGCCTTTACAACTCATGCACCCTTATGACTGGTTTGGGAGGGCTGCACAGAGTTTGCCAAGGTTTATCACATATGCTGCCTGGAGGGGTAGACTTTTCAAACCAATGAAAGTACATCTGAAATAGCTGAGGAGTTTGGTGCCAGAATTTGGGTAGTAAAGACTTTTGAGAAGACTCACAAGAACTCCATAATTGTTAGAGATTCTGGTCTTTTGTTTTATTTTATTTTTTTATTTTTTGCATTTTAGTTTGGTGATTTTAATGAATCTAACTTCAAGATCACCAATTTTTTTTCCCTTGGTTATGTTGACTTTATGATTAAACAAGTGAAGGCACATTTCATTTCTGTTACAATGTTTTTTTTTTCTTCTAGTATTTACTTTTGATTTTGCCTCTCTGTTTTCATTGCTTCTAGACAGTTGGCTACTTTTTTCCATTAAATATCTTAACATATTAATTATAGTCATTTAAATTCTTTTCTGATGACCTCAATATATGTGTCATATATAAGTTTAATTATGATATTTACTTTATTTCTTCAGAATAAGTTTTACCTTGCCTCCTTGTGTGACTATATTCACTGAAAGTTGGATATGTTGTATTGGGTGGAAATAAAGAGTACTTTACTGTGGAATTATGTGGTAACATCATTAGTAATCGGGCTTTGTTTAATATTTTATAAAACTAAGATATTTCAAACTTCTTTGGCATCATTTTCTATTATGCTCCCTTTGACTTTGAGTTCACTTACTTTTCACACTATTTCTATGCCTTCCAGCTCTTTCAGCTATAATTTACAGGTAGTATACTGGAGTTCCATTGCCATGTAGTAAAATGAAGGAACCCATCTGGTATTTTTAAATCTATTAATTGAAAATAATAATACTAACAGCTTTAAATAGTACTTCTAGGGATTAAATCATAAATTGTGTGCAATATGTAATAAACAATATCTAGCACAATGCAAGCTCTCTATGATTATTACATATCATTTTAATTATTGTTACCATCATAATTATTATTTTTACATATGACAAGAACACTATGTTTGATAAAGGATGGCAATTGTTCTTTTTTCCATATTAAAAGACACACACACATCTATAGTCATCTGATCCTTGATAAAGGTGCCAAAAACATTTATGGAATAAAATACAACCTTTTTAATAAATGGTGGTAGAACAACTGATTACCCATATGTAGAAGAAAGAAACTAGACCCTTATCTCTCACCCTGCACAAAAATCAATTCAAAATGGATCAAAAACCTTGGAATTATAACAGAAATTATGCAACTACTAGAAGAAAACAAGGTAAACACTCCAAAATATAGACACACGAAATTACTTTCTCAGTAGGACCCCTAAAGTTCAGGAAATAATGCCACAAGTTAAGAAATGGGATGACATCAAATTTAAAACCTACTGCACAGTTAAGGAAACAATTAGGTATGTGAAGAGAGAACCTACAGAATGGAAGAAAATCCTTGCTATTTACCTTCTGAAAGAGGATTGATATCTAGATTATATAAAGAGATCAAAAACTTTACACCAAAAAAATCAAATAGTCCAATTAATAAATGGGCAAATGAATTAAACAGACACTTCTAAAAATAGAAATACAAAAGGACAACAAATATATTTTTAAAATGTTCAACAACATTAGCAATTAGAGAACTGCAAATCAAAACTACACTGAGGGGCCCGGCTACAGCTCAGTTGGTACAGTGCCTGCCTTGCATGCACAAGACCCTGTATTCAATGCCCAGCAACAAAAACAAAACAAAAAACAAGCAAACAAACAAACAAAAAACTACACTGAGATTACATCTTACGCCAGTCAGAATGGCACTCATCAAGAATACAAATTATAATAAATGCTGGAGAGGATGTGGAGGAAATGGAACACTTTTGCACTGTTGATGGGACTGCAAATTAGTTCAAGTACTATGGAGATCAGTATGCAGGCTTCTCAAAAGACCAAGCATGGAACAACCATATGACCCAACTATACCACTCTACAGTATTTATTCAAAACAACTAAGCTCAACATATTATAATTAAACATGAATACAAATGTATATAGCATCACAATTCACAATACCAGAACTACTTAACCAGCCTAGGTGTCTATCAATAGATGAATGGATGTGCCGCAGTCTGGCTGGGCACAATCAGGAGCCACTTGTCAAAAGAAACTAACTTTATTTTTAGAACCACACACGCCAAACAAAACAGCCTCTCAGGAAAAACCCTCAGAGCCTCAACTGCCACAACTGGCTTCCCACAAGCCTCTCTCTCCCACACAAGCTTCTCCCCACCTCCCACAATCCTCCTGCTCTTGAGGCTGATTGGCTGGGTCACGTGGGCGGAGCCAAAAAAGTCCCCCAATGAGCAGCTCCGTGGTCTGAAAGGGCAGGGAAACAGCCCAATGAGCATCACCGCAGAGGAGCCAATCAGCTAGATGTTGCTGGGGCCGCTGTGAGCCAATCATCAGCCGGCAGCTGGAAGTTTGCTGGGGCCCCTTTGGCTGTGGCTCTCAACATGGATGGATAAAGAAAATGTGACATATATGCACAATAGAATTTTATTCAGCCATAAAGAAAAATAAAATTATGGCTTTTGCAGGAAAATGGATAGAACTAGAGACTATCATGTTAAGCTAAGTAACTTAAGAAGGTCAAGGGTCAAAGGTCATATTTTTGTCTCAAGTGTAGAAGCTAGAGAAAAAAGAAATGTGGGGACAGATCTCCCACAAATCAAAGAGTGATCAGGAGAGGAAAGGGACCAAGAGGTGGGCAGCAGGATCAGAGGGGGGAAGCAGTAGGTATTGATATTGACCAAATTATGTTGTTATATTTTGTGCACACACAATGTGTAACAACAAATCACATCATCATGTATAACTATAAAGCACCAATGAAAATGTCAAAAAAAATTGTTATATAAACTTATAGTCTACAATTTTTACTATCAAAGCATATTTTCAAATTTTGTCTATGAGCTGTGATTACACGGGCTGTTGCAGCGGTGTTGTAGTATATTTGACCATATTTGTTCTTTTATAGTTTTTCCCCAATTTTATGTCTTACTATAATTCATTATTCCTTTCTTTCATACATCTATCCAGCCATCTTTGCTCTTATTTGTAAAATATTTATTAGGTTCATAATACGTGCCAGAACTATTTCAGACACTATGCTAAGACATGAGACTACCAAATAAATAAAGTGTAATTCCCACCTCAGTGATGTTTACAACTGGGTGAAAGATAAGTACAGAAGGCAAACTAATGCAAATATAAATAATGATACAGTGACAAAAATGCTACTAAAGACAATTGCTATAGGCCATGGGGATATATTCAAATGAAAGGATAAGTAACTGTGTATAGATTAGTCAAGAAATATATTCCTAGAGGAGATAACTTTTTTTTAGAGAGAGAATTTTTTAATATTTATTTTTTAGTTTTTGGTGGACACAACATCTTTATTTTATTTTTATGTGGTGCTGAGGATCGAACCCAGAGCTACGCACATGCCAGGCAAGCACGCTACCGCTTGAGCCACATCCCCAGCCCAAGGAGATGACTTTTTAACTACATCTTAAACAATAAGAAGGATTTTTCTAGGCAAACAAGAATGGCAAAGAAGTATGAAATAATATTTGCTGTGGTGGTCATACTGATGGAGTGTGTATGTCTAAGGCAAACAGAAGTGTAATATGGTCGAACCAAATGTGTGGAATGTAGAGAGAGAGATTGCATAATGATTATCTGTAAATATAAGTAAAGACATATAACAAGTATTTTTAATTTCATGCTAAGGCATTTATACTTTATCCTGTAAGTTATAAACAAGCATTCAAGGATTTTGTCCTAATTTTCATTTGCAAGTTGTGTTTTGCTTACTCATCACATTAGATACAATTTCATTTAGAAAGAACATTCTGCTAATTGTGATAATAACTAGAAAAGAAAGATGAAGATCCAGGTAAAAGAGCAAAAAGGATTTTTAATTATTCAGGTAGAAAATAATGAAAGCAAACACCTACACAGAGGCAAAGAAAAAAGAGATAAAGGAGTTATTTTTGACAAGAGTTGATTTCTAACTAGATGTAGTTCAGAAAGAGGATTTTTGGAGTCAAAGCCGATTCTAGGTTTCTGGTTTGGGTAAATGGGAACATGTATCACAATACTGGGAAGAGGATAATGAAGGATTGGACTTCAGAGAAAATAAAATTTAATGATGAATGCTTCAACATAGGTACAAGAACTTGTGATCCACATGAATTCAAGAGCTTTCGGCTCTTGAAAGCTTAAAAGTTGATAGGCTGATGGATACATATAAATCCTAAAAAGTGTAAAAAGCAGAAAAACACAAATCCTTGAAAAATCTCATCCCTACTTGAATATCAAGCAATTAGAAAAATACATTTCTATTTTACATCATTTTAAAAGAAATATACCACCACTAAGTTTTCTCTGGGTTTTTAGAAACATTTTATTTAAGGGTATATTTTGAAAGTTCCAAATCTAATTTTCACTCATGCCTTAATGTGTTTTCTCTTATGCAATTCACAAAACTAATGTCTTCAACCCCCACCCCATGTAAAGCAAATCATTGTGTAGCAAGTGGCATTTCAATTACATAGCATAGTAAAAGGGGGAAAAAAAGCAGCATCAACTATCTGGAGAGGAAATTGAGCCCCAGGACTATTATGTTGTCACATACTTCCAGTTTAGTGCTTTTTTAGTGACCACTCAATGATCATAAACTACCTTTGGAAAAGTACTCTTATTGTCTTTATGTATTCTTTTGTTTCATTTCTGCATTCAGTTTAGCCTTTTGAGATTAAAGGTAGTCTCTTTCATCTTTTTGTCACATCTTCCTAAGTAGAGAAGAAATTGAAGCAGATAGCTTTAATAACTTTACATACAGTAAGGAGACTAGGCACAGGAAGAATATAAAAAAGTAATCTAAAATTCAGCACTTTAAGTGCCTAGAGCTTGAAAATAACTAAGGTGTTATAGCTTAATAACATCTTTTGGAATCACATTTTGCACTAAAAAAAGAGGAAATGCAACTTATGATTTGTGGTACAGTATATTGCCCTTCTGAGGATAATCTTCTGTGTGTTCATTACTACATGCAGCCTGTTCAGAAGCAAATCCAGGTTTAAATTAGCATTTGCAGATTATTGTGATCCTAATTTACAGTAAGTGAGGTTAGTAATTAAAACCCATTGTATATGGTACTAAAGTGTTTCTAGAACTTTCTTGGGGTGTAGTAAACAAAATATTAAGAAATGTATAAAGAAAGATGAAAAATTGGGTTTACTATAAAAGAAATCCTTATAAGCAATTTAAAAACTAATGTAATAAATTTTCTATTTGTTTTTTTTTTATGTTTTACCGAAAAGTAATTTGAAAACAGTTGAAGTCCTTTGAAAACAGGTGCTAGAGTCCTTATTAAATTTAAGCAAATTATTCATGTAATTTTATTCTTATAAACACAATAAACACTTGAGGTGATATCTGAAAAGAATTGTAATCATTTTATCACCCCTCCTTGACCACATGATGATTTAATGTTGGCTTTCAATGCTTTCATGGCCTTCGATTTGGATAGAGGCAAAAGGAAAAGAATGAGGAAAAATAGGGATAAACCATTAGAATCTTTATAAAAGAAGATATTGAAACTGCCCCAAACTGCATAACCATTTCATTAAAACGGCTCCTACCTCATTTACTGGATGCACTCATGCTTTCCATAACAGGTCTAACTGGGTGTTGTTTATACACCTAGTGAATACAATGTGTCACAAGGCAAAAATTTGGAGATAAGGAAATTAGAGTTCCCTTGGAAAGGGAAATTGCAAAATCAGTGCCTAATAAAATGGATCAAGACAGAGATAAGCAAAGTCACCTACAAAAGAAATTGTTTATTGGATCTTTAGAACCAGATCACAATATTCTGAATGTAAATTCACAAATTAGCTCAGTTAGATCCCCACGCACTGCAAAAAATTAGCAATTCACTTTTTGTCTTATTCTTATCTTCAATTTAGTTAGTATAAGCTAGTAATTCATTGTGCACTTACAATAGTTGGTATTTTAAGCATAGACTTTCCTGAAATAAAACCAAAATGAATGGATTTGTCCTTTCGCATCAATAGAAATATTACATAACATATACGCTGACAAAAAGTAAAATATGATATTTCATTTATTTGGAATGTGCTATTCTTTTAAAAGAAAATTTATATTTCTTATATAAGTTAATTTTCAGGAATCTATGGGAATGCATTGGATGTACATATAATAGATAAGAAACCTGAGGTCTTTTTTGTTGTATTACAAAAATATATGAGAATAAAGTTTAGTCAATACCTTGAAGAACTGAGAGTAAATTGTGGGGAAAAATGTCTAATGAAATACATACAAAAAATTTGGTAATACCTTTGCTGATGACAGGCATAATAAACTATAGTGGTAATTATAATTTGTTTCAGATAGTAGTGACTATGTTTGGTTTATTTAAATTTTTATTATTCCTTATACTTCAGGTACCTTCAAAGAGAAAAAAAAAAGAGTTTCATTGGATTACTAATAATTAGCCAGGATCTCTAAGAGAACAGTAAAATTAAAAACAAGGTTTAAGGAGCTTAGGTTAGGTTGAAGTGGATTGAGATTAAAATTCTCTGAAACATCCTGATAAATGGTTAAGCAGAAAATTTGAAATACATATTAGATTACATTTATGGTTCATCAGTGTGATAGTATCAGGAGTTAGCTAAATCATTAAGAAGATAAAGGCAGCATCTTGGAGATTATTTGATTTTTTTAGGGAGAATGAATATATAAAAATCTATGACCAAGATAAAGAAGGAATAAAAGAAAGGCAAAGAATACCATATGGATGCACTGAACTGGAAACCAAGTGATAAAAATAGCTGAAGGGGCGAGAAGATAATAATACCAAGTACTGCAAAGAGATCAGGCAGATATGGACCAGGATGCATCCATTAAAGTTACTAATAGGGCATTATGTAAAAATGTGGATGTGTAACCGATGTGATTCTGCAATCTGTATTTGGGGTAAAATTGGGAGTTCATAACCAACTTGAATCTAATGTATGAAATATGATATGTCAAGAGCTTTATAATGTTTTGAACAACCAATAAAAAAAAATTTAAAAAAAAATTAAAAAAAAAATATCATTGTTTCCCTTATTTCAGAAGAATAAGAAAACAGGGATCGTATTGTAAGAGGTTGAAATGTCCATAGTTATGGTCTAAAAGTAGCAGTGAGTAAAAGGAGAATGTCAATTCTTCCTCTTTATTCTAGAAGAACCATCAGTTGCCTTTGGAATACAGAGGAAGAAAAGTAGCAATGTCAGTAGAGAGTCATATCATCAATAAGTCAGAGAGATTTAAAAAAGATTCAAGATACTATTTGTGAAATGAGATTTTCAGCAATAAAATAAAGAAGATCCACGAGCACAGAATAAGGTATCTAGTAAATGGGTTAGGAGGGCAATTAAGACTAGAAAAAAGTAATATTGAAGTGAATTATGATGATTACTAGTTTCATTAGGTTAAACCACCCAATACTTAGGCTTTTTAAAAAATATTTCAACCATTTAATTGGATGTATAGGATGCAAGATGTTTTCATATCACACTGAATTTCACTACAGTTAATATACCAAGAAGAAAGTTGAAACATTTTTAGAACCATGAGTTAGCAACTTTCTGATTTAGTCCCTGCTTGTCCAGAAATATTTCTTTCTAAAGTTTTCAAATTTATAATTACAGAGCAGCTATGAAAATGTGACTATCATTTTTAATTTTAAGAAATTCTTTATTTTTATGTTTATATCAGACACAAATATAATATCAAAGAGTAAGCATAATAAAGTTAGATGTATGATTGCTGGCCTTCAAATTTTGCTTTAAAAATTCCTTCACATATGCTAAAAGTTTTAGACTTTCTCATTATAGATTTGCTTTATTCTCTTTTGAAGATAGTACCAGTCAACTGACAGAACTGCTTTACTCCCTAGCAACTTAACATAAAATAAAATAAATATAATTTATATGTTTATGTTCATTAGTCTGTTACATCATTTAAACCTGGGAATTCAATTAAGAACACTCTCAGAATGATTTAATTGAAACTAGGTTTTTCAGCCTGCATTTTTTTGAAAAATCATATCATTTCTGAGTATATATCAAATAACATCATTTTATATGATATTTTTCAAGTACATATTTCAAATAAACTCCTCTCTGTGGTAATATAAAATGCCATAAATCATATTTGTGAAATTTACATGCACAATATATCATTAAATATGAGCACACAAATAAGTAAAGTGCATGGTTTATTTATGTAATTATTCAGGAAATTCAATGTTGGTTTCTAGTGCAATAAAAAGGGATGTTGCCAGAGGACATAAAGCACACTGCTCCATCAGGAGTGTTGCTTTAATCTGGAAGCAGCTATAATTTAAGAACTGGAGTTTGAGTCTCTTCATACATCTGCTAGTTATGATCATTTTCCTACTGGTATTTGTTTACAGGATTTGTTTTGATTTGGAGAATTACAATACCCAATAACAGAGCCTCTTAATTCTTCTTTTTTGAATTTTTATTTTTGTCTAAACAGTACCAACAATAAGCTGTGACATTTTATTTTATAATTATACCTGCCATTAGAAAGTGAAAAATAAGCAAGGGAAATGGAAATTAGATGTTAGCTCTCCTTAATTGATTCAACTACAGGCTTTATAAGATAATTTTAGGGAAAAAAGCAGCATGTAATTTTTATGATGAATTATTAATTGAAAAGTTCTGACTCATAGATAAATAATCTTTTCATGAAAGAGTGCAGTTACTCCTTTTATGTTCCAGTGAAAAATGTAAAGCATTCACTAGAAATATATTCAGTATCTCCTTGGATAGCTATGTAACCAAAGCCTAGGAACCACATCAGAAGCTGTCATTACTACTATATATAACTGCTATACTGTGCATTTGTTTAGCTGCTTACAGGCCTCGATTTCTTTGTATAGGGACTCTGTCCAAAACATACACCTGTTCAGAGCTTAGACAAATACATTTTCTTGGTATTTCTACAAATAGATAATTTATTCCATGTTATTTAAGCATGTATAAACTTTTTATGTTTGAATAAAATAATCTGGCATATTTTTTTAGGTTTGATCACGTTTCCAAAGTATTTCAAATATCATTACACATATCTCTGAATAGTGGCTTACTATATCTAAGTGTTTTTCCATGGATATTAACAACATATGGACCAATCAATGGAGGGCAAGTAAACTGATCACTGTGGGATCGATTTATTTCTAAATCAAGTTAGTGAAAAGTTCACAAGCAGTGATTCCACTGGGGCATCATTAGTACAAAATTTGAGATCAATCATGTTACTCTTTGTTCTGGAGTTCATTGTATGATAGTATAACAGTAGCTAAAGATATTCAAATAATGGCAAATGTTTTTAGAGATATAAAATTGAAACACATTTATATTTTAAATTAAATTTTAATGTGAATCTAGAAGAGTGCAATAGTAGAAACCAGCATTTGAAATGGAACTGAACAATGGGTATAAATTTATAATGTCTGTATTAAATAAAAGCAGAGAAGCTCCTAAAGGGCATAAGTTGAATCTTAAAATTCTTTGCTATCACTAGAGTTCCTAGGAATCACTAAATATATTTTGGATGACAATCTCCTACATATGAGAATAAAAGATTTACTGCACATGACTTCAGATATATCACTGACTCATACCAAGGTATATGTGTCATTCTGTGCCAAAATGAGAACAGATGCTTTGGGAATTATCGGTATCCTCTTACCACTCACGAGAGGGAGGTAATATGTCAGGCATGGTTCAGGATGAAATTATATTGACGTCAATTTTTTTATTCTTAGTAAGGTTTGGCCTCCCTACTTATAAGTCACATTCAATGAAAGAAAAGGAATTCCAAGTATTGTATATGTACTCTTAAAGGAATTTTTTTAAAAAAAGTTTTGTATTCATGAAGATTTAACTTAAATATATAATGGGGGAGTGGATATTGAGATATGGAAGAAAAAAATACATGTATAAGTGTGAACCTGTGACTGTGTGCATGTGTATGTACATGCAGATAGAGTCAGAAGGGACACTATGTGCTGGGCAGAAGAACTTGTTAAAATTTTATTCTGCACCATAATAATTAATATTTACCTCATATACACTGCAGTGCTTCATGGTGTATTTCAAAAGCTTTTGAGTAGTGAGAAAAGTAGAATAAATAGAAGAGAAATATGATATAACTGTTAAAGATATAACACATAACAAAAATGTGTCACAAACTTATTTATGTAAACAAATTAGAGTAGAAAAAGAATATAATGCAATGTACTGGAGCTCCACTTGAGACCAACTGGGTTGTCTTAGGAAATATCTTTTGTAATAAACTCATATAATTGAATATACAGTCACCATAATATCTGGTAACATAGATGAATACATGGTAATTTATAGATGTTACATTACAACATAAGTTAGATGATATTAAATTAAGTTATACATTCAATTTGATGTCCCTCATTAGCAATGCCTAGGTCATTGTGTTATACAAAATTGAAATGGACACTGTGCATTTATGCATTTCTATCAGTTCCAACACACATATTCATGATGTATTGATTTGCATGACTTGTCTGATTTTTACTAAAAAAAGAAACAAAACAAAACAAACAAACAAACAAAAATCCTGTGTTGTTAGTATACCCCAGAAGTAATCATGTTGATTTAATCGGTTCAAAATAAATAAATAAATAGATAGATAGACAGATAAGGATATGAATAAGTTGTATTAGTGTTTTCAGACTTTATGGTTACTTTAAACCTTGTAGATCATTCAATAAAGACCCTTGGTCTAGTTCTTTTTCTTCTACTTTATTAATTACTTAAAGATTCTTCATAGCTAGGTATGGTGGCATATGCATAAAGTCCCAGAGACTCAGGAAGGTGAGTCCAGAGGATTGCCAAATTCAAGGCCACCCTCAGGATACTGGCAGGACCCTGTGTCAAAATTTTACAAAATAAAATGTAAAATGTGGCTCAGTGGAAAAGCACCCCTGGACTCAATCCCCAGTTCCACAAAAAAGTATTTACTGGCAATATCTGTAGTTTATGACTCGGCTACTGGCATATGGCTTTTGGGATTTCTTGAAATTTTATATCACTGATCACCATGTGTATCAGAAAATGGAAACCCTCATGGAGAACATTTTGCAAGTTCCTCAAAAATTTCAGAATTTTCCTAACAATTTTTCTAAACCTTGTGATTTTCTCAACATTTTTTCCTGAATTACATGAGAACATTGTACTTAACTCAATTTTCAACACAGGCCTATAGAGGGAAATCAATTTCAAAAAAATCTTCAGAAAAGGGTTCTACTTTTAATTAAATATTTCAATGGATTTCTGCTTATCATTACAAATGCAAAATTCAGTGTTAAACTTGGAATTGTGGCCTTTAATACATGTTATGTGGAGCAATTTCAGGTACATAAAACAAAAATTAAAAAAAGGACTCACCTGGTGTGGTGGTGCATGCCTGTAACCCCAGCTGCTTGGGAGTCTGAGGCAGGAGGACTGAGAGTTCAAAGCCAACCTCAGCAATGGCAAGGTGCTAAGCAACTCAGTGAGACCCTGTCTCTAAATAAAATACGAAATAGGACTGGGGATGTGGCTCAGTGGTTGAGTGCCCCTGAGTTCAATCCAATCCCTGGGGTGGGGGGGGGAGAGAGAGAGAGAGAGAGAGAGAGAGAGAGAGAGAGAAGACTCATTTACATCACTTAGAAATAAGAGGGGAGGGAAAGTAAAAGGTAGGTTTCTACAAGTATTTCTTTCAGTACAAATCTAACTCCAGACATCAATGATATCAAACATATGAGATAGTTGTGAGTAAAATATCAAATATATGTTGAATATATACTGAATGTTCAACACTTTGCTAGGTATTGGGGAATACAGAGATAAATATAGCATGGTCTTCACTTACTGGTGTTAGTTTATAATTAAATAAGGGGGAGACAAATATGTAAACAAATTACTGAAGTACAGTGTGGCAATTATCACAATATAGCACTATGGTAAAAGGTTAGTGTGAAGTGACTATCTAGGAGTATTAAAATTTCCAAACGACAGAATTCAAAATAATTATGGAATTAATATTTTTAAATTAATTTTTATTTGAATTTCCTCTTAAATTATGTTAAAAGTTTTCTAGGTAATGAGGCAGGATATGGGCTTTTCACACAAAGAAATTCACATATACAAGTTGGACATGAATTCAAGCAATGACAAGAAGTTCCATGTGTCATCAGATTCATGTGGCATGAAGATGTGTAGTAGATGATGCAGATCCAGGGATATATTAAAAGCTTATTGTGACTTGTCTTAGGAACCAAGTTATGGAATTTAAATGTAATATTATTGGAAATGTAGAGTCAAAAAAGAAGTTTTCATTTTCAGTAAAGCATTGTTATAATCCAATTTATTATGGAGAATTTAATGTTCAGTGTTGGAGACCATACAAGCTAGAGACAAAGACTCTTTAGGCCTCAGTCCAGGGTTGTCAAAATCAAGCAAATAAAAAATACAGAATTTCCAGTTAAACTGAATTTCAAAAAAAGCAGCTATTAGTTTTTTAATGAACATATAGTCCATACATTTGTTTTGGAACATATGCATATAAAAATTATTATTTATACAAAATGTTGATTTAACTTTGCATCCTGTATTTTATCTGCCAAATCCAACATAGGTCAATATACAAAATAATAATGAGAGTCTTAAGAAATGTATAGAATTGGTTGTACTTGCAGTCCAATTAAATATTGGAGGTAAAGAAGAAAGGAGTCCTGAGTAACTCTCAAGAAAGAGTTCTTGACTTTCTTGTCCAAGAGATATTGGGGGATGGAATAAGATTTGTGGTACAGAAGCAGAGTTCAGATTTAAATGTTTTATGTGTAAATTGCATGGAGGATATCCTATGACTGTATGCTTTCTATATTGTTTATAATAAAATATAATTTCTTTGGATGTGAAAGAATATGGTTAGCTATGCTTCCAGAATGTCTAAAAGGAGCTGGGGGCATTAAATGGTTATAAAACAACAACATGCATAGTAACAATAATTTTATTCTTACACATTGGACTTAATTTTGGATGGGTTTGAGAGGGACATGGGAGATAATGACAAAAGATTTTTGATTTTTTGTTGAGTTGTTTTAATGGCATTGTGTGGAAAAATCATCATGAAAATAAACATCTTAGGAATACTGTCATTCCCAAATATTTTTAATGATTGTATTGGTTCATAAATACAAAAGATTAGGAAGTACAATCTTAAAACTTATGAAGCTGATGACTTTTTCTAATTCAGCCTCTTTACCATTTCCACGAAGACACCTTCTCTTTTCATATTCATCTTTTGGGCAATTTACCCTTCATCCCCTTAGGGAAACTCCCTAGAAAAGATACGAAGTGAAGGATCAAATAGAATAGGGTGCTATTGGCTACTTGAAAGACAAAATGGTGTAGATAGCAATACATTTGTTTTTGTAACACTTGGGATCAAATTTAGCATCTTGCTAGGCAAGTAAGTGCTTTACCACTAAGCTACACTCCCAGTCATGGAAAGCATTTTTTAAAAAAATTCAACAAATGCTACATGAATTTTTATAGATGATATAAATACATTTTTCTATGGGATAGAAATAAATCTTAAGCAGACAACTGATCCTAAGACTATGAGCTTCCTGGACACTAATTACTGTGCCACTAATACCCTTTTGCATTTTTATCATTATTGTTTAATTAGATACTCTTTAGGATAAAGCATTTGTTCAGAATAAGTGACTGATAGCACTTGGAGCTGGAATTTCTCTTCTTTGACATAGTTGAATTTTAACTCTAAATTAGGCATCTTTTACCACATCTGCAGATAAACATGTCTTGACACTTGTTATGTAGATAACTCTGACCATATTTGTCATTAGCATTTTCAATAGGGACATGTTGGTTCATAAACCTCAGGACTTATCAAAATGCTCAAATCATATCAATGGTGAAAGGCTTGCATTAACCCTTGTTACACTTGTGCTTCTTATAATGAGCTTGGGTCTTCATAAATGTCTGTACCCTCATTTAAACAATTAGCACAGTTTTAAAGTTCATCAATTGAACTTGAACATTTCAACAAAACAAATTTATGCACCACATTACACAGCTTTCTTTCTGAATGTACAATACAAGGAAAGCAATTGCTGCTTATTCTAATTTAATTAACAATGAAGGATAAATGACATCAGCAAAGAAATATCAGCCAAAAGGGACCAAGTGTATTTGTTGCAGTTTGCCTCATTAGCTTGTTTCCAAAATATGTTCACCAGAGTGAAAAGCAATCATGTGACTAACTGGGTGTCAAAACATCTGTTGTATTAGCTCCAATAAGGCTACTGAGAGTGGGTAAGGACAAATTGTGTTCTTATTTAATCAAGTTAAGTGGAAACTGACCAATAACCTGTCATTTATATAGTCTTGTCCTACGTAGCTATTTCATATAAAATAATAATAATAATGGTAATAATAATAATATAACAATAATAATAACTTAAAAAGTAATGATTGCCATTTAAAGTTCTTTGCCTTTTATGTAAGTAAATTATTTCCATCTGTTTTTTTTTAAATGAGTACAAATGCTGTAGCTTCAAGTTGTCAAAAAAGCAACAGTCCCAGCTTTAAAAAACCACACCAGGGACTGAGAGTACTTGTTCTCTCCAAATGAAAAATTCCAATAATTTTACATGATAAACTCTAAGTGTAAAATATTGGCCTAATTGCTCATGATATTTAGTAAATGATGGATATTAAAAGAGTTGAGCCATCAGTTTTTACATTGTTGTCTAAATTCTCATTTAAGGGAGACTATATTTAGCCACTGAAAAGCATTCCAAATAATTATCTATGACAAAGTTATTTATGTCTTTATATGACACCAAGGTAAAATATATATTTACTATGGAAAAATTGACTCCTCATTAAGCTACCTTAATAATTTAAGAAACATGGCAGATAATTACATACATGCAGATGTGTGCACATATGTGAAAATGAACGAATTAATATAGTTTTAGATAGACAAAAGATACCATTGTTTTTAAAAATAAGAAATGTCTGCTTTCTATGATCCAGTAGTAAATCATCTACTTAATCTTTGTTCTAAGGCATCCATTATACCTGGCCAAAGTATTATCCCTTTGAGAGAACAGAATTTGTGTTGACATATGATCAAAAAGCATTTTTATTAGATAGTTTTGCTTTTATTTTTTTATTTCTGAGAGTTAAGTCTCTTTTTTCTGCAAGGATATGGAAAGCATAGTATCAACAAAAATTGTATCTTCTCAATGAGGCCTTCCCTGAACACTCATTGCTTAAAATATCAACTTATTCCCATCACTCCCAATTATTACCTGTTTTGTGATTTATATTTATAGCAAAAATGCATCATTTATACCTAATAAAGCTAAACTTAAGGCCAAAAATTTAAAGATATTGAAAAATACTGCTTGTCTTGTGAATATAGGAAAACAGACAAAATTTAGGAAATATTAACAACTAAAGCTAAAAAATGAATATAAAAATTAGCAAAAGTTTAAAAGAGGCCAGCCTTGCAGTTGTCTCTAGGAAGGTTATCCAGAGCTGTATGAAGACTCTTAAGGTATAAATGTTATTGAATTATTTGATATGGCAAGGAGGTCAATGTGGCTGGAATCCAGTGAGCAAGGAAGAGTGAAATGGGTGATGAGGTCAGAGAATTAGCAAGGGTTGAGCTTGCACAGGGCCTTGCAGACTATTTTTCCCAGAGTTCCAAGTAAAGAGACATTAGAATTAATTCAGAACTAATTTGCTTAACACACTGTATGTGAAAAGAAACAATTCACTGATTAGCTTATATGACTTGAATATGTGAAAGGGACCCTTGATTATGTGGAAGGAGTTAGTGTCCCCAAAACCACATCAATTTCCAGGCAATTACAGAGGTATAATTGACAATGCTAAAGAAACAAAAATGTTCACTGAAAGGTTGGTGCATTTAGATACATTTGCAAGATAATATTAAATGTTTTAAAATACATTTACTTAAAACAAACCCACAAATAGACTCAAATTTGTGTTAACTTCAAAGTAGACCAATCTCTAATGGAGAAATGAACTTTTGTAACTATAAAATAACTTCTTTTTACAGGATAATTGTGTGGCTATTTTCTTGATATTCATTTCTGGGTCCACACTAGACTCATTGACAAAATATTTGTGCATAATTTGATAAAAAATGTTGAAGAGATGACATTTGGTGCTCCATAAATCCATAATCAAATAAATGACCTTAAGTTTTGATTCTTTTGGCATAGTGGCAAGATATGGTCAAAGAATTATAGAAATATTGTTATTAAAACACCATCAATACTTACTGAAAATATATAGCCCTTGCATTCTAATTTTCTTAAAGGACAATTTTAATAAACAGTAGAAAAGGAGATATTGGACCCTCATGTAGCTCATAATTCAGTTGTGGAAAAATGACAGAACATGCAAGAAACTATTAGAGAACAAAACACCTTCAATTAAATGTTAGTAAAATAGAGGATAATGGAAGGATCATGATGTCTATCTGGCTTCAAGTTTCTCACATAGATAGATGAGTTTGCCTTCCTTCATCTATAGATTCTATTGAAACCACAACACATGATTTAAGTACTACATAGGCACAGATGGATTATGGATTGTGTTGATTTTCCTTTTGAAGACCAAATTCCTTTCTTGTTAAGGATTAAAATAATCTAACTCTGGAGTGTTTTTATCATCTGTCAGAGAATTTGCAGTATGGTCAGTGAATAGAAACCAATGGTACAAACATGGACTTGTCTTAAAGAAAAATATGCACAATGACACAAACAAAACACAACTTGCACATGCACTCACACACACCACTGTCAAAGTAACTTGTCAAGATATATCCTGGTTTATTTTGATTTATACACTTGTAAAAGAAAAACAAATAACAGTTTGAGGCTTCAGAAGTCTAGGAAAGGTCAGCCAGCCCCTAATGTTGGTTCATTTGTCTTGTGCTGCATGTTTATAAATCAGAAGAAAGGTCGTCAGACACTTAAGATGCTAAGTGGATGAATAATGGTAAAAAAAAAAAGTAACAAATGATCACTGAACTTCTCAAATAAACATGAATAATTATATCACTATTGCCAATTCAATGCCTAGCTTTTTAAAAGATTTTCTTTGGAAAAAGTATCCAATGCTAAATGCTGAGTACACTTCTTTCATGATTATTCACAGCAAAAAGAGTTCATAACAGAAATGAAATTCTAAAGACCTTATTCTGTGCCACATTTGTATCTTCCTGTTTTCCCCCACTATGTTACATTTCAAGGTTCATTCTGACCATAAGGTCATGATTTTTTAGCTACTATCTGTCTTCTTTCTAGCTTTAACCTTTACTGAAGTAAATAAACAGACACACACACACACACGAAATTCCATTCACTTGAGTTTCTTTGATTGCATTTTATACTCTAAATGAAATGTTCAAATATTTTAATAAATTTTATTGAATTTAATTGTATATTCAATCACAAAAAGATTAGTTAAAAATATAAATCTTAGTGAATCAATTTTCTGACAGTTCCATTGAACTGAAAATGGTACTGGGCCTACTAGGTAGGTTAAAATTATTGAGCTAGTTTTGTATATGCATATGCAGTTTCACCAAATATTATGCTAAAAGAAAAAAATAAAAATACAAAAAGTTCTGATTTTAGCAATATCAAAATTGTTTTATCTTCATATTTCTGCTGCATTAAAATGTAACTACTGTGCAAATCACATACATATTTAAAACAGGGAAGGGATGTTACTGATAGAAATGTGGATAAAATTATAAGTATAATATCATATTATTTTATTTTTAATTCTTTCATATAAGTTAATTTATCTTCTTTAATAATATAGGCAAGAGTTCATTATAAATTTGATAGAAGAATGCATTTTTAATAGTTGCCTCTCTGAAATTCTCATTCACTTTGTTTTAAATAATTAATGTAATACATATAAAAAAAGGATGTGAAAGCACATGAATTTAAGTAAAGTTTATCTGATGGTAGCATTTTTTAACCTTTTCACTTAAATAAGAATGAAGCAATTTTATGCATCTAAAAGATGACAATATTCTATGGATTTGTAGAATGTACCATTTTTATCCAATGTATATTCATGGTTTACAATTGCTTATTTTGCTTATTTTAATTCAGGTAGATTCTCATTGGAATGGAATTAGTTCTATTTGCAATTTATACCATTAAAAATTCTCTGAGTCACTGTTTTTAAGTTGCTGTGGTTTCTTTTTACATTTTTTTATTGTTTAGGCATAGAGATCAAACATAAGCCCATGCAAGACAGGGCTTATTATTTTTTTATTCTTAAGTATTTTTTAGTTGTTGATGGAATTATATTTCATTTGTTTATTTATATGTGGTGCTGAGAATTGAACCCAGTGCCTCACACATGCTAGGCAAGAGTAGTAGTAGTAGGCAAGAGCTCTACTACTGAGGTATCATCCCAGCCCAAGATATGGTTTATTTTAAAATGCATTTTTCTAATATAGTGGAAGTAGTCAAAGGAAGCAAAGTTATGCTTTATAATCACCAGATTTTATTCATCCCATGCAAATATAGTAGAAAATATTTTGTTACCAGCTATTATTGATATAATTTCAAAAGTAGGCATGTGATTTTAAATTGAAACTTTTTGGGGAAAAGAAAATGACTTTTATTTATTTTTTATTTTATTTTTATTAACATGTATTAATTGCACATATTAATGGAATTCTGGTTGATGTTACAATATAATAATGTAAACACTGGGCTGGGGATGTGGCTCAAGTGGTAGTGTGCTCGCCTGGCATGCGAGAGGCACTGGGTTCAATCCTCAGCACCACATAAAAATAAAAGATATTGTGTCCACCCAAAACTAAAAAGTAAATAAAAATTTTAAAAAATAATGTAAACACTGATAAAACTGTCTCTATCCATCACACTTTTTGAACTTCTAGTAATCAATATTTTAAACAACTTACTTTTTTAAGATTTCTACATAAGAGAAACAACATGAAGTACTTATCTTCCCATGTCTGCCTTATTTCCCTTATGCTGCAACAAATGATAGAAATGCATTCTTCTTTATGGCTAAACAGTGTTACATATTCTATTTTTTTCTTTGTGTGTGTGTGTTTCTTTATTCATTCATCCATTTATGGACACTTACTTTGATTCTGTATCTTACCTTTTGTGAACAATGTTTAAATAAAAGTGGATGTGCAGGGATATTTTTGATATGCTTACACTTGTTCCTTTGGATATTTACACAGAAGCAGATATCTATTTGGTATAGTAATTTTTTTTTTAGTTTTTGGAAGAATTTACATATTTTTCTTCATAGTGTATGTAGTAATTTAAATCCTCACCAGCAGAGTAGCATTTGTAACCTTGCCAGCTTTTTAAAAATTTTTTTAGATGTTAATGGATTTTATTTTATTCATTTATTTATATGCGGTGCTGAGAATCAAACCCAGGCCTCACACATGCTAGGCAAGTGAACTACCACTGAGCCACAACCCCAGCCCCCCCAGATTTTTTTTTAAATGATAGCTACTCTAATAGGTAAGATAAGAACTTTTTATTTGCATTTCCTGAGAGCTAATTTTTATTTCTGGAAATATTGAAGTATGCAAAGCCAATTCTTCATTTAACATATGTTAACATAAGTAGAAGCTCCAACTTCAGTGCAATATAATATTTCTGATTTTTAAACAGAAAAAATAATAATAAATTTAAATTCAATCGCAAAAAAAAAAAAAAAAAAAAAGGTACCTGGGTTTGAACCCAGAGGCACTTAACCAGAGTCACATCCCCAGCCCTTTTTTTAATATTTTATTTAGAGACAAGGTCTAGCTCAATTGCTTAGGTACTGGCTAAATTGGTGAGGTTGGCTTTGAACTAACAATTGTCCTGCCCCAGCCTCCCTAGCAGCTAGAATTATAGGTAGGCAACACGGTGCCCAGCCTAAATTCAATCACTTTTAAAAATGCACTTCTTTTTGGAAGATAAAACATGCTTACTGTACCAGAAAAGTGGCACATGCCTGTAATCTCAGCAACTCAGGGGGTTGAGGCAGGAGGATTGTATATTCAGTGTGAACCTCAGCAATTTAGCAAGGCCATGAAAACAACTTCTCAAGACCTTGTCTCCAAATAAAAAATAAATAAAAAGGGCTGGGGATGTAGCTCAGTGGTAAGCACCCTTGGTTCAATCTCTAGTCAAAAAAAGAAAAACAAAAGAACATCCTTACTGAAACAAATGATACAGTTATATATTACATAATGAATGATGTTTTGGTCAACATAAGACTCCATGTATGATGGTAGTCACAAAGATTTTATCACCTAATGAAGTTGCTGTCATAGCTTACATAAATACAGTCTATGATGTTCACATAACAATAAAACTCATTACATTGTATTTCTCAGAATGTATCTCTGTCATTAAGCAATGTATGACGGTAACATAATTCATATTCCTCTCTTAAAAAATCCTATGCTCTTGAAATAACCAATATTGACAATCTGGTGTCTTCTTCCATTCCTTTTTCCTTCTGTTTTTATAAGATTCATTTCAATGCATGAACATAAGTAAAGGGAATTTTCAATGTGCTCATCCTTTTTTTACCCTAGATTTCCATAATTATTTTTAAATGATCTGCCTGCCTCTACTGGCTCTGTTCCAATCACTTAGTACAAAAAATATGAACTCATAAGTTTGATACCAAAACCCTTAATGATCTGACCCTTACCTAGTGCTCAATTCTCAGCTGTTACCAAGTACAATTTGAACCTTTCCACCCATATACTTATATTTTTTCAAATATGCTATTATGCTAGTTTATATCTAAATAGTTTTACATATCATGTCCCTCTTACCTGGTTCGTTGTTTTGCTCTGTTACCTTTAGTTAAAAACTTATCACAGATTCTTTCCTGACCTCCTGTTCATTTCCCCCATACCACATTAGAGAAAACATCTAGGTAACTGCTGACTTATTGTTCTCTCCAATTACAACTCCACTCAAAGCAGTGTAGTTTTAAAAACTCAAGATTTTATAGTAAAATGGCCTCAGTGGTCTACCACTTAGTTGACATCGCCCCAGAAAGGAAACATAGGACTGAGATAAAGGAAATGCTCACTCTCCTGTTGCCTTGTTAAGCCCTGGTTTAGATTTCTTGTTGCTTCAATGAGTTTCCTACTCGTTTTATCATTCCAGACGATTTCACAAACTTAAATGGAAGAAGAAAAAACATCAGCAGTGAGACCTATTATAGTTATGATTTCAAAGTTGATGAAATTGAACACAAAACAGTAAATATCTTGTCCAAGTTACACAGCTAATAAGCAGCTGAATCAAAATCTTACCACTGGAATGTCAACTCCAGAATCAATGCTTTTAACCATTACAAGAAAAAAAAATGTATGGAAAAAAAGTATCATGTACAAACTTTACCCAGGAATTACTTAGGGAATGATAGAATTGCTAAACTAGTCATGACTACCACTTGCATGCTTCAATATAACTAGTTTCATATTTTAATATAAAAGGTGGTTTTTATTTTTATTTTTCGTTTAATTATTATTAGAGATTGAACCAAGGACCAATTTACCACTGAACTACATCCCCAGTCTTTTTTATGTTATATATTTATTTTTATTAGTTCAATTTAGTTATACAGAATGCTAGGGTTCATTTTGACATAAAAGCATGGGATATAATTTGCTTTTATTCAGTACACAGCACCTCCCTTTTTCCTTCCTCATCTCTCACCCTGTCCCCTTTCCTCAACTCCATGGACATTTCAGCTATTTTCTTATGGTTTTGTTTTTAATTAGTGTTTTGTAGATGTACATAAAGGTGACATTAATTACAGTATATTCATATATGTACATAGAAAATTAGGTCAGATTCATTCCATTGTTTTCCCTTTTTCTGTTTCCCCTTTCTCCTCATCAGTCAACTTCCTCTACTCCATTTATCTCTCTTTTATTTTTATGGAATTCTTCCTACTTTTTTTTCCTTTCCTTTTCTTTGTTTCCCTTATTTTGGACTAGCTTCTGCACTTCAGAGAAAACATTCAACCTTTGTTTGGCTTATTTCACTTAGCATGATGGTCTCTAGTTCTATCCATTTACCAGTAAATGTTATAATTTAATTCTTCTTTATGGCTGAGTAATATTCCATTGTGTATATATACCACATTTTCTTAATCCATTCATCTGTTGACAGGCACCTAGGTTGGTTCCATAACTTGGCTAGTGTAAATTGCACTGCTATAAATATTGATATGGCTGTATCATAATAGTATGCTGATCTTAGATCTTTTAGAAATATATGTATTAATGGAATATGAGGTCATATGGTGATACTATTCCTAGTTTTCTGAGGAATCTCCATACTGCTTTCCAGAGTGTTTCCACTAATTTGCAGTACTATCAACAATGTATGAGTGTACCATTTTTCCCATATCCTTGCCTATATTTATGGTTACTTGTATGAGGGATAATTGTCATTCTGACTGTAGTGAGATGAAATCTCAATGCAGTTTAAATTTGCATTTCCATAACTGCCAGGGATGTTCAACATTTTTCATACATTTGTCATCCATTTCTATTTTTTTGAGACATGACTGTTTAGTCCTTTTTCTTATTCATTAACTGGGTTATTTTTGCTGTTTAATTTAGTAGTTCTTTATATATTCTGAACATCAATACCCTTTCTAAGGAACAACTAGTAAAGATCTTCAATTCTGTAGGCTTTCTCTGCATACAGTTAATAATTTCCTTTGCTCTCTAGAAGGTATTTAATTTGATGTGATCCCACTTATTGATTCATGGTTTTATTTTTTAGCTTTAGGAGTCATTAGGCAAGTCAATGCTTATGCCAATATGTTGAGGTGTTGAGCCTACATTTAATCTTCTAGCAGTTACAAACTTTCTGGTTTAATTATTATATCCTTGATACACATTGGTTTGACTTTTCTGAAGAGTGACAGATGGAGATTAATTTTCATTCTTCTATGTATGGATATGTTTTCCCAGTGTCATTTGTTAAAAAGAATATGCTTCCTCCAATGTATGTTTTTGGCACTTTCTTCAAGTATCAGATTACTGTATCTATGTGGGTATTTTTCTGTGACTTCTATTCCATTCCACTCTTCTTCACATCTGTTTTAGTGTTAGTACCATGCTGTTTATATTACTATAGCTTTGTAGTATAATTTAAAGTCCAGTATCGTGATGCTTCTAGCATTGCTCTTCTCCCCCCCCCTTTTATAGTTAATCATAGTAGTTATGTTATAGTACAAATTCATACATGGATTGAAATAATTTACAGTTTATGATCTATACATTTCCCTCTTCTCTTTCCCTGTCATCCTCCATGCCCCTCCCATTCTCCTTCCTCTACTAGACTTTATTTTACTCCTTTATGAATTTATATTTGATTGCTTCTTTATGCTATCCCATTTGTCCCTCCCCTTTTCCTTTATTTTATTCTAACTTCCACATATGACAGAAAACTTTTTACCTTCGAGTTTCTGTATTTAGCTTATTTCACTTAGTATAACATTCTCCATTTTCATCCATTCACCACAGAATGCTAAAATTTCATTCTTTTTTATGGCCAAGTATATAGGGTATATATAGCATGATTTATTAATCCAATCATCTATTAGCAGGCACTTTGAGTTGAGTCCACTATGTCACTATATTATGCCAATGTTACAACTTTGGGGAACATACCCAGGATTGGGAGAGATTGGTCATAGGAGTGGGAGAGCTTGGTCATATGGTGATTCCATACCTCATTTTTGGAGGAATCTCTGTAGGGCTTTCTAGAGTGGTCATAACAACAATGTTCAAGTGTAGCTTTTCCTCCACTACCTTGCCAGAATTTATTGATATTGTTATTGTTTTTCATATTCTTGATCATTGCCATTTTGACTGGAGTGAGATGAAATCTTAGTGTAGTTTTCATTTGCATTTTCCTGCTTCCTAATGATGTTGATTATGTTTTCATGTATTTGTTGGCCCTTTGTATTTCTTCTTTTGAGAAGTTTCTGTCTACCTCTTTTGCCCATTTATTGATTGAATTATTTGGTTTTTAGTTTTAAGTTTTTTGAGTACTTTGTATATTGTGGATAGTAATCCCCCATCAGATGATATTTCAGTCAGGTTTTACCCTGCTGTGACCAAAGAACCTGATAAGAGCAATTAGAGGATAAAAATGGTTATTTGGGAATTCATAGTTTCAGAGGTCTCAGCCTGTAGATGGCTGACTCCATTTTTCAGGGCTTGAGGTGAGGCAGAACATCACAGCAAAAGTGTGTGGCAGAGGAAAGCAGGTCAGAATACGTCCACCAAGAAGCAGAGAAAGACTTTACAGATATAAAGTTTATATGCCACAGGCACACCCCCCAATGACCCCATCTCCTCCAGCCAAACCCTACCTGCCTTCAGCTATTACTCAGTTAATCCCTATCAGGGGATAAATTCACTGATTGGATTAAGGCTTTCATAAACTAATAATTTCACTTCTAAACCTTCATGAATTGTCTCACACATGAGCTTTTGGGGGACACCTCACATCTAAACCATAATAAAGGAGTAGCTGGCCAAGATTTTCTTCCATTCTATAGGTTCTCTTTTCATGTTCTTAATCGTTTCCTTTACTCTGGAGATGCTTTTTAGTTTGAAGACATCCCACTTATTGATTCTTAGTTTTATTTCTTGTTCTATGAGGGTCTTGTTAAGGAAATAGGTGCCAGCTCCTATATGATGAAATTTTGGTCCTATGTTTTCTTCTAGCAGTTGTAAACTTTCATCTCTAATTCCTAAGTTATTCATTTCAATTTGTGTTTTGTGCAGAGTGAGAGATAGGGGTCTAATTTCATTTTGGACATATAGCTAACCAGTATTCCCAGCACCATTTTGTTATAAAGGCTGTCTTTTCTCCAAGATACATTTTTGGCACCTTTGTCCAATATCACATGGCTGTAGGTATTTGCATTTGTCTCCATGTCTTCTATTATGTTCACATTGATCTTTATGTTTATTTTGATGGCAATGTCATGCTGATTTCATTACTACAGCTCTGTAGTATAAGGTATTGTAATGCCTCCTGCTTTATGTTTCTTGTTTAGTATCGTTATGGTAATTTCAGTTCTCTTATTCTTCCAAATAAATTTAAGAATTGGTTTTCTTTCTAATTCTGTGAAGAACATCATTGGTATTTTCATGGGGATTGATTGCATTAAATCTGTATATTACTTTTGGTAGTATGGCCCTTTTGACAGTATTAATTCTGCCTATCAAAGAACATGGGACGTCTTTCCATCTTCCAAAATCTTCTACAATTTCTTTCTTCAGAGATCTATATTTTTTCATTGTAGAGCTCTTTTTTCCCTCTTTGTTTAGATTAATTACCAAGAATTTTATTTTATTTTTGAAGTTATTGTGAATGGGATGGACTTACTGATGTATTCCTCAGCTGAATTACTGTAAGAGTATATGGGTGTTGAGCTTGTATCCTGCTACTTCGCTAAACTCATTTGTAAGCTCCAGAAGTCTTCTGGTGAATTTTTTTATATATTCTAGATATAAGATCATATCATTGTCAAATAGATAGTTTGATTTCTCCTTTTCTTATTTGTATCCCTTAGATTTCCTTTTCTTGCTTGATCACTCTGGCTGAATTGAATAGGAGTGGTGAGAATGGACAACCTTGTCTTGTTCCTGATGTTAGAGGAAATGCTTTTTTATTTTTCCCAATGAATGTGATGTTGGCTTTGGGTATGTCATAAATGGCCTTTATAATAGTGAGGAAGGTTCTTTTGATCCCTAGTTTCTCCAGTGTTGTTAACATTAATGAGTGCTGTACTGTGTTAAATACTTTTTTCTGCATATATTGAGATAATAATGTGATTATTATTCTTAATTCTTTCATAGGGTGAATTAAATCTATTGATTTCCATATATTGAAACAACTTTTCATCCCTGGGATGAAACATACTTGATCATGGTGCATTCCTTTGATGTGTTTTTTAATGTGGTTTGCCACTATTCTATTAAGGATTTTTGTATCTATGTTCCTCAGGGATATTGGTCTCTCTTTAGTTTCCTTTTCTGGATGAACCTTGGTCTGGTTTTGATATCTGGGTAATATTGACATCAAGAATGAATTTGGCAATGTTTCCTCCTTTTTATTTTCATGGAATAATTTGAGTATTGCTATTAACCCTTTAACATCTGATATAGAACATCCAGAGTTCATTTCTTTTAAAATAGAAAAGATTCTTTAGATTCCTTTATGGCGTAATGGGCTGAATTAGGGTTGTTTGGACATTATATTAGGTAGAAACAATTTCAGTTGAAAAAGAAGAGCCAAATAACAATGTGTTCTGTAGGTGCTTTCTTTTCTCAAATAACAAGATGTTTCATATTTATTTCATCAGGAGTTGGTCTACTGACTTAATGCAGTGAATCTAGCATGTCTGTGATGTTTTTGTTCTTTTCTACAAGGTTGCAAAATGGTTGCAATAGCACTGGGCATCCCATCATTATCATGACATGTGTAATTAGCCAGAATTCTGTTACTTGACCCTCAAATACAGGTGAGACTGGGATCTAAAGGATACACCTCATACCTTATCGACAATGGAGGTAAGTAAACTATCAGGGTTTGAGAAATGGGTTTTCACTTTATGTGAAATAGTGTCTGTCTCAGAGGGAAAAATAACTTTTCAATGGAGACCTACAATATTATGTTTATAAGTGAAATTATGTTATATTAGACTTGCTCTTCCAATATGGCTGATGCTGTGAATAATAGCTATTATACTCTCCCTTTAATGACTCTTGGATTGACTATAAGAAGGAAAATGTATTTGATAGGATATTTGTTCTATGTAATGTGGCATTTTACTTTTGTTCTTGCATTTAAACAAAGTTTCAACAGACTCACAGTATGAAATGCTTTAAATATATGAGTTTGCTTAATAAAGAGATGAAGCATCATGTTTTGGACTAAACAGCTTCTCTGGAAATGTTTCAGTGTTAGTGTAATTTAAATTACACTTGAAGAATCAGAAGGCACCTTTGAGTAAGAAAAATTTATAAAGTTTTAATAAGTTCTTGTAAAAAGTAAGACAGAAAACATGCAAATATTTTTAAAATCATAATATGTCAGTGGTCAAAGAAATTTAGCACATCACTAAATTTTTACACCTAAAAATATGGCTACCCCAAATTATGGAACCAGCCTAAGTCCTGTTGACAGATGAAGGGAATGAATAAAGAAAACGTGGTATATATACATAACAGAAATTTATTCATCCATAATGAAGAATGAAATTACGACATTTACTGGTAAAAGGATGAAACTATAGAACATTTTGGTGAGTGAAATAAGCCAAACTCAGAAAGTCAAAGGTTGAATGTTTTCTCTTGTATGTGGAATCTAGGGCAAAGTAAAGAAAAAAGTGGGGAGAGGATCTAATCAAAATAGAAAGGAGATCAGTGGAGTAGAAGAAACGATTAAGGAATAAGGGAGGTGAATTGGAAAATGGAGGAATTATGGAATGAAATTGACTAAATTATGCAATGTACGTATATGGACATACCACACTTAATTCCACTTTTAGGTATATCTATAAAGCACCAATTGGAAAAGAAACAATAAATACATAGAAGAAATACCAGCAGAGTAAAGGAAGGGAGATGAGGGAGGGAGGAGAGGAAGAAAAGAGAGAACTCTGGGGACTGAGATGGAGCAAATTACATCCCATGCATGTATGGTTATGTCAAAATTAACCACACTATTATGCATAAGCATAAGGCACTGATAAAAACATATGACTATGCATTAGAATCCCAGGAAATGATTTTCAAAACAACTTTGACCTCATTCTGGCTGAAGTAAAACATTTGGATGACATTAATATATATATATATATATTTTTTTTTCCCATGTTCTCAGATGGGTTTTATGTATTTTAAAATCAGAATGTGTCAATGTATTAGTCTTCAGATTCTTTTTTTTATTGGTTGTTCAAAACATTACAAAGCTCTTGACATATCATATTTCATACATTAGATTCAAGTTGGTTATGAACTCCCAATTTTACCCCAAATACAGATTGCAGAATCACATCGGTTACACATCCACATTTTTACATAATGCCCTATTAGTAACTGTTGTATTCTGCTACCTTTCCTATCCTCTACTATCTCCCCTCCCCTCCCCTCCCATCTTCTCTCTCTACCCCATCTACTGTAATTCATTTCTCTCCTTGTTTATTTTCCCATTCCCCTCACAACCTCTTATATGTAATTTTGTATAACCATGTTTTAGTCTTCAGATCCTTGTTTCATAAAAGGTACACAGACTAACTTATTTAAAAAATAACATTTCTATGATTTTAGTGCAGTATATTAATGATAACAGTATTTAAAAATACTGGTGAAATAGCATGTAAGTAATCCTCATAAACAAAATTAATTGGAAATAATGCAAACAATTTTATTCTACATTGAAGAATTTGGAAGTCGTAAGATTTCAAAATATAAGATCAAATATATACTTGTAATACTGAAAAAGAAAAATATTAAAATGGAGAGAATTATAGATTCAAAAGTTAAAAAATCTAGAAAGCTTTGATTTTCTGTTCATTGAAATTCAATTAGGCCACTTGTCTGAGAAGAAATATCAGTTCAGGATTCTCGAAAAGTTCAAGTTCTCCTTGAGATTCAGTACTACACAGCTACTGTTCTTCATCAGAGAGCTGAGCTTGCTGATGGGTTAATTAATCAAATCAATCCAACCAGAAGGCAACAGTTTCAAATTACTCAATAGAGTGTTGTCAATGCCAATGATTTCTTATTCTGTACCTTGATGGAGGAGAGTTTATCACTAATGAACGGATGGCCTCCAAAATGTGGTTAGGATCTCTCTTATAAAGACTACAAGACTTAAATTTCCTGCCCAAATTTCTAAATTCCCTTTAAAAAGGTGGCATGAAACTCAGAAAATATGTTAGCAATGAAGAATTATATAGCAACAATTAACAAGTAGTATGGATTTTAAGTTATTCTATATAAAATAAGAATAGTGAAAGTTTTAATGTGAAATATATTCTTAGTATTGATTTTTCAGTATCTTTTCCCTGTAGATACACTAATGCTTTTCTTATATTAATAATTCTTTCTTTTACTTACAGATTTTTATAACTATGACTGTAATGCTACTGAAACAATATGGAATGTTCCAACATTTTAACAAAGAGCAATTTGCCCTTACTTTGTGTTGTAGTTTTAACATCTTTGTTTTTATTAACAATAAATGTGAAAAGAATCTTCAGAATTTCATAAATTGTCATATTGACTGTAGCAGTATTTACACATTTCCAGGTGTAAAGGATAGCCACAAGCAAAGTAATTATCTTGTCATTTTAAATTAGAAAATAATATTGGCAATATTGATAATAATTTTTATTTTCTTTTTGTTTGATACTAGGGATTGAACCCAGGGATGCTTTACCACTGAGCCACATTCCTACCCCTTTCTATATTTTATTTTGTGACAGGGTCTCTGCTAAGTTGCTTAGGGTCTTGCTAAGTTGCTGAGGCTATCCTTGAACTTCCAATCTTCCTGTTTCTGCCTCTCTCAACTTACTGGGATAATAGGACTATACCGTTGCACCAGGTTCTGATAATAATTTTTAAAACGTGCCAAGCAGGATAGTGATATAATACATTTGTTTCCTTTCAATCAGTTTTTGGACCGGAAACTATCACATATTTCCAGTTTTATTTTAACTTTTACTCAGTAGTTATCTTTAATAATTTATAGGTTAGTAGCAAAGATTAAAAGTCAATGATATAACAAGGAATATTTTGCATAAATCTGTATATACATTATTTATTGCTTTAAAGGTTTTTCAAAGTCCATAATGGGTAAATATATAGAGGCAGAAAGTAGACAAGTTATTGCCTAGGGCAGCAAAATGGGACTCCATGGAAAAGATATGGAGTGGGCAAGAACTCTGGAGAATGACTACTAATGATTATACTATTTCTTTTTTATTAATTTTGTTTAAGTTGTTGATGGACCTTTATTTAATTTATTTATTTATGTGGTGCTGAAAATAGAACCCAGTGCCTCACACATGCTAGGCAAGCACTCCACCACTGAGTCAAAACCCCAGCTCCTACTGTTTCTTTTTGAGAGATGCAAATGTTCCAAAATTGATTTTGGTGATGACAGTTGCAGGATGCTATGAACATATTAAAAAACACTGACTTGCATAATTTAAATTAAAATATTGTATTTGGTATGAATAGTATTTCAATAAAACTGTTTTTTAAAAAAATTAAAAATGCATTTTAAATAATTTAATATGTGTACAATAAAACAATCATATAAATTCTTAATGCTGATAAAATTATTAATACTCAAATGTTCTTTATGTACCAGTTACTATACTAAGTCAAACAGCATGGATTCAGACAGACCTAGCTTTTTTAAAAAATATTTATCTTTTAGTTGTAGTTGGACACAACACATTTATTTTATTTTTTTATTTTTATGTGGTGCTGAGGATCGAACCCAGGGCCTCACATGTACTAGGCAAGGGCTCTACCGCTGAGCCACAACACCAGCCCTAGACCTAGTTTTAATCTGTTTCTTAGTCTGAAAATTTTAATTTCCCTAAATCTTAATATATATTTATTTATAAAACAAAAATAATAAATATAACTGCTATATAAACAGGTGAGAATGAGTGAAAAGTATACATAGTAAACCCTCTCTATACGTTAAAATTATCATGAGGTGCTGATAATGTGTAAATTCTGCCTCCTATTAATATTTACCCTCTTAATTTATCTTTATGGTTTTGTTATCTAGCACAGAATGTGCAACACAGTATATTCTCATAAACATTTGCTGAATTGAATAGAGAATATTGCATAAGAAAGTAAGGCCAAAGAAGTTGTAAGTAATTTTTTTCTTATAAAACGGTGCCCCTGGCCTATATATAGAAACACAAATATATAATTCCTCTGCAATTCTGTTTCTTAATCATTATTCCACTTTCTAATTTGTTTATTGTAAAATTAAGTGCTACATTCTTCAATTTTTTAAATTTTGTGATCAGCCCTCCCTACATATTTCTGTTTTTATATTTATTTCAATGTACGAAATAAGAAGCTGTATCAGTTCTCCAGTTTTTCCTTTTATTTTTGAACTTTTCCTCTATGACTGAGTTTATTGACAAAAGGATTGTAAATATACTCAAACAAAGAAAACACAGTAGCACAAAGCACACAAAAATTTGTTGTGTACATATATTTGCGTTTTCCTACAGTACTTTTTATCATTGCTTTTAGGAAAGGTTGAGAAATAATCCATATCTTTTAATAAAAGCATATTAGTATTGTGTGTCAGTGGTCTAAAAGAAAGATATTTTTTGAACTCTGAAAGCAAATACAATTCCCATAGTCCTTTTGAAATAGGAATTCCATATGTGGCATTCTATGGATTAAACAAACACCAGACAACAAAAAACTGATGTATCTAGGTAGAAAAATGTACAAAAAAGAAAGACCAGTATCAAACCTAAAAGAGAAATCAGTTGCATACAACATGTACTCATCTTTCAGATTTAAATTTAGAAGATTATATGTATTTTTTTTTCTATCTAGAAGGAATTAGTGCTAAATAAAGAGTAATATAAAAACTGAGGCTAATCAAACAAATAAAAACACTTTTTTTCAACAATTCCAGATACTAGTGGGAACTACAATTTACATATAATACATTGTTTTGTATATAAAAATATATCATGTTATTCTAAAAGCATTAAAATCATATGATAGATTATAAGCATAGTCAATGTGATTCTTAATATATACAAACATATAAGGTTTCTGTTATTTCTGCCATAGGCTAAGAAGTACAGTATGAGTTTTATAAATATTTGTTCCTTAAAGAATTGATACTAATAATCATTTAGAATATTATGAAGTTTGATTTCCTTTTTTGAATTACATGTTGTTTTTGATATTCATTCTCTTTTCTGGCCTAAATAATGAAACAATTAATTTTAAAAGGAAGTGTTTGGGGAAATCTGATATGCACAAGCAACTTGCAAAAAATTAATTTAAACCTAATTGAACTTCTGAGAGATCACAATATTCCTTAGAGAACATTCAGGAGGAAGGAGTTCAATACCATGTGTTTTCTATACAAAAATCTCAATAAAGGGAATAAAAAAAATGTCTGGAGAAAAGACAAATGTAAAGAGAATAGACCTATCAAAACAGATTTTTCTTCTCTAAATTGACAGAGTATTGTTTCTTTCTTTGCTCTAACTCACAAGGATCAAAAATTCAGATCAATGTTATTTTATTGAGAGTTCATGTATTTGGGGCTGTAGGCAGTCTTGGGAGATATTCTGGTCGATCCTCTTGCCTTCAGGTGAGACTATCTCTAAACTAGTTTAGACAGATGAGTATTGTAATTTTAGTGATTTTTAGCAAAAGCAATCCCAGGACCTTATTCCTTAATTCATTGCTTTGTTGAGGAACTCTGGTTATTTCGATATTTATTTACAGTAAGACATTAATCTGAATCCTTCCGCCTCAATGTAGCAGAATACCTAGAATTCTGCAGGATATACTTCAGCTACTTAGTAGGAGTGAAGAGGGTTAAGTGCCTTATCTCTTTATCCTGGTTTCTTAGTGTTTAAAATCTTCTGTTTTCAAATTACAGAACAGTAGGACTTCAGATGTGAATGAATCCTTAAAATGTCTCCAAAATTCTCAACTTGGACTTCTCAAATACAACCCCAAACTTCAAGCTGGGCATAGTTGTGCATGCCTCTAATCCCAGCAGCTTGGGAGTTTGAAGCAGGAGGATTGCAAGTTCAAAGCCAGCCTCAGCAACTTAGTGGCCCTAAGCAACTAAGTACGAATCTGTCTCTAAGTAAAATATAAAAAAAGGGCTGGGAATGTGGCTCAGTGGCTGAGGGTTCAATCCCAGTACGAAAAAACAAATAACAAAACAAACAAACAAATAAAAACCCAAACTCCAATAGTATGCTAAATGGCTACTACAGCAGTAGCAGCAAATCCAAGTGTTTTGTGAGAATTGTGATAGGATAAAGAAAATGTTTGTAAAGCCAGTGTTCTTAGATGAAAGTGCATTCTTGTAGTTACCAAGATGAACTAGAGACATACAGAAAAGAGCCAGCAAAAATGATAATCACCAGTGAAAGGTATTGTGTTTCCTTGACCCGATGAATTCATTGAGGCCTGCATGGCATGAGAAACATAGTTTAAGAAGTCATCAAACAGCCAATGATAATGTTCGATCTGTTCATTCTCAGAAGGTAATAGAGCAAATTATGGCCTTACTATTTTGAAAGTAAAGATTTCAAAGCTGAAAAAATAAAAACTTACATGAATGGGCTGAGGCTGGGGCTCAGTGGTAGAGTGCTTGCCCCTCACAAGTGAGGCACTGGGTTTGATCCTCAGCACCACATAAAAATAAATAAATAAAGGTATTGTGCCCATCAACAACTAAAAAAAATTAAAAAAAAAACTTGCATGAAGAATGATTGAGAATTATCATCTGTTTTTGCTCTTGCCCACCTCCAAAAACAGGTTCTATGTTTAGTTGACCAAAAAAGGGTGAGAAACCTACATTTATAAACATTCACCTAGTATTTTTTAAAAATAGTATTATTTTGTTTATTTATTTTGGTTTATGTGGTGCTGGGGTTCAAACCCAGTGCCTCACGCATACTAGGCAAGTTCTATACCACTGAGCCACATCCCCAACCCCCAGTATTTGTTTTGTAAAGTCAACTAATCATGCCATCTACTGAACTGAGTTCTCGACTATAAAGGATGGACATGAATTAGATGGGATGCAATATGAAAGATTGTCAAAAATTTTCATTATCCAAGAACTCTGAACATGAGACTTATTAGATAAATTTTATCATTTTTTCTTAGTTTAATTTAAAATACTTTAAAAGTAAGAGTAGTTTTTCAAACTTCATATATTGCCCAGAATATTATAGCAAATATAATATAAACAAACCCAACTATATTCCACAATCTAAGCATTTGAGAATATTTGCTCAAAAACATACCAAAAAGATCACATAATTTTGCAAGTTTGTAGAATATGGACACAGAACATACAATTAAATGCTGTCATTTGAATTTTTCTTAGTTTTTTTCACCTCAAAATTAGGAGTTAATCAATGGAGGAGAATAAGGAGTTTGTGATGAATAAAAATTATTTAAAAACTACATGCAAATGATGACTTATTTTTTTAATTTATTGTGTTCTGTACACTCTCATCTTTGAATTAATTTCTCTAAATATGCACCTGTCAGTACTTCCCGTGCTAAGATACAGAATCCTCTTTAAAAAAATAATAATCTTTTTGAATTTTGGTTAACAGAAAAACTGAAAAAAAGTATACAGAGTTCCCATATACCACTTAACTCTCCATTTCACTATGCCCCCACACCTGACAATTTCTCTTATTATTAACGTCTTACACTAATATGTTATACTTGTTATAATTTATACAATATTCATATATTATTATTAGATAAATTCTATAAATCACATCAAGGTTCACTCTTGTGCATTCTGTGAGTTTTAACCAATGTATGACATGTAGCGAACATTATAGTATTTTAATAAATAGATTCCATACCCTAAAAAATGCCTAAGTGCCACCACTTATATTTCACTGTGTCCCACAGTATCATTGCAACAATTCTCTATAGTTTTACCTTCTCCAGAATGCTCTATAATTGGAATAATACATTATGTTGCTTTAATGTCTTAGCTTTTTTCAGTTATCAATATGAATTTAAGTTTTCCCCAGTTTTTTGCAGCTTGAAAGCTTATTTATTTTTATTGGGGAAAATATTACATTGAATGAAAATGTCACCAATTATTTACCCATTCACCTATTTTATATTGAAAGACATCTTGATTGCTTCCAAGTTTAGGCAATTATGCATAAAGCAACTATAAAAAATAGCATGCATATTTTTTGTGTAGACCATTTAAATTCCCAACAGAAATTGATGAGAGTTTCTGTTGATCGACATCCTCAGCCAGATTTTCATCTCAGTGTTCTGGACTTCGGTTATTCAGTGTTTAGTCATATTGTATTGTTATTTTATTTTACAATTCCTTATTCACAACATGTTGGGCATCTTTTCATATGGTTATTTGAATCTGCATATCTTCTTTGAAGAAGTTTCTCTTCAGGCATTATGTTTAGTTTTTGATTGTATCATTTGTTTTCTTACTACAGAGTTATAAGTATTCTTTGGCTATTTTAGATATTAGTTCTTTATTAAATATGTGTTTTGCATAGATATTTATCCCAGTGTGTAGCTTGTTTTGTATTCTCTTAACATTGACTTTTGTAAAGAAAACATTTTTAATTTTAATTAAATACAGTTTACCTTTTTTGCATATTTTTGGCTTTAAATGTAAGAAGTCATACCAAAGTCTAAGTTACCAAGATGTTTTTTCTCCTGTACTATATTCTAGGATTTTCATAGTTTTGTATTTTACATTTAAGTCTATGGTCCATTTTAACTTACTAGTTGTGAAAATCATTGATCTGTGTTGAGATTTATTTATTTATTTATTTATTCATTCATTCATTCATTCATTCTTTCTTTCTTTCATGTATTGGCATGTGGATATCCAGCTGTACCAGCACTGCTTGACAAAAGAATCGTCCATAAAGAATAATGAAATTTAAAAGAAGGAAGACCAGTGTACTAGATGAAAGGAACTGAGAAGGAAGGAGAAGAGACAGGATAAGGGAAGAACAGAGGAATGGATCTAACCCAACTTTCCTATGTAATTATATGAATATATCACAGGGAATCTCACGATCATGTATATCCACAAGGCACTAAAAAAAAATATGTAAAAGTAAGTAGAAGAAATTTCATTACCAGTACAAGGAAGAGAACAGGGAGAGGAAGGACAGGAGGGAAATGGGGAATATTGGAGACTGAATTTGAGCTAATTATATTCCATGCTTGTATTATTATGTTAAAATGAATCCTATTGTTATGTATAACCAAAAAGAAGCAATACAAATGTTAAAAAATGAAGAATTTAATTATGTCATTTTCAGGTAGGCAGATGGTACTGGAGATCATCATGATAAGTGAAATAAGTCAGACTCAGAAACTCTAGGGTCAAATGTTCCCATATGCAAGTCTAGAGAGAACGAAAAACACAAAAAAAGGATAAAATGGAGAAATCTCAGAAAAATTGAAGGAAGACAAATGGAGTAAAATCAAGGGATTAAGAGAAAAAGAGAAGTGGGGTGCATTAGGATGTACTAAAACAATGAAATCTACCAAATTATGCAATGTCCATGTACAAATAGACCACAATAATCATATATGCACATTATTTTAGTTACTGCTCTATAATCACTAATAAAAATAACTATAAGTGAGATCAGTAAAGTAGAGCAAGTAGATCAGGGGGATGAAGGAGGTAAAGGAAAGGGAAAGTTCTTGACTCCTTCCTCTCTCTGTGCTTTCTGGGGTCCAAGAGATGAGCAGGTTTCCTGTGTCACACCCTTCTACCATGAAATCTACAGCAATGGAATCAGCTGGCCATGACCTGAGATGTGAAAATGTAAGGCCAACATAAATTTTTAATCATCTAAATTGTTCTTGTCTGGTGTTTTGGTCACAGCAACAGAAAGTTGTAACTAATATGGTAAACTGACCAATGAACATATCTGCTTGATGCTTTATCTTTTGGTGTGTTATTAGTTATTGACTAAAGGTATTTAATATATTTAGGACTATTCATTTTCTTATCCTTTTTTGAGTTTTGATAGATTTTTGTCTTTCAAGAAATTGATATATTTCATCTAGGTTGTCAAGTTTCTGTGCACAAAGTTGTTCCTGATACAATTGGCCGTTTGTATCTGTGCATTCTGTATCTGCAAATTCAAGAAACAGCAGATTGAAAATAATCAAAAAGAAAATTGCACCACACTGAATATTACACACATTTTTTTCTTGTCATTATTTTCTAAAGTATGTACGATTACAGCTATTTACATAGGATTTACATTGTATTGGCTATTATAAGTAATCTAGAGATGATTTAACATATGTGGGAGAATAAGTGCATGTTTTCTGCAAATACTGTGCCATTTTGTATAACAAAATTGAGCATCTGTGGATTTTCTTATGTGCATGGGATCCTGGAAACAATATCCTATGGAGTGGTATTAGAAAGTATCTCAATGAGCCAAACTATACTCTTCAAAAAAATTCATTAGAAGTTGGGCAATGGAAAGTGATCCATCATCTATAAGTAACAACATGGCATTTATAACTGGAATATTTTGTTATTTATTGATTCATTTTTCTTTGGTACTAGGAATTGAAACAAGGGCTCTATACCTCTGAACTACATTTCCACTGCTTTATTTATTTATTTATTTAGACAGATTTTTAGTAAGTGTCTAAGGTTGGCCACAAATTTGAGATTCTCCAGTCTCAGGCTCCTGAATTGCTGGGATTACAAGTGAGAGTCACCATGTCTGATTTCATAACTGGAATATTTTAGAATATAAGGAGAAGAGAAGAATGGTCTGGAAGCAGCAATAAAAAGTAAGTATGCACATAACCCACTCTATGGGTCCAAAAAGTGAGTAATTTTGACAGGGCGGAGGAGATAAGATATCACTTTAGAGGGTTGTGAGGGACATTATGCCTTCAGGGGACAATCAGTTTTAAATCAAAGCAAAAAGGTAATTGTAGGTCAAAGCTTCTCAGTGTCAGCACTACTGAAATTTTTTCTTTTGACTAGATACCTTTTTTGTTTTGTTTTGTTTTGTTTTGTTTTGGAGAAGACTGCCCTGTGAATTGTATGCTGTTTAGCAATATCCCTGGCCTCTACCTAGGAGATAACTGTAGCAACAACCCACTGCGCCAACCAAAGCTGGCCACATATTCTCTTTGGGAAAATCAGCCCTGGTTGAGAACCATTGTATTAGATCATCAAAAAGTTTATGACTTTGATCCTCATAATAAAATCATTTTCATCTTATATTATTTCTCCTCTTGAAATTTAATAAAAATGAAGTAAAATGTGATTCTACCCATATGTAATAGACTATGTAAATTTACTGTGAAGTCATATATTTTACATCATTATCAAAAACATAGTAATTCACTTAATTGATTTGTTATAACACATTGTATGTAACACAACACAATTTAGATTCCAGATTAGTGCTTTTCATGGCAGTTACCATAGTTTAAGAAACTGTCAACTTTCCCTGGGATTTCTAAAATGTTCCATAGTTGGTTTATGTCCATCTAGTTTGGTGTCCCTCCTACTTACATTTTCCACACTGTATTCATGGAACTGTATTTAGACCATGTTACTCCCTTGACCATCTCCACACCAGCTTGGTTTCACATTACAAAGAGAATAAAATGGAATGTTTAAAATGGTCTGCAGACACTGAATAATTGGGTTCTGCCTATTTCTTTAACACATCTGACACTACTATCTTCCTTGGGCCATAAAATACAACCACAATCTTTATTTTCTTCAAACTTTGAACTGCAAAATCCCTGCCACCTCAGTAATAATATATTACTAGATTCTCTGTTAAGAATTCTTGGGCTGGGGTTATGGCTCAGTAGTAGAGCACTTGCCTAGTATGTGTGAAGCCCTAGGTTTGATTCTCAGCACCGCATATAAATAAATAAAATAAAGGTCTATTGACAACTAAAAAAATATTAAAGGAAAAAATAATAAAAAAGGAACAGAATTATCTTCCCTCAGTTTTGCTCCTCGTGATTAATATCATAGTTCAAGTATTTCAATCTCCGAGAGTTCTTACCAAACTCAATGTAAATTAGACACAGCCATATCCCGAAAAAATGACTGACAGTCATTATTTTTTCACTGCTTTAGTTATTTCATTATACCTCACCACTACCTTTAGTTGTATTATTGGTTTACTTATATATTTAGTTGTACAAAATATGCAAGCTCTGTGAGGACAACCACTTTAACTGCCACGTTTAGCAGTACTTTCCCAGCATCTTTATCATAGTACAGTATTATTTTATAAATCATGATAAAAGAATGAGTTCAGTTGTAAAGTAATGCTTGGAATATTTCCTTTCTCTCTTCTATGTTCAAATCACTGTGATTTAAATTTAGTTGTTTTTTTTTTCCATGTTAATCCTGCTATTAATTTACACAATATATTCCATCATTGGGGGAAATTCCAAATGCAATTTTGTGAAATATTATACAAAGTGAGAAAAGGATTCAAATTCTAATCTACTTTGAAATTAGTCTGTTTACCTGTTGCCTAAGGAGGATCAAGGAGATTCAATTGTCTCTAAACAACCACAAAACTAATTAGAGGTGATATTAAAAATATGATCTATCCTTTTATAATGACACTTTTAAGATGACTTCTATTATACACAAACTTGGCTAACATGGCTGTCTAGTTTGGCACTGCAAGGATAATGTAAAATTTCAGCATTACTTTCCTTAAGTATTTTTTTAATTTATTACTTAATCTGAAGGGATTGGAGTGGCTTTTATATGATGTTGGATTTTATTTCATTATTTACATAGAACAGTTGTAGTATACACAGCAATTAAATATAATCTATTCTCTGCTCTCATCTCATTAAGTGATATTCTCTAGCCCCAATTCAAATTAATTATTGTTGCAAGAGATCAGGTAGGTTTAGTTTAAGTAAAAAGCCAGTCTTCCATCTCCCTTATCAGTACCTCAAATCCTAGAAAGACAGACAATATGTTTTCTTGATTTCAAATTTATTTACAGAAGTAGTCATTGCCTCTATTCAAGTACAAATTTTATGTTAATATATGTTGATAAGATTAGTCTACAACCTTTCTGAACAATCAGATATCTACAAAACATTTCTACCACACACCAAAATTTCAGAGTTATTTGTGTTTATTACAACTATTTGTGTTTCCCAGAAGCCAATGTCATATTTAGAATCATTATACATGTTTTATTTTTCCTTTATGCCTCAATCCTGTTCTGTGGACCAATGACAAAAAACAAGATTTTTCTGTGAATAATAACTTAGATATGACAAATCCCAGTCTAGGGTTAGTTCCCAGTTAACTTGAATCTAAATATTGTATAAAAATTAAACAATTAAGTATTATTTTATTGTATAGCATAACTGCCTATTAAAATATTTAATTGCTCTTAGACTCCACTACCAGTACAGTACCTTTATTGCTGCAAGGCAGTGTCAAAATTAATAGCCACTTTTCATCATGTGACATAGAATTCAGTAAGATAAAGAAGTTATATTTTTAACCAGTAAATTGATATTAATTTATTGCTGTGTGCAAAGAACTGTGCTCAATAGAAGGCATACAGTGAAGAATAAGACAAACCATGCATATGTGATTTTTTTATCACAGCCAATTGTGTAAGATATTGTCTATTTAAGATAAAGTAAAACTGCTACTTGTGCTAACTTCTATGTGACAGCACAAAAGGAAAAATTCTTAACATGAATTTCAGTTGTGTGCCTAATGTTGTATGTTATATTCTTTCTATAAAAAAACAGAACATTTTGGGAAGCAGTGATTATGTCTGCTAATAAACTTGAAAGGATGTGTAATAATATCTAATAATACCTTCTCATAGAATGTCTCAAAAATATTTACACATATAAATAACATCTGCTCATGCATTATTCTGTTTAAAATATGAGATTCATTCATTCTTAAGATTTTCTTCAGCACAGAGCCTCTTTTTAAATAAAATGTGACTACATGAGGAACTATTCTACAGTTTGTTCCTTTCTTGAACTATAAAATATGAAATGGTATACTGATTGAAAGCCTGAAAATAATATATAGTTTTAAGTATCCCTGCTTGGATAATAATAACTTACCTTAACACCATGAAGGCTGTATATGAAAACTAAAATTTAACATCATAGTGAATCAGGAAAAGCTGAAAGCATTTCCTTTAAGTTCTGGAACAAGATAAGGATGTCTACTATCACCACCACTATTCAATTTAATACTAGAAACTTGAGTCAGAGAAATTATCAAGAGAAGGAATTAAAATGGATAAAATATAAAAAGTCAAATGACCAGTTTGCAGATGATATGATCCTATACTTAAAATAACCTCAAATATCCACTAGAAGATTGCTAAAGCTAGTAAATGAATTCAGCAAAGTAGCAGGTTACAGAAGCAACATACAAAAATCAATAAGTTTCCTGTATATGAATAATGAATCTATGTCTATGAAAGTCTATGGAAAAAATAAATAATTTAGGAAAAAAATCTTATTCACATATAACCTCAAAAAAATTACTTAGGAATAGGGCTGGGGATGTGGCTCAAGCGGTAACGCGCTCGCCTGGCATGCGTGGGGCACTGGCTTCAATCCTTAGCACCACATAAAAATAAAAAACTAAAGATGTTTTGTCTACCGAAAACTGAAAAATAAATATTAAAAATTCTCTCTCTCTAAAAAAAAAAAGTATTTAAGAATAAATCTTTCCAAGTAGGTGAAAGGTATCTACAGTGACAAGTATAGAACACTGAAGAAAGAAATTGGAGAAGACACTTGAAGAAGACACAAGAAGATGGAAAGACCTCCCATGTTAATGGATAGGCAGAGTTCATATTATTATTATTATATATTATCATAATGGCTATACTATCAAAGCAATATACAAATAAAATTCCCTGTAATCTTCATCAAAACACCAACCATATTCTTCACAGAAATAGGAAAAACAGTTCTAAAATTCATTTGGAAGAATAAAAGACCCAGAATAGTCAAAGCAATTCTAAGTGAAAAAATTAATGCTGCTGGCATCACAGTGCTGACTTCAAATAATACCACAGAGCTCTACTAACAAAAATTTCATAGAACTGGCATAAAAATAGACACAAATAACAAAAAAGAACATGATAATACACATAGACAAACCCACACAGATACTGTCATCTGATCCTTGACGATGGTTACAAAAATACGTATTGGAAAAAAGTACATCCTTTTTAACAAATGGTGCTGGGACAATTAGTTATCTATATGTACAGGAATGAGACTAGACCCTTAGCTCTCACCCTGTACAAAAGTCAACTCAAAATGGATGAAAGGCCTAAGAATTAGACCAGAATCTATGCAACTCCAAGAAGAAAATGTAGGGTTAACACTCCAACATATAAACGTAGGTGCTAGCCTTCTCAGTAGGACCCCCCTAAAGCTCAGGAAATAATACCAAGATTTAATAAATATGATGGCATCAAATTAAAAAGTTCTTGTAGGGAAAATGAAGTGATTAATATGAAGCCAAAACCTACAGAATGGGAGAAATTTTTGATAGCTATTCATCTGACAGAGGATTCATATTCAGAATACATAAAGATCTCAAAAAATGTAATAATAAAAACATAAGCCAATTAACAAATGGACTAATGAGTTTAACAGGCAATTATAAAAAAAAGAAATACAAAAGGCCAACAAATATTTTCAACAGCTTTAGCTGTTGGAAATACAAATCAAAACTACAAAGAAATTTCATCTCACTCCACTTAGAATGGCAGCCATTACGAATACAAACAATAATAAATACTGGAGAGGATGTGAAGAAAAAAAATCACTTTTGCCCTGTTGGTGGGACTGAAAATTTATACAACTACTATGGAAATCAGTATGGAGTTTCCTCAAAAGACTAGGCATGGAACCACCATAGAACTCAGCTTTCCTAAAGAATTAAAATAATCATAATATAGCAATACATGCATATCATGTTTGTAGCAACACAATTCACAATAGCCAAATTATGAAATCAGTCAAGGTGCCCATCAACATATGAATGGGATAAAAAATATGATATATATGTGTATATATATATGTGATATATGTATATATTTATATATTATATATGTATATATATATATATGATATACATAAACACATATGTGTGTGTGTATATATATACATATATATATATACATATATATATATATATATATATATATATATATATACACATGTACACACACAATGGAATATTACTCAGTCATAAAGAAAATGAAGTTACGACATTTGCTGTAAATGATGGAACTGGAAAACATCACGCTAAGTCAAATAAATCTGACTCAGAATGTCAAGGGTTGAATGTTTCTCTCATATGCAGAAGATAGAGAAAAATAAAGGGGTAAGAGTGGGATCTCATGAAAATTGAGTGTGGAACAGTGGATTAGAGGAAGGGGATGGAGGGGGAGGTCATAGAGATGGGAAAGGGACAGTAGAATGAAATTGTCCAAATTATGCTATATGTATATATGAATATATCACAATTAATTCTACTTTCAAGTATAGTGCACAAATTAAAATAATGATAAACAGAAGAAAGATCAATAGAGCAATAGTGTAGAGGAAATGGATCCAGGAAAGGGAGGAGGGAAGGTGAAGTACTGGACAATGAAACAGATTGAATTATATTGTATGCATTTATGAATAATCAAATCAATAAATGGGCAAAGGAACTAAACAGCCACTTCTCAAAAAAAGAAATGTGAGCAGTCAGCAAATATATGAAAACACTTTCCTCAACAGATAAATGCATAAAGCGTATGTAGTATGTATACACAATAGAATATTATTCAGTCATAAAGAAAAATGACTTTATGACATTTGATAAGTAGGTGAATCTGGAGACTATCATACTAAGTGAAATAAGTCAATCTGTAAAAGCCAAAGGTTGAACATTTTCTCTAATATATGGTTGGTAATCCACAATAAGGAGGGAGATAATATTTTAGTGGGTTAGACAAAGGGCAATGAAGGGAAGGGGGGAAGGGAATAGGAAAGACAGTGAAATGAATGTGACATAATTTTCCATTGTACATATATGAATACACCACAATGAATCTCACCATTATATACATCCACAAGAAATTAATTTTTAAAAAGAATGGCTGATCCATATAAAAGACAGAGATTATCATACCAATTTTAAAATTATATATTATCATATCAAAATATTAGGAGAAAAAAAAACTTTTTAATAATGTAAAAAGACCATAAAACACAAATGAAAAAAAAGCTAGTGCTGTTTTAATATCAGTCAGACTAAACCTTAAATCACTTTAAAACAATTTTAAATGATTCTGGTCATCAAGAGATAATTATATGTTTCTATAAATTTAAAATCTACCTTGAAAATATACCAAAAATTGACAGAAGCACAAAAGTAATAGAGAAATGTACAACCACAGGGTACAATTTTAGCAAATAATAAAACAGATCAACTAATACAGTGAGAGAGTACTGAGAGACTATGTAGACAAAAATGAGCAAGATTTAATGAATATGATTAACAAGCTTTCAGTCAATTCAAATAGATATGGCACAGCACCCAAGAAGTGCAGAAAATGCATGCTTCTTTCAAGAATATAAAAAAAATATATTTATAAAAGCTGGCCATCTGCTGGGCAATGAAGCAAGTTTCAATATATTTCAAGTCTCAACTCATTTTAAGGGTTGCCATAATGCAAACTATGTTTTATTACCACAGTCAACTATGGTAGATATCATTAATAAAAATATGCCTTGTCTATTTTCCAATTATTTGAAAGATAAAAAATATAACATTTAATAATTTGTGCTTCAAACCTTATAATGAAATTAGAAAATAAATTGAACTAAATAATGTTCAAATTATTAAATATCAAATTCTGGATTGCAATTAAAACAGTACAAACAACAATACTTATTGTCAAGATATATATTACAAGGGAATCAATTTTGAACAAATTCCAAACAATTTTTAACAAAATTATCTTTGTAGTATTGGCCAAATGTCACTGAACTTTTTTTTCAGTTCTTTTTTAATATATATATATATATATA
>NW_026000283.1:4279416-4314547 GCF_001458135.2 Marmota marmota marmota
ATGTATATGGTGAAGGGTGTGATGAGATCGTTGATAATGGTATTGTACACCTAAAGTTATTATTTTTCCTAGAAAGCTTTATTTTCTGCCTTTATTGTTTTGAGGTACTAAAAACAAAAAAGAATGAAGAAGGAGAAAGAAAAATTAGCCACAGAGAAGGCTTTAGAGCTATCAGGGTTTTTACTTCTCTTTCATTTAAAGAATTGCTCAGTAAACTAGTAAATAAAATTTGTTAAATACAGAAATTTGTGTCTAGCTATGAGAAAATTAATTTTTGTGAACAGAAAAACATGCAGAATTACTGGAGAACTTCATAAAGGAAAGAAAGTGGATGATTCATGGAAGGTAGTGGACTTAATATCACACACTCTACTATTTTCCAACAGATGGGGCTAATGAGGCAGGAGTGGAAGATCTGGGCCAAGAGAGAAAAGGACCAGTAATGATTGGAGGACTAGAAGCGTTAATTCTGCAACCAGGACAGGAGCTGGAGCTTGCAGTGAATATTATAGTGTAAATTACACCCCAGGGAGAAAAATGGCTGTAGGAAATTAGATTCCCTTTGCAGCTGTCATAGACACTGACACTTTGCTAACACTTGCTTTACTCAAAAAGTGTTTATATGAATACAAAACAAAACAAAAACCATGGGGGGGCAGTCTCCATTTGTACACATATAGTGGGGGAATAGCTACAGGGGATTTTAAGACTTTTCTATTGAAAATATTAATTTTGTATGAATAGTCACCTTAATTTTTAATTAATAATTTTTAAAAATGAAGATTTCCATCAAATGCTTTTTTTATTATTAAACAGACTTTCTTCTATATGATTATGAAAAATTGCTTTTTTACTGCTTTGACAGATGAAAAGTATTTCACAACATTATTTTATCTGAGCAAAGTTGTCAGTGTTTTTGAAAATATCTGTCTATAATTATTAATATCAAAATTACAATATGAATCTGGTCGGTGTTCACTGGACATGGTGTAGTAAAAATCTAAACAAATAAATATAATTTCAATGCTTAAAGTCTCATTTATAAGTAATTTTCTGCTCAAATACATATGTATAAGAATTTACATTGGAGTACAATATTGTAACAAAAACTACAAATGATACACAGTCATACTTTGAAATGTTCTGACATTTAAAATAGTGAAAATGAATGAGCTAGAGATCTGTGAAGAATGATTAACTGACAAAACATTGAGTGAGAAAAACAAGTTCCAAAACAATTCATAGAGTATAATTTTCTAGTCCTTACTGAGAACCTATATATATTTGGAAGTATGCTAAGGACTAAATATATTATCTTTCTAATTATAATCATTGATATTTGGATTTACAGATGATGAAATTAAGAGTCAGCAACTTGCCCCATGCCATAGCCATTAAATTGTAAACCAAGATGGCAGAGAAGACAGAGAAAGAGAGCTTAGGAGAAAGGTGGATGGACATGATCAATGCATAATATATAATAATTACAATAAAAAGATGTGAACCCAGATCAGTCTAACTCTAAAACCTGAACTATTAACTAGTATAGAGTCAAAGCAGTAACTAAAACCTATTGTTCTACATATTCATGCATCTCTTGAGGAGTCTTCTTGGGCAGAAAAAAAACACCATAAACTGCATTAGGTATATTCATAAACCCATGAATTATGTGAAAATAAAATATTAAAATGGTAGCAAAAGATTAACTCCTAAATTACCTATTCTAGAATTACAAAGAAGTATTTATGGTACACATAGTCTACATGTCCTTGCTTTTGCATACATAGTACACAATTCCAAGTGGGAGGATTCTCATGGAATGCGATGTAAATAGTGTCCTTGAGGTCAGAAAATGCAAAGGCCTTTCATACCATATCCATTTGCCAGGGAAACAAGGACAGCAGCATCAGGATGGTAGTAGGCATTATGCTATTGACACTGCCTTCCTTGTATAAAATGTAAATCATTTCTGAGTATATTTTGATGAAATGTTGTTGGCTTAAATTGAGGTGGTTTATAAAAATATTTTTCCATGAAATTAGATATTATGACTGTTTTATTAAATGATCATGAATTCACTATAGAATGAGGATTTAATTAACTGATTCTAGAGCTATACTATGTAAAATTCCAATTCTAACATTCACTATTTATGTGATATCGGTTAAGTTTTCTAACCTCCCCCTTTTCAGTTTTCTCATTCATAAGATAGATTCTTTCTCATAAACATTTTGCAAAGATTAAGAGTTAATGTATGTAAAGTGCCTAGACCACTGCCTAGCAGATGGTGAGGACTACCTGAATGATAGCTATAATCTTTGTTGTTACTAATATTTGTTGTTGTTTTATACTAATGAACGTCCTTTTCATGATGAAGATACTATTAACTTCACTTAGGAAAAAGATTGATATTATCTCTTTTGAAAAATAGGCCTATATCAGAAGTGAATCAAAATGTGTAATAGTAGATTTGACATGGGCCCTCAACCAATCACAATAGACACCCCATGTAAACAGCTTCTATAGGATATTTTGACAGACTAGTGGACTATCAACTGGAGTTTATAATCTATGGATATTTGCAAAGTAAATAATGGTCTAGGTTGGGAAGTTCATAAATATTTGTGCTTAACCAGAGTAGATATTTTGAACACCACTTTAGGCATTTTTCTCTTTTTTTCTTAACTACCCCGCTTTCATTTTGTCATTGTAAGTTGTTTGTTGTAATCATTTTGAGCAAAGGTGTCAGATTGATTTAGTTTCCCTGCAGTATTTCACATATATAAAACTAGAATGAAATAGACTTCTAACAGATCAAAGTTTCACATACATTGGGAGGAAATTACAGGAGATGTTGAAGTTGATAATTAAAAACTAGAAAAAAGTCTTCATCTCAAATTGCATACACGAAAATTGTATGTGTGTGCACATGCAACTTAAAAAACAAAAAGAAAAGGACTCAAAATAAACTGCACAGAAATAGAAAAATGAAAACAAATTGGAAAACCTTACTGCTGAGATTTACTCAGAGAAAAGAAACATAGTGAAATTTTTTTCTTTATATTTATTACATGATTTCCTTAAGGTGATACAAATTTTGTACAGCATAAAATAGAGAAATGGTTCAGTTCAGCTGCCCCTTAATTAAAAAAACAACAACTGGCACTTAGAATGGGACTCAAGGGGATATAGCTCAGTTGGTAGAGTGCTTGCCTTGCATGCACAAGGCCCTGGGTTCAATCCCCAGCACCACCACCATAAAAAAAGTTACATTGGGACTCAAAGAGCATTTCTATAATTATCCCTTTCATGAAACTAACTTTATAGAATGCCTAGAAACTATAGTTGTAAAAGCAGTTCAGTGTTCCAAGTTCTAGAGACAAGGAACACAGAACCAGACAGTAAACTCAAGAACCACATAAATCCCTCCATATCGATTGGAAAATGCATTCTATCCTAACCATATCCCAATCTCTAAATGAATCAATAAAGTGTCTCCTCACCATATAAAAATGGTCCACTTCTACTTTTGAATATTGCCCTCATTGCTCTGGGGGTTATTTTTAAAATGACTTGTTTTCTTCTCCCTTCTCCCCTCTCCCCCTCCCTAACAACATTAGGAACACAGTGTTACCTTTTCTTCCCTTAGTTAACTTCTGTGGCAGGCCGACCTACCACAAGAAGGATAAGTCTGCCAGAGGATCTAGGAAGTGACTATCTCCCAAATTGACAAGCCTGGGAAGCCCTACCAGAAAACACCTGGAATGCAACCCTTGAAGTGTTTCTTTAAAAGCCCTCTGTTATACCTGATGGGTTGTGGGGACTGGAGTCTCCTGTGTTTGTTTCTCCTTTACTAGCAAAAGAATAAACCTTCTTTTTCCTTTTTCTCAAAACCACATCCTCATATTGGCATGAATTAGCATCAAGGACAAGGACTGAGCTTTTCGTAACAACTGTAACTATGCAAAAAATGAATTGAAATGTATACCAAATTAAAAGCTAAAAAATAAATCAGTTTAGGTCTGGGACTGTAGCTCAGTAGCAGAGCGCTTGCCTAGCATGCATGAGGTACTGGGTTGGATCCTCAGCACCACGTAAAATAAACAAAATAAAGGCAAGTATTTATAAAAAAAAATCACCCAGAACAAAAGGAAGAGTAAGAAACACTCTTTAAATGAAGCATCATTTTAATTGACTTGAAACCACTTATTTATTTTTTTCATATTTTTTTAGGTTATGTAAACCATAAGCTGACAAACAACCATGTATGGGAAAGAGTTGTGAAAGAATAATCAGTTTGGGTTTTAAAGCAGTTTTGCCACTGGATTGTCTATGAGACATTGGACTCATCACTTCCTCTCTCCAAATGTTAATATCCCTGCTTAATTTGTATTAGTGCTACTTTAAATTGTTTCAAGACAAACAGTAGGAAATACATTATGCAGCATGTATTCAATCAGACCAAGGAGTTTGGTACCTCTATACTGGATGATTCTTGGAATCATCTAGAGATGATGATATTATGACTCAGGTTAATCAGACAAGTTCTGAGGCAAGCTCATTAACTCTATCTGATCTCCTCTGAAAATGAAGTAGAAAATAAATTTACAGAAACCACAATGTTGTATTTAGTTATTTTAATGATATAAATGATGTCTCCTTAGCACATGCAGTAACACTAATATTTTTTGATATATTAAATTAAATCTGCTAAGGATTTTGACCTAAAAATAACCATTTAAAGACTAGTTTTACAATTAGTTGACAGTCAAGACATTGGTGTTTTAAGCATTATGAGTAGTAGTGTGCTGGAGCAGACCACAAGGGTTTGAATCAAAAGAGCTGATTTATTATTTTTTAATGTGGTGCTGAGAACCCAGTGCCTCACATGGTAGGCAAGTGCTCTAACACCAAGCCAAACCCCAGCCCCTAAAGAGTTGATTTTTTTTTTTAAATTGTGGGAAACATATGATCTAGTTGTTAAACAATAGTTTGAAATAAGCTACACTGAAAGTATTTGTTCCCAGAGGAATTGTCAAAAGTTACCTATCAAAGTTTTCTCCCTCCTCTGCAAGCCCCAGCCCCAGCCCCAGTTGTTAAACATTTACCAGACTAAAATGAACAGGGCTAGTTAAAGGAAACAATAAAAAGATTAGATAGTAGTGTTTTTATACTAATTTGATGTACAGCAGTTTGGGTCATTTTTTTCCTAGAAGAGTATCAAGGATTTTTATTAACTACCACTTTATTAAATGAGGGTAAAATATAATAGGTAGTTAAATTACCAGGCAGTCAGGATAATGGACCCCTTTAACCACACCTGCAGACTAACCAGTAGAAATATTAATAAGCACCACAAAAGTCTATATCAAATGTAAAAGACCTTGAGGCTCACCTGTGGTAAAGCCTCCAGCCAACTCCTTTGTCCCAGCTGTGGAAAACACAAGGTGGGGGTGAACACAGAGGGAAATTACAGGAAGAACGATGGGTTACTGAAAGGAGGATGGGAGTGAACCCAGATAGTAGTCAGGACACCTTTACAATACCTATTTCACATCAATTTTGTTCCATGCTTTGCCCAGAATCATAAATAAACTCTTAAATTAGCACACCAAAATAGGTTTTTCTGCTATCAGGCCCCCTCCTGCATGGCGGGCATGCTATGTCTTCTCACTTAAATAAATCTTGTTCCATTTAATCTTCCCTTCTGTGATTATCCTTGCATTTTATTCTTCAAAATTTGCGAGACAAGAACCCAGAGGAAATTGGTGAAGCAGGGAATCTAGTCTCATCTCAAAACTCAGGTTTCAAGACATATGTGCCAAAAATGGCACTAACAATCTATATAATATTTTAATAACCTTTACAAAAGTCATCAAAGTAGGCAATAATATTTTTACAAAGTAGTATGTTCAGACTCTCAGATATTTAAAATGTTGTATAAAGTCACACAATTTTTAAGTGAAAGAGCTAGAATTTGAACTCAAAACTGTCTAAATGGTCAATTCCATGTGAATTTTATATTAGTAAGTGCTTGTCTCCATCTGGTGTAATTTTACCAATATTTTAATGTTCTGTTCAGATATAGGTCATTTCCATGAATTATTTTCTGACTACCTATATTAAAATTAGCTTGCCATCTTCTTTTATATCTATGTTCTATTATCTTACATCATTTACCATATGTGTATCCTAGTTATTTCTGCTTCTTCCCTTCTGTGTTATACTCTAAAATTCTTCATAAATAAATGCAAAAAATAAACTGAAGGATAAGAAAAATAACAACCTCCCCCCAAAAAAGGGAATAATAACCTCCAGGAAGAAAGGAAGACAGTGTGACCCCAGGTGGGTGTCACAATGAGCTCTGGGCTCTGGACATTCATTCACCTTTGCCCAGCAACAATGGGTTTTGAATTTTTGCAAGTGTTTCCTGATTTGGGCTTTGAACTTGCACAATTGTTCCCTCTAGCTGCCCAACCAACATATTTTACAAATGATTCAAATCTCATTTGTTGTGAATCAGATCTCAATCAAACCTATAAATCAAATCTCAAACAAACCCTATAAAACTTAAAACCCTCCTGTAATGAACCACCAGTTTCTCTCTCAAAAAATGTGCCATTCCACTGCTTAATAAAGAAAGCTTGCTGATCCGTTGAGGTCTGTTTCCCATTTCAGTTATTTTTGCTTTCAGAAATGACAGTTGAAGGATGCAAATAAGTATGAGTTTATTTTGGAAACAAATGTTATGGAATTGGTAGTGATAGTTGCACAATTTTGTGAGATGTAAAAAGCACTGATTTATACAGGTTAGAAGATAAATGTTATGCCATAAGAATTATTAATTCTCATTTAAGAAAGATATTGTGGGAAGCCGTTCTCGCACGTGATTGGGCACCTCCCTGACTGGGTATGAGGCGTACTGGCCAAGCTGTGTCAGAACTAATCCCCACCCTTTATAGGTGCGAGAGCCCATCTCTGTTGGGGTGTGACTGACCATTGACCCTGAGACCAATCACTGACCCTGACCTTGGAATGCTGTCCCCCTTGACCTTCATTGGATGGAATTTTCCCCTGAATTTCTTGTTCCCCAATAAAAGGCCACTCTCTGGCGTGCCCTGCCTCTCTCTCTCTCCTGCTAGTCTCTTATGTAAACCTTGCTGCCCCACCGGGTGGCTCGAGGCAGGAGCCAGATGGGGAGCCATCTCAGACCTGGTCAAAGAAAAAGGTAAATTGAGTTTGTGTGTGTTTATTTTGATCTCACTAGTTAACTTCTATGCTTAGAACCTCTAGTATGAAGCTAGCGTGCTGGTCACATGGCAGAAGATATAGTATTTTTAAAAACCTTTTGTGCTCATCTATAAGAAATTGCCACTTTTGTCATTCAGGACGATTTAATCAATAGTTTCTGAAATTCTGAGATGAATTGATGAGCTACTGATTGATTATAAGAAATTCACAATCCTAGAGTGACAATGATCATGGGCTCTGCCATAACCCTTTGGACAATGTGGAGGTAGGTAGCATTTATAGGAAATTACAATGGACCTTTAATATATTCAGGAAAGCATATGTCCTAATTAAACATAGAAAACAATGATTGTGTGGTTCATAAAAAGATTAGAAACATTTAAATTGAAAGCCACAATCTTCTGTAGCATCTAATTCAGTAATTGGTGACAGTTGTCTGTGTTGTTAGCATAGGATCCCTTACCATTTCTTTTGTCTGTAGTCATTCTGATGTAAAGGGAGTCCAAGAATGTGAGTTAGAAAGCCTGAATTATTGATCTGTGTGAACAACCTATTCTTCAAATACAACAGAATTTATCTGGACAAATGTGTTTCTAAGTACCTAACATTCTATGTTTATGCCTATTCACTTCTCGGATAAGAACTTGTCAATTAATTTTGCACTTCCAATATATGCACTTTCCTTTCCTCTAGATTATGCAGGTAAGTACATAGCTTAAGGAGATAATTATAGAAAAATGAGATCTTGTGCTTCCCCTCTAGATGTTATTAATCATTATTCTCAGTGAAAATATAAATGTGATCTATTTAAAGGGGAAATGTCATATTCATAGTATGAATACTAAATGTCTTTGAACAAAATATTTCATGACACACTTCTGAAGAAAATAGCTTATTATACAATGGATTACATTCATTGCTGACTAAATGGCCAGATACCTTCAATACTGATTAATTGAGAAAAGTCTCTAGTGGAATGCTTTGGGACTCTGCTTTGAACCAACTCTGTATTTCTTTTTATCAATGATTTTAAAAATATTTAAAATTTTATGCCTTAACTTGACACATGATAACAGTATGTTTTACTATCTTGAAGTAAATATTTTTCAAGAGGCAGATATTTTAATAAAGGGCTTGAATCAACAAAGGGAACTTTAATGAGATAACTATTAGGTCACCTCTGTGTCTAATTTCAAAGAATCAAGTACCCGAAGTAGAGGAAGAAAAAACTTAGCATTTTATTATGCTGCAATTAAATGTTTTTTAAGTTTACAAATTATTATTGAAGTCAAGACAGTGAGTTGGTAGCCAAGCAATCTAGTGGAGGTGGAATGGATGGATATAACTGTGTAGACACTAAGGATGCTCAATTCTGAGTCCAAAGAGTTTCCATGGATTTTAGTATATAGTTTTTCTTTTATGTTTTTAGTGTTTTATTTCAGAAGGAAATAATTAAATATATCAAATGGGCATTTGTTCTTAGTATTTATAGAGGTGTAAAGAATGTACAAGTGTATCCAATTTTAAGGATATAAGTATTTGATTTTGTGTATCAAATACAATTAGTTTCTGTTTAATGGTAGAGAATATCTGGGTACAGGAAATAGCCTTTAGGACAGCATTGTGTGGTAAAGTTACTGTGGGCTGTTTATGGAGACCTGAAGCCGATACCATTATATGACATCATCATATATGCATAGAGACATCACCCATGCCTGGGCCTAAATAATCAAATATGTCAGGGTTGTTTCTCCAACTGTGCTTTTGAAATTGCAATCAGGATGAAATCCAAACTCTGAATGGTCACAGGTAGATTATACTCTCTGTTCCTCTGTACCTTTCCTACCTTACTTTGTGTTACTCTTTTTCTTTTCACAAGACTATCCCCACTTGTATTTACAAATCCACACATGTGTGCAACCAAATTTATACAATATGCCTAAAACAAACCAAAAATTCCTGTAATATGGAGCAAGTATCTGTAGAAAATACAACTCAAGTAGCATCTGAGTAGCTTTGACTAGGAAAACATCTACATATTGTGTAAATTTAATAACTATTGTTTATGCAGCTCTTTCCTAGAATTCTAACCATCATCTTTCACTATAGCTTTTTCAAAGTCAGGAATCAGATTTTTTTTAAATCTACAATTCTTCCATTATCTTCAAAAATAGAAGAAATTGTGGATATTTATTTACCAGGTAGATCCGTGACAAAGCGATATTCATTAATTTTTGGTCCATTTAATTAGTGAACCAAATAGGCCAAACTAAAATGTGGCTTCATTTATTCCAATCAAAATTTGATAAAATCTCTATTAAGTGTCTGAGTATATTACAAAGCAATGTGGGGAGAAAATAAAATGAAAATGCAGTATTATAGCATGGTTTTGATTAAAATGAACATTTTCTGAGCTTTATAGTTACCAAATCTTGCATATGGAAATTACAGTTGCTCTTAATATGTTTTCAAGACTCTTACAAATATTAAAAAGTAATGAACTAACAAGATTGTTAATGTCACATAAAAGTGCTAATTATACATCATTTCCTGACTACAACTAAACCCAAGAGACATCTTCTAAGAAATTGTTAAATAAGCTTCTTCACTAGAAATGTGAATACAGCTGACTTGTATGATGACTTTCCATTAAAGGACTCTGGTGCTTAAAAAAAAGAGAGAAAATACAGAAAAAAATCTACAACATATTAAATGTATTCAGGAAGCAAAATTATTTTGCTCATGTAAAGTGCCTCATTAATATATTTATGCTTGATATTCAACATACTTTAAAGGGTGGATTTCATACAGCTCCATAATTAGTTTATATCTGTGGGCTTATTATATTAAATGTTTATTGTGAATTTCAGTGTTGTTACTTTTAATATTTTAATAGTATAAGTCATAGTAACAATATTCCAAAAAAAATTTGAAATGCTACCCTGGTGCTTAGGTTTGAGGGGTCTAACTATATTTCTATATTTTTCTCATTAAAAATGATCATTTTACAGGTGCAGGAGAGATGTTTCTTGGGACTTTTTTTCTTTGTAGAAATACTATTAAAGCAACTGCCTCTTGTCAATCTAATTTTTAATTTACTTTTTCATATGAATCTGTTTTCCATGTCTAATGGCAGCTTTCTAGCAGGTAATTTACTGTTGAGAGCGGGCTGGTCTTTGATCATTTGCTGAAGATATTGAATGGCAATTATTTTCTAATTCAGACAACATTGAAAGTGTAGTTTTTTTAGGAGCATACTTTTTAATGATTTTCCAGTCTTATCGGATATGGAGGTGTTTGGACTCATTGGTTATTAACCTGGGCCAAAACCAGTATTTGCTGCTTCTGTGAACAAATTAGAAAAAGTTGTATTTTCTCAGATATACTGGTTGGTAAGCATATTATACACAGAATTTTAATCGTCATTTGTATATCTTTGGTGAGGCACCGCTGCATACAGCACTTACTGTACAAACCCCGTGGTTTATGGGTCTGCCCTTAAGAGTAGTGTAGATATCATAATGAGTTATAGAAAATAATTGATTCTCAGAGTTATGCTGTTCAGGTTAGGTTATATGTAGTTTTAAACTACTTAAGTTATCTTTGTCTCAACCTGTTATTTTTAAACTGGTTACATTCAACAAGAAATGGTGTAAAGGGGGAAAGATATTGAGTCACATATTGTGATAATTGTAGCATCTCTGTTCCTAACTAGATCAGAAACATGATTCATCTACATGCTTCTGACATTTTTTCTGACTACAGTTAACATGTAATGTTCTAGGCTGCAAGTATTAAAAATAGCATCATTACACTTCAATGGAAAAGTGTGAACTTTGAAGATAAAAAGCAATGGTACAGGGAAAGATTTTCAAACGAAATTATATCATGCTGTTTCAACTGACCCATTTGAATTTGACCTGCCCTGGCCAGTCCTAAACCACTGATACTTTGTGTTGTGAAAAGAAGTGCATATCCAAATATCTAGTCTTAGCTACCATCACTAACACAGGTCTTCATTTTGTCAAAATCAAGAAACAAAATGCTTCAGTGGCATGTTGCTCCTGAGTTAATCTTGCTTACGCTCCTTATAGTAAACTTCTCCTAACTACTCCAAACATACTTGATTTTTTTCATTCATTTTTACTCTCTAGGTACTAATTTATTTATAACTATGAGATAAAATATCTATAGCATTGCTTTCCTGTTATGTCATGTAATAACTTCTATTTCTAATCATTGAATTGTATACCTGAATAAAACCTTAGAAATTGCACAGTTTAGATATGATGTATTCCCCAAAGCTCATGTGTGAGAAAATGCAAGAAAGTTTAGAGGTGAAATGATTGGGTTATGAAAGTTTTAACCTAATCAGTAAATTAATCCCCTGATAGAGATAAACTTGATGTTAACTGAGGGCAGGTAGGATATGACTAGAGGAAGTGGGTCCCTGGGGGCTTGACTTTGAAGTATATATTTTGTTCTTATTCAGTAGCCATCCCCCTGCTGCTTTCCTCTGCCACACCCTTCCTCCATGATGTTCTGCCTTGCCTCAGACCCTGAGGAATGCAGTTAGCCATCTATGGACAAAGATCTCTGAAACTATGAGCCATGGAAAAAGCTGTTAATTATTCTTATCTGGTCTTTTGGTCATATAAGCAAAAAACCTCATTAAAACAGAAATCATATACAATATCCTTTTTATCATAACTCTTAGTTTTAATTATAAAAGTAAAAATAGTTACTATAAATTTTTAAAAATAAATAAGCCAAAAAAACGTGGCTTATATTGCCATACTCTTTTGAAACATTTTTCTTCATTTAATGTATGCAAAAATGTTTTCATGTTGGGGGATGGGGTTGTGGTTCAGTGGTAGAGCGCTCACCTAGCACGTACAAGGTTCTGGGTTTGGTCCTTGGCAACATATAAAAATGAACAAGTAAAAATAAAGGTATTGTGCCCAACTATAACTAAAAAAATATATTTTAAAAATGTTTTCATTTTTAAGATTGTAGGTGTTTGCTATTATTCTGATGGTGACATTGTGTATTCTATCATTCTGGTGTGCCACAATTGTAACTAGACAATTGTCTGTTTTGAAGCATTTAGTTTAGTTCTCAGTTTTTGTTCTTATAATAAGCATATTGTAAGCTAAGATTGGCATGTTGTAGTTAAACTTTTCATCAAATTCATGATGGTTTCCCAAGGCTAAACTCCAACAATTGGTATGTCCAATATCACCATTATTTTAAGGCCTTTGTTTAAAATGCAACTTACTCTCAATAAGTGTTCTATTTTTTTAAACCCCCAAACACTCTCTGACAATTAATATGATTTCATAGAAAATCTTTGTCATTTTGATAGATGATGTTGTGGTGTAAACTAATCAACAAAATCAGCAAGAGTATGAGTTATAGGTTACAGATTAGTAAAAAATATAGAGTACAAATATAAGATTTTGATAAGTGAGATAAGACAATTATAAAGCAAAAACTGTCATAGACAGGCCGAAGACTCCATTTTGCTGCCTTCTATAAAAACAAACAAACAAAATGTTGTATGACCCATTTCTGAGAAACAGAAATGAAAGCTGTCTTCTTATAGAAACTTGTTTTTCTGTCCTTTGTACCCCACAGAATGTACCCAACTCAGGATATGATGGTAGTCGTGGTGAGGTACATCCTAGGTTTGAGTACATTTATGGGTCTACATGACTTTGAAATAGATTATCACCCCTGCTCAGCTGAAACTCAGTATATGGTTGTCTAACACTTGCTCAACCGGAGATGTGGTTAACTAAGTTGTAAGCTAACTGCTTTTTTTAGCTTCTGTAACTTGCTTGCTTGAATGAACCTGAGCAAAGCCCCTGAGTTGTGGTTTTCGTCCTTAAATTCCCAAGAACCAGGCCATGAAATTGCTGTTCTCCCGCAGAGATTCACTATCTACGGGTGGGTGACAGTCCCTGGCAAGGTAAATAGAGCTCTCTTTTATTTGAATTTTGTTTTCTGAGGTGGCTCCACATGACAATGAGAAATTCCATTTCCCATTTAATTTGCATTTTAATTTGTTATTTTATGTATTTATTGATCATTTTTATTACTTATTTAGTAAATTATATTTTATGCCTTTTAATCCCTTTTCTATAAGGATTTTCAAATTTACTAATTTGTTCATGTAAATTATATATCAAAAATAGTTCTGGGCTGGGGTTGTTGCTCAGTGATAGTGCACTTACCTGGCATGTGTGAGGCACTGGGTTCGATTCTTAGCACTGCATATAAATACATAAAATAAAGGTATATCAATAACCAAAAAAAAATCTTTAAAACAAAAAAATAGTTTTGCCGCAGCCCGGCTGGCTGGGCAAAATAGCTGGGGGGGGGACGAACAACTTGTGTACGTTGACACAGCAGGAGTGGGAGCCGTTTATTGCAGGACAGGAGCAGTATTTATACATTCCACACAGCTTATCTAATTAGCATAAACTAGATACATCAGTCAACCAATAAGGAATCTCCACACTTAATGGCTCGCTTTTGTTACTTCTCAAACCACTCCCTCTGGCATTTTGCCAGGCACCGTCCAGACTTGTTTACAAACTCTAACATTCCCCTGGCAAAATGCCAGGTGTTATTTTGACTTGTTTACAGACTCTAACATAGTTTAACTTTTTTTCTAGATACAATACATGTATATGAATTAAATTAGTTTTTTTAAATGTAAGCAGTACAGTATTAATAGCTCCTATAAACTTTAAAGATATATATTTATTAGTTTTTTTATTTATATATGACAGTAGAGTATATTTTGACATATTTATATAAACATGGAGTACATCTTATTCTAATTAGAATCCAGTCTTGTGGTTGTACATGATGTGGAGTTACACTGATCATGTATTGATATACAAACATAAGAAAGTTATGTCATTCATTCTACTGTCTTTCATATTTCTATCCCCCCTCCCTTTCCTTCATTCTCTTTGTGTAAATCACTGAACTATTTTTCTCCTCCCCATTTCTTGTGGATTAGCATCCACTAATCAGAAATAACATTCAACTTTTGGGTTTTTAGAATTGGCTTATTTTGCTTAGTATAATAATATCCAGATCCATACATTTATTTGCAAAAGTCAAAAAGTCATCATTTTTTTTTATAACTGAGTAATACATTTAAGCAGTTTTATTCTGTAGGTATGGATTTATCCATTATTTTACTGATAATCATTAGACTATTTCATAGAAATATTTTTTAACTATGAAACTTTATTTTTATTTTATTTATTTATTTATTTTTTGTGGTGCTGAGGATTGAACCCAGGGCCCTGTGCATGTGAGGCAAGCACTTTACCAACTGCGCTCTATCCCCAGCCCTACCTATGAAACTTTAATTTGCACTTGGCTATTTTTCTTCAAATGTGACTGTTAACTAATAAAAGAATTTTTTAAAAAATGTTCTGTTTATAGATGATCAATCTTTTATTTAGTGCATTAAACATCTTCTACCTAATTTTTGGAGTGCATTGCTAATTATCTATTGAGTACCAAAGGGTTATGCAATATATGGGATTTTTGTACATAAAAGAAATGTAAATGTTCAACCAAAACAAAAGAGTACAGCACTTAGTTTCTGGATGAATTGTACTCAAATAAAAGCAGCAATTCTGCCTCAGAAAGTTATGATTTAGTGGGAGGGGTAAAAGATAAAATGTTAAAATGATCAATGTACTTCACTGGGGAGAGATGAAAGTTAAGATTATAAAAAAATTTAAATGTCTTATGTTTTGAAGATTTGAAGATAAAATGTTTTTATTTTAGTGTAATTCATTGTATACTCATCTCACTAATGAAGTTAACCTTGACAATGATGTGTTTGCTCCTCAAGGCCAATTTAGTGGATTAATGAAACCTAAACCCGAAAGTGCTTCCCATTTCACATAGGAAATATGAGACAGGATGCTATCTCAGGAGAGATGATATTTATAGGAAGGAATGAAGTAGCAGAGATAGATTCATTTTTAGGAAGGCTGGGTAATGTTTCTCTTATCACCTCATCTTCAGTCCCTCAAATTTGTGGCTCCTATACATAGCCTTTTCTGTCATGAAACACTTAATCCAAGTCTGTTTTTTCAAACTGCCCCACTCTATCTTTTCTGGATTATATTCTCACATATCAAAATTTATTATTTTTCTCACAGTACTTCCAATTTGCAGCTGCTTCCTGTTCTGAAGCATTTCATCTCTTCTCAACTGACAGTGTCCCTGCCTCTTTCTATTTTTAATCTTCTGTCTTTCTCCATCTGTTTTTCTCTTTTGCACATGCACAAACACCATCCATCAACCCCCATATTCCTGATGTTGCCTTGCCTCTGAGTTATAGCCTTTAAATTCAGAATGTTGAATGAAATCAGTTATATAGGTATATTTCCCAGCATATTATATGATTGAATACCATTATATGTACAAAGTCCTTTATAGTAGGATGAATGAATATGTTGCCTCTATATTGTTTTACTTGGGGAAGATATTTGGGATTTGAGAAATAGTCAGTTTACCTCCACAGAATATTAAGCAATAGTGAATTCATTTTTATGAAAATAAGTTCTTCAGTGAGTTTCTTTGAGACATGGAAATATTGAGAAAGATTTCCTGAGCATCAGTTGAGTCCACAAAGCCAGGAGAAAAAGTATATGTATCTAATCAACCTTTAGCAATACTAGCACCCTCTCAAGTATTTAAGAAAAAAATGAATTAGAGCTTGGTGCTGTGGCACACACCTGTAATCCCATCAAATCAGAAGGATTAGGCAGGAGAATCACAAGTTCGAGGCTAGCCTCAGCAAATTAGTGGGGTCTTAAGCAATTTAACAAGAACCTGTCTCAAAAAATAATGATTATAAATAAAAAGGGCTGGGGCTATAGCTCAGTGTAAAGATGCCTTTGGTATCCCCAGTAACATTAAAAAGTTTAAATGAGGAGCTGGGGCTGTGGTTCAGTGGTAGCGCACATGCCTGTTTTGAGTGAGGCACTGGGTTCGATTCTCAGCACCACGTATTAAAAAAATAAAGATCTATCAGCAACTAAAGAATATTTTTTTAAAAGAGTTTAAATGAAACAATGATGTACAAGTAAATAACAGAAGAAACACTTGAGAATTTTGGAGTTGGCAAGAACATTTTGGAGAAGGTTCTGAAAGCATGAAGAATAAACATAAAAATAGACAAGTAGGGTTATATAAAACTAACTAGTTTTTTTCTACAGCAAAGAAAAAAATCAAGAAGAACAACCTACAGAGTAAGAGAAAATATATACAAAATATAAATCTGACAAGGGAATAATATTCTGTATATATAAGAAACCCCCAAAACTCAATATCAAAAACAAAAATAAACCAATTAAAAATGGGTAGTGGATCTAACTAGACATTTCTCAAAAGAGGATATATAGCCAGGCACTGTGTCACATGTCTATAATCTCAGCAGCTTGGGAGGCTGAGGCAGGAGAATCAGAAGTTCAAAGCAGCCTCAGCAACTTGGTGAGTCTCTAAGCAACTTAGTGAGAATCTGTCTCAAAATAAAACATAAAAAAGGGGGCTGTGAATGTGGTTCAGTGATTAAGCACCCCTGGATTTAATCCCTGCCACCACCACCCCCCAAAAAAGGAAATACAACTGACCAATAGATATATGAAAAAAAAATGTTGAGCCTCACTAATCATCAGGGAAATGCAAATAAAACCATATTGATATGAGATATCACCTCACCTCAGTAGGAAGCATAACTATTATCAAAAAGTCTCAAGAAAACAAAAACAAGTGCTAGAAAGTATGTAGAGAAAAGGGAATCCTTACACGCTGTTGGTGGAAATATAAATTAGTACATCCATTATAGAAAACAGTATGAAGGTTTTTCAAGAAATTAAAAAATTAGAACTAGTATCTAGCAATCCCTCTACTGGGTATAGCACATTGAGAAGACATCTGTACTCCTGTGTTCATTGCAATAATAATCATAAGAGGTAAAAAAAAAAAAAGAAATGGAAACAGCTTGAATATCTCTTAGCTAATAAGTGAATAAAGAAAATTTGAGGGCTGGGGATGTGGCTCAAGCGGTAGCACGCTCGCCTGGCATGTGTGCGACCTGGGTTCAATCCTCAGCACCACATACAAACAAAGATGTTGTGTCCGCCGAAAACTAAAAAATAAACATTAAACTTCTCTCTCTCTCTCTCTCTCTCTCTCTCTCAAAAAGAAAAAAGAAAATTTGATACCTGTAACAATGGAATACTATTCTGCCATACAAAGAAGGAAATCTTGTCTTTGTGATAACATGGACAGAAACGGAGATCTTCATGGCCTGAATTAAGCCAGGCAATGAAAGAAAAATATAGCATGATTGTATTTATATGTTAAATGTAAACAAGTTGATCTCAAAGAAGTTAAAAGTGGAAAAATGGTCTCCTTCCCTCTTCCATGCAATTCCCATTCTCCCTCCCTTTCCCCTCCCACCTCTTCCCTATCTAGAGGTAATTTTCTTCTCATGCTCTTCCTCCCTACCCCATCTTGAGTCACCTCCCTTATAAACATTTGGCAATTGTTTTTTAGGGATTGGCTAACTTCACTTAGCATAATCTGCTCTAATGCCATCCATTTCCCTGTAAATGCCATGATCTTGCTATGTTTTAGTGCTGAATAATATTCCATTGTGTATAAATGCCACATTTTTTTATCCATTCATCCATTGAAGGGCTTCTAGGTTGGCTCCATAGTCTAGCTATTGTGAATTGTGCTACATAATACAGGTATGATGATGTGAGGGGAAAAAAAAGAAGAAGTGGGTGACATTGGATTGGGTAGAGAGAAGTGATGGGAGGGGAGGGGAGGGGAAGGGGGGATAGGAAGTACACCAGAATAAAATAGACATTATTATTGCTGTGGGTATATACATGACTGCATGACCAATGTGATTCTGCAACCTGTACACTCAGAAAAATGAGAAATCATATCCCATCTGATTCAAATAAATGATATGTCAAGATCATTGTACTGTCATGTGTAACTAATTAAAACAAATAAAAAAAGAAAAAAAAGTTGGAAAGATGGCTACTAGAGGCTGAGGAGTGTAGAATGGATGAAAGAATGAGGGAAGGTTGATCTATGTGTACTGAGGGACAAAAAGGAAAAGAAGTTTTGGTGTGTTATTGCACAATTGGGTGACTATAGATAACAATTATGTACTTTTAAGTCTCAAAAAACCTGCAAGGAAGGATTTTGAATGTATTCCATGAATAAATGATAGATGAAGAAGATTTGTTTTAACATATTTAAATATTATACAATGTATACAAGTACCAAAACATCACATGGCATCTCATTTACATACATAATATTATGCTTTTATATATCAAATGAATCAGTAAAAATGACTATATGCTAAATTACAATTTATCCGACATCTCAAATCTAGACTTGATTTGATAAAGGCTGTATATTAGGGTTGTTAAAAGGAGAAAAAAATATCACCACAGAAGATATATAGGTTCTTTAATTTAGTCTTATCAATTTCTCTTTCTGTGGGACTCTTACTCAATCTGGCTCATTATAAAGAAGACACATAAAATGTTATGAGAGCTGCAGGATTAGCCTATGACATAGTATAGTTTTTTTCTTTTTTTTTTTTACCTATTTCAGATGTCTATTATTTTGGGCTTTAGCCCATTGATCTGAAATAGGATCATTCTACATAGACTTGTAAGTAGAGTTTAAGAATCAACAACTCCTAGTAACAATTGATATTGCAAAACCATTGTTATAGCACAATTCTATATGTAAGATATAGAATTGTATCTTCCCCCTCCTTTATATATGTGTTACATAATTAATTTAATAACAGCCACACAATAAATATCTTGTTCTATGGTAGATAAAAGTAGTACTATGATCACAACCCTAATAGCCAGGGAAAATAAATTATTTGATTCCGTTTCACGTTTTTGTTGTAAGTGCATCAGAAGAACAAGGTGTGCTTTTAATGTCATTCTAGTTTATGAAAGAAAATAATCTTTGAACACTTAATAACTTTAAATTTTAATATTTTCAGTTTTTCACTTTCTGATTGAATGCATATATCTCTTTTCTGCCCAAGATACAGAAGTTGTAAACAATGGAAATAGAAATGGCTAATGAATGATACCTGAGAACAACAACAAAAAAGTCTAAGTTGTACCATTTATTATTATTTTCTATAGAATATACAGGATGTTGAAATTTGATATCCTAGTCCTGTGACAAAGACAATAATTAGAACAATAAATAAAAAACAGTATGACATAAATTTTCTTGTGATGATGATTATAACTTAGAACAAGACATACTTAAGACATACACATTATTATCAGAAGAAACAGATACTTTGTTGGTGTTTATCTTTCCTTTTTGCATAAAGGAGCTATTTAAACCACAGAGAATAAAATAAAGCATATATATTCAGAAGGTTTGAACAAATGAGCACTTTCTAAAATAGATGTCCTGGTATAGGATTAATATTGGTTCGAGTTGCACTAGAATAATTTAAAAATAGTAATTTTAAGGTGAATCATTTGCTTAAAATAGGTGAATTATTGTCTTTGAGGACACTGGCGTGTGTGATAGCAAAGTAATACAGTTTTACATATAGAAACCATGAATTAAAAAAAAATGCATTTCACTTGCATTAGACCACAGGACCCTAAGCTTATTTAATACTTGAATTCATTGAAACCTGTTACATAGACGTGAAGATCTAAATAAACTAAAGAAAACTATATATATATATATATATATATATATATATACCCTCTAACAGAGTTAAAAATAAAACTTCAATGACTCAATTTACTAATAGTTATCTTTTTTGCTTACTATAGGTGTTCACTGTTTAGCAAATAATTAACATAGAAAATAATTAACATACACAGGGTGTTGGGAAGGAAAACAGAAGGTTGAAAAGGAGATTGTGTTTGTGGCACTTTCATTTATAGTGAATTTGTCATGGATTGCTGTAATTGTAAGTGGTCTTCTTGAGAGTTTATCTGAGCTACTTCCTTTAAGAAGGAAAGGATTGTGTCCTGCTGTCACCACACCTTTTGGCAACTCTTTGGAGATGCAACACTGCCATTGACACAACATTTTGATTTCTTGTCAAAATATATTTTAACATCTGGCTCAAAAGATAGTTTTGATGACTATAAGCATGCCCAACTCCTCTGTTCATTAAGGCTGAAAATTCAGTAAGTATTTGGTACACTGGGACTAAGCTATCTCATAGTGAGCAGCTGTCAAATGATTTACTGAATACTCCTTCTCAACTCACCACAGTGAATTGATGGAATCCTGCCAGTTTCAGGATATACACAGAGTGAGAAAAACTCTATCAAGCTCTATTCAGATATTCCTGCTAAGTCTTACACCACCACCTGTGCATTTAGAATGACCAATTATGACACAAATGGAAAAAAAAACTTTAGAAATCCATGTATCCTTCTTTTCATACTAGCAAAGAACCCATTATAGGCACTAAATATCCATTAATGATTTTCCTAATAAGGTAGGTGTCTTTTAGATCTGCATCTTTTGTCAGATTCTAGCTATTACATTGCCTACACCATCAACACTAAGATACAAAAAATGTTCATTTAAGAACCATCTTCTGGGGGCTGGGGTTGTGGCTCAGTGGTAGAGCACTCGCCTAGGATGTGTGAGGCACTGGGTTCAATTCTCAGCACCACATGCAAATAAATAAATAAAAGGGTTGTGTTCACCTACAACTGAAAAAAAAAACAAAACAATATTTTTTTAAAAAAGAACCGTCTTCTGGAGATATTTCTGATTTGCTGGATATTCATTACAGTTGTGGTATGTTTCAGGCACATTTATATTCTGAATTAAATTATACAGTAGTCAAAAGAGACAACTTTCCATCCTGCATGTTGTGCCTATATTTTTGTCACTTGAATGTTACCATTTGGGTCTTTTAATAATCTCTCAGATCTGTCATTGTAATGGCATGCTGTAGCAAATTATGAGTATTAAAAAACAGCAGTAGCTGAGAAAGTAATTCCACATTAGCAAAATATTTGTTTGCAATTAAAAGTTTTCAGCATAAAATAATAGATGTTTGTTCACAAAATTGTTGAAAGGATCTATCTAACATTTCCCACTTTGTCCCTAGACTGTAATTAAGCTGACCCTATATATTCTATTAACTTGGTAAAAGTGAAAATTTGAGATTGCAAACATTATTTCATATTGAAATAGTGGTCTAAGACTTTCCCATTGTTCTAATTTGGATATAAAGTGTTCCCTGAGAAGCTCATGTTATGCAATGCAGGAATGTTCAGAGGTGAAAGGATTCAATTATGAGAGATGTAATCTGATCAGTGGGTTAATCCATGTGATAGATTAATAATTTGAATGAAGTAACTGGATGAAAACTCTAAGCAGGAGGGGTATGGCTGGGGGGTGGGTCCCTGGGGGCATGCCCTTCTAGATTGTGCCTTGTCCTCCTGTCTCCACTCTCTCTCTGTGCATTCTGGTTACAATAGGGTGAGCAACTTTCCTCCACCATGCCCTTCCACCATGATGTTCTGCCTCACTTAGATCCAAGAGCTATGGAGTTGGCCATCCATGGGTTGAATCTCTGGCACTGAGCCCCAAATAAACTTGTCCTCCCTAAACTTGTTCTTTTCAGGTATTTTGACCACAGCCATGTGAACCTGACTAATAATGGAATTGGTACTTAGAAGTGGGGTCATTGCTGGGACAAATTTGTCCATGTTGTTCAAACACTTTTGGAACTAGTTTACAGGAGGATTTTTGGAAATGTTTTGAAACACAGCATGGAGAAGCCTTAGAATGTTTTGAGAAGAACTTAATGGGTTATCCTGGTGTTTGTTCAGAAGGCCAGAATGAAAATAAGGCTGAGGACAATAAAGTTTGTGCTCATGAAGTATCAGAGGGGAAGGAGGAATCCACTGGGAATTGAACTAGAGGTCACACATGTTACATTACAGCAAATAATTTGTCTACATTTTGTCCATGTCCTGAGACTTTATTAAGGGATGAATTTAAAAGTGATGGACTAATTAATCTGGCAGTGAAAATTTCAAGGCATTCAGGTGGTGCATTTAGGCAGTGGGATGAGCATAGCTGGCTGCTTTTAACCAGGCTTATTATGAGAATGAGGAACAGAGAGCTTAGCAAAAACATATAAAAAGGTTGCAGTTTCACCAGAGAAGAACCACTGTAAAATCACAGCCAGGGAATTTATGTTTGATGAGGTGATTACCCCCACTAAACAGAAGCTAAATGTTTTTCACAGAAAAAAAAATTGAAACGTTCTTTGAATGCATCTCAGAAATCAGTATAACTATACTCATGGCAGGTTGGATGGTGTTAAAATGAAAAAGTCAGTTGAAAAGAGATCATGGTGATACCTTCCCCCCACAGGGGTGCCTAGGAAGTTGTTTCCTTATGATTTGTTTCAATGTGTGACCAGGGAGTCAATAGGCACTACCTGGTCCAAGGAGGTCCAGCTAACGAACATTGGCATGGCACTGGTGCTGGTTCTGCAGGAATGCAGAATTTGGAGTTAAGGCATCACAAAGGCTCCCAACAAGATTTGCTGGCCCTGGGGGGCCAGCAAAGTGTGACATTATCAGAATCCCTGTGGACAGACAGCCTGGAAAGGGCAATGTATGAACCAGACCTCCAGGATTAAGAGATGACAGTAACTTAGAAAATATACCTGGGAAAACTGTAGGAAGTGAGCAGATCCAGATTGAGGGAGGCCACAATGGCTGTAAGCCTAAGCCCTTTGGAGGTCACATCTCAATATCACGTGCCAGAGATTCTGCACGTGGAGCTACAGGACTTGTTTGCCAAGCTGGGATTTGGTCTTGTTTTGGTCCCATCCCTACTTTATATGTCTGTTTGCCTCACTTTTTGTGATGCAAATGATTACTCTATGCCTCTGTATATTGGATACTTGTAATTTGCTTTGATTTTTACAGGGGCTTACAGCTAAGATTTTGCTTTGAGTCTCAGAGGAAACACTGAACTTGAATTTTTGGGCAGTGTTGGAACTGTGGAGACCAAGGTGATTCTTGGAGATGGACTAAATTTATCTTTTCATTATGAAGTGGGCATGAGTTTTAGGGGGCCATGGGTGGAATGTTATAGTTTAGATATGTGATAGACAATGCAGAAATGTTCCGTGATGAAATATTTATATTTTAAGAGCTATAACCACATCAGTGGATTAATTCATCTGATAATTTGAATAAATTACTGGGTTAAAATTATAGGCAAGTGGGGCATGGATGGAGGAAGTATGTCACTGAGGGTGTGCCCTTCAGGATTCTTTTGTTCCTGGCTCCTTGCTCTCTCTCTCTATCTCCTTCCAGACTACCATGAACTGAGCAGCTTCAGTTCACCATATCCTTCCACCATGATGCTTTCTCTGATCTCAGACTCACAGCAATAGAATCAGTCAACAGGAACTGAACCTCTGAAACCACAACCCCAAAATAAACTTTTCCACTTATAAGTTGTTCCTGTCAGGAATTTTGATCACACCAATGAAAAACTAACACACTCATCTTTCCCTTTCTTTCTTAATCCTTGCTAGTTCAGCTTGCTTCTGCCTCTAACAGTAAAATGTTGGCTATGATACTCTGACCTTAGTCTCATCTTCTCTTTTTATTATTTTGTACATTTTTCTTTATTATCTGGACACTTAGCCTGCCTTTATGGATCTTAACTTAATGTACTCATCAAGCGTCAAATAATACTCCTAATCTCAGGTGTATAAGTATTCCCCACCCTAGACACGGGTTAGCAAGGCCCAGGTGCTCTCTCCACAGCCACCCTGCAGCAACAGTTGGTAGTAAACAGTGACATGGATTCATCTAAGTCATTTAGAAAACACTGGCATGCTTCTGTTTCAATTGCTTTAAAAGTAGGGAAAAAAAATCCAAGGTTTAGGCTCCCAGACAGACATTTTAAAAAATTTACAATGTTTTAAACTTTGAAATCTTTATTAAGCATCCAGTTTTATAAGGCACACTAGTGTGAAACAGATTTTGGAGGGTAAAGATTTTCAAATATTAACATGTAATCAAGTGAATTAAAGCTATTTCCAAAACCTCTGACTTTCTTCTTTCCATTTTTATTATCACTTGAGCTCTTTGTTTAAAGATGCAGGAAAAGGCATTCTTCCAGAATGCAAATGAGCAAAATAAGGTGACAGCGGAGGACCAAATACTGGGGGAGGCGCAAAAGCAATAGGCTTAATGAAAAATGGATTGAAACTTGGAGGTGGAGCAGGTATGAAGCAATGAGCAGTAGAGCAAGGTAAACCTGGAACACTTGAAGACATAGGCATAGGCCTTGGGTGTCTTGGGCTCGCAGGTGGGAAAGAAACATGAGCCAACCTTCCATTATTGCAGGTCATTCTAGTATTACCCAATGGTACCTCCATCATTATCCCTGATCTAAGGGTGGGGACAAATGAAGGACCTCTTACTTGTGGTCTCCTAAGTGGAAAGAACCCTTGTCCACGTGGCAGAGTTGGGACTGATTTTGCAGTATTGCCACCTCTTTCACTAGTCACACTGCTGACCCTTGTGCCCCCTACCATCAGTGCTGGAGAGCTGCCAGAGACTTTCTGGGATACATTAATAGAATCATGTCCCTTCAGCCTCCAGCTTGCCAGCCCCTCAGAGCTATTTACTCCCTCTGTTGCTAGGGACTCTTCTACAACAGCAGGTGGTAACCCACAGGGTTGTCTGACAGCTCTTGGAAGATCAGGAATGCTGGATCCTGTTCTCTCATCAGGGCCCTTCAGTTGGTCTCCGGCCAGATCTGTCAGCATATTCAAGGGTGGTCGTAGTGGGATGCGAGGGCGGCCCCAGTTCTCAGCTCCATCCTCATCATTCTTCTGCATTGAATTCAGACACTGGAGGGGGTCATCAGGACTCAGATCCTTGTTCCCATTTTTGTTGACAGCTACCACTGCAACAGAAGGGCCATACCCTCCAAAGCTTGCAAAAACAAAAATTGAAAGGAAAAAAAAAAAGAAAGTTAATCTAAGGGGCTAGGGTTAAGGCTCATCAGTAAAGCAGTTGCCTAGCACATGTAAGGCACTGGGTTCAATCCTCAGAACCACATAAAAATAAAGTTATTTTTAAAAAGTTAATATAAATGCTCATGCAGTGAACATAGAATATCTGAAATATGCTATTGGCTCAACTGCTGGAATACACCAGTGAAAAACGGAGTACTCTATAACCTCCAATATATAGTGAGTCAAATACTTTTTTAGTCCATTGACCTTTTCCAAGGACACCCCTTTAGCACTGGGCTATATTATTGGCCTTTATGGATGCCTTGTGGCTGTGCTCCAATCCTCCAATTCCTCAAGACAGATAGATGACTCAGATTGCTTCTTAGCAAGCATATGACAGAAAATACCAGCTCTTTTGATTCTTTACAGGATCTATGACACAATATGAATGGCGTTCAGATTCTGGAAAGAGTGCCCTGGAAAATCTTCCTAGGGAAAACACTTTTTATTTTCTCCATAGAAATCAAAGAAGCTTAGGTATGCCAACAAACACTCCAACTTGTCCTTATGAAGCATCAAATATTCATTACAATTTTGGTTAAATTATCCCTAATTTAACCCACACCACATCCTAGAGCAAGAATTTCCTTATGTTCAAGTTCCACTATTTAGATCAAGAATATGTTACTTCTGTTGCAAAATTACATTTAGAAAAATTTATAAAATCTCAACTCTTAAATTTAGTACTCTTTTTTTTAATATTTATTTTTTTTAGTTTTTGGCGGACACAACATCTTTGTTTGTTTGTATGTGGTGCTGAGGATCGAACCCGGGCCGCACACATGCCAGGCGAGCGCGCTACTGCTTGAGCCACATCCCTAGCCCAAATTCAGTACTCTTAATACCTAAATTTATATCCTTTAAGGTTTTTCCTGTGATCCCATCCCACCTCCCTTTCAACCCTCAAGTCCTTTCCCTAGTTACAACAGTAAACCAATTCAAATTGCCTTTTACATCCAAAATAAAAAGAGTTGTACTTTATTTTGTACTTACACATTTTCAGTACAAGCCATGGAGAAATATGGTCAGTATTTACTCATGAGGCAATATAGAAAACCAGCTGAACACCCACACAGGCCAAGTGTGTCTGGAGAAAGAAACCTTCCTTCTGACTTAGAGAGGCTTGGCAACTCAAATGAAGCCAGGAACCAACTGCTTAGAAGACTTATAATTCTATTACTGGGGTAACCAGTTGCTAGGCAAGGGAGGGACAAAATGAGCAGGGAGGAAGGAGGGAATAAATCTGAGACAGTCCTTTAAAGCTAAATGTGGGACTGCTTTTTGCATGGTAGTAAAGGGACAGGAAACACATTTTCAAGAGTTGAGAGATACCAACTCTCATATAGACCAGTTTAAAAGACAAAGCATTTCAATAATTTACAAAAGTCATGGTGGTATAATTTGTTTAAAGTTATTTCTGAGGATTTAGTTACAAAGGGTAATTATTAAGCCTCCTCAACAAATTTGGCAACACAATCTTCGAGCGGCATACTATGCCTAATCTTGTAATTTAAACTTCCAGTTTGGGGTATGTATAGTATTAATGCAGTGGGGAATAGAGGTTCTGGAGGTCAAACTCTTTTGTAATATATGAAGATAAAAATTTTTAAAAAAACTATAAAAATCCCCTCCAAGAATTTTCTAACATTTATTTTTTGTTCAGTATATTTGCAGTCTTTCCTTCATCCTGCCTTCTAGTTTATCAGCTGTGGGTGTATCTGTATATGTGTCTGTGTGTACATAAATATGTGTATTTCCTGTATCATAGTTCTGGAAATATCTTCTGGGGGAGGAAGAAGAACAAAAGGCATAACACATATCATAGATTTGTGTATATTGGCTCATATTTTGCCTTATAACTTTTTTACATAAGGTACATTCTGTTTGTTCAGTCTAAGTGTAATCCACCTTTTCCACTTGAAGCAAATAAACTTTTCATGCTTTCATTTTCTGCCATTGAACTACAGATTAATTGCTATGAAATTACAATGGCCATTCCCTCATCGAAGACTGCTAATTTTATTGTGGAACGAAGCCATAAACGTACCCCATTTCCTTAAATTTATCTAAGATCTGTACTGTGCACATTTCTCTTGAAGACTATCTTTCTTTTTTCTTAATAACAATATATACCACTATAGTTCAACAGTGATGTACACTTCTTTTTCTCTTAAGGAAAAATAACAGATTGAAATACCATGTGTTTCAGTTCATAGGTATATGATGTTTGAGAGAGGGAAGTGAGGAGGATAATGCATAAGTATAAGGTACTAGTGCAGAGGAATGGTCACTGCTGTGAAGCAACACAACTCATGATGGAAATGACCTTTTGGGTCTCTAAGACCAAATCTTCTTTCCAGGGTGCCTTGTCTCTCTATATACACTATTGAATGCTTTTATCTCATTGAAAGATGAAAGTGGCATGTTTCCCAGTGGAATCTGTTCACTTGCCTGGCATGGTTCGCTTTTAAGAAATCTCTTGATTCCCCGGATTTTGTTTCTATTCTTGCTTCAGTTTATTATGTTCCTTGGCCTCACGTGAAAGCAAACTTATTATTAGGAATATAATTGCTTTAGAGTTTTAAAACCCTTTTAGAACTTGCCACATCAGAAGGAAAAATGCAATTCCAGTTAATGCTTGCTAATAGTTGGTAAGTCATATTTATATAAATAGATTATGTATGAGAGGTTGCATTGTTTTGCCTGAGTAATGACAATGAAGCCCCAGGAAACCATTTTATGCCTATCAAACTATTGAAATAATGAGTTGTTTTTGCCTAGAAATGTCTCTGTAGAAATATGTCATCTTAATTGGGTTACATAAGGTGAAGCAAAATATAGGGGCCAAATGTTTGAGAATAGTAACAAAGCCCATGACACCCAAGAAGTTTCCAAAGCCATAGTAGGTATTGGTAATTTATGGATATTATCTCATCTTATTATGTAACTTTTCCTTTTGCATATTTATTGAATGCCTATTACATATATTGGCTAGTATGTTAAGTGTGAATCAAATCAAACAAAATATTTTATATAATCCATAGTGACTTCAAGGATAATTAATTCTCTAAGGATACAAAGTGCCATCAGAAAAATAACAAAATAATGTCATAAAAAGGAATAAATACAGACCATCAGTTGCATGGTATAAGCTAAGAAAACAACTGAAATTGAGAAGATGGAATTAAAATTGTGGGTTAAAATAGCTGCAACCCATTTCATGTGTTTAAAAAGTTACAATTGTGATTTCAAGGATGGATAGGATATACATGAACAGAGGAAGAGATAATATTATATGTCAAAAACAAATAGGAAGACAGGAAAGAAGGGAGATTTTTGGAATTTTGTATTTCATATTTTTATTACAAACTAGGGCACATATTTGTCAGAAATAGAATTATAACAAGCCAGTAGATACCTCTAGAGATAGAGATCAACCAGTTAATTAGTAAAGTTTTACCCATTAGGGAGTATTTGAAGGCACTAAAATTTTAAACTTAAAGATGAAACTAGAATCACTTCAAAACATACCTTTTGACAAAAGGCTGTCAAGTTACTTCAATTAACCCTTGAGCTTTAAAAATGAAGTAATAAAGTTTATACCTTTTTCTTTTGTTTATTTGAATGGGGAAGGGAAAATGGGTAATGGAGGTTGAGGATTTGCCACAAAGTAGCACAGATGTAAAACCAGCCAAGCTATAAAGAAAGGCCTTTTACTACCAGTGGCCTGGCCTCTTATTTCATGTCAAAACACCAGATATTACTCATCTCTCCAAAGATTTTGAGAGCTATATTGAAATATTAAGCGAGGGCCATACAAGGATATATTTACTTTTCCACATCAATTGTGAGGTCATTTAAAATGTGGCTGTTTTTGCCAGAGGCAGGTTATTATTTTTCCAAAGAAATTTTGTAGACGTGTAAGTACAGGCAAAATGTCATTTAAAATGTATTTTATCTTTTACTCAGTACAAGAATTCAGGAGATAGAGCCATAAGGAAGTTTTTTTTTTTTTTTTGTTGTTGTTGTTGTTTTGTTTGTTTGTTTCCATCAAGCTAATAAGTAGGTGATGAGGAGATTGTCATATTAATCTCTGGGGAGAGTGTTGTCAAAAAATCCTATCCATTAATTCACCCTTAAAATGTAGCCATGCCTTTAGAACACTTTCTAAGTTTAGAATATCTAAAAAGTAGTTCTATTAAAGTAGACCAGGTATTTTTAAGGGTCTGGCTATCTAATTCAGTGTATTAAAGCATGGGATTCATGAAAACATGGCATTATCCCAGAATGGGCCAGGCCACATTATTCTGTTGTACAAATATAGGCAGTATTCTTGTCCTCTCTGCTGCCAGCTGTCCCACAAACTCTGTGTGGTAAATGATGAGGATGAACAGGTGAAAGTGTAGCTATTTTTTATCACCAGTACTGGCAAAAGCAGCTGGATATATTTGCATGAAGTTCAATAGACTATTATTGCTTTTATAAAGTGTTTGCTTCAAATTTAAATGTGTGTGTATACATTTATACACGTATATGTTTTACATTGGATAACTTATAACAATTACTCCAAAACAGGTTATTTCATCACACAAATTACAAGCTGTCAGATACCTTTCTTTCAAACTATATTCTAATTTTTCTTGCTCTCCTGGGAGTCAGAAATGGAAAATAAGTAGCAGTAGGGTAATCCAGATGAGAAAAAAAGGAATATGGAAAAAGAAACAGATTTTTTTCTACTCACTGTAGAAAAAAACTCACACTTTTGATGCATATTCTATGTAGTGAGCTGTTTTGCCACTGTGACCAAGACTCAACAAGAGCAATTTAGATAAGGACAAGTTTATTTGAGGGTCATGGTTTCAGAAGTCTCAGTATACAGACAGCTGGCTCCTTTGCTTTGGGTCCAAGATAAGGCTGAATATCATGGCAGAAGGGCATCACAGAGGAAAGCAGCTCAGGACATGACAATCAGGAAGTAGAGAGAGTCTTGCTCACCAAGGATAAAATATAAACACCAAAGGCATGCAAGCCCCCAGGGATTCACCTGCTCTAGCCACACCCTATATGACAACAATTACCACCCAGTTAATCTCTGTCAGGAGATTAATTCACTGATTGGGTTAAGGCTCTCATAACCCAATAATTTTGCCTGTATATATTCTTCCATTATCTCCCATATGAGTTTTGGGAATCACTTCATATCCAAACTATAATACTATCATTTAGTAGTCATAGAAATCCATTAAGGCAGTTTTTACTATTATACCCATTTTATAGATGAAGAAAAAGAGAGTTGAAGAAATGAAGTAGTGGTTTCCCATGATCTTACTTCTAGTAAATGGCAGGCAATATTCAGAGACAGCCTATGGATAAGGGCCCATGTTCCTTCCATTTTCCAATGGGATCTCCTAATTATAATTCTAGGTCAATTACATAGGTGACTCAGATCAAAACTTGTGTAACAGAACCTAGTTTAATGTATTTAATTAATAGAATTGTTGCTGGAAGAAATCATCCAAGTTTTATTCTAGGAAGTGTCTCTATACACGGATCTGGAAAGTAATTAAAGCATTAGGTATTAAGTTGTAATTCAGCAAGATGGTAATGACTGAAAACCCTGCAGTGGAGCAACTGGCTTGGTGACAGAGAAGACTAGGCTTTATGGAAGCACCAAGTGACTATTCCTGAGGAAATAATAGTAATGTAAGCTCAGTATTACTAATATTAAGATTAAATTCCCATTGGATTCTTGAGATACAAATATACAGAATAGGACTGGAGTAGAACTGAGTTTATAGTCATGGTTAGATCATCTAGCTTCAGTAATAAGAGCAATTTGGAGAAAACAGGGTTGTGTATATGTGTGTATGTTGTGGGGTGTGAATGTGAATATATGTTTCAGGTGAAATTGGACAAGGGTTTTAGTCATTTAAGTGAGGCATTAATGGGTATTGCTGAGTATCTTTCTGAATTAGAAAAAATATGATAATTAAAAATAAAATGAAAAGTAATGTTGGGCTAGAGTTTTAGCTCAGTGATAGAGTGCTTGCCTAGCATGTGTGAGGCACTGGGTTTGATCCGCAGCACCACATAAAAATAAATAAGTAAAAAAAGGTATTGTGTCCATCTACAACTAAAAGAAAATTTTATATAAGTAATGCGCTTTATGTTCATATGTGATATATCTTATGAATACAGGTGTAAGCACATCCTAAAGAGCAAACTGAAATTAATTTGAAAAGCTACAGTTTATAATTGCTCTTCAGGACATACATTTATAATGGCATCATATATCTAGATATGGACATAAGTCATATCAAAATTAATTGCTAGTCCAAGAAGTTGAAGTTATACTTATTTCTTGAGCACTTAGTTTGAAAAGCAAAGACTATTTGGGATAATTTTATCTTGCTTATAATGAAGACACTAGAAATTCATGTAGAAAATACTTTATCAATTTATTAAAAATGAATCATATAGTCAAATTGTGAAGAGCTTTGGCTTTGAAATCAGAGTAATACAGATCTAATTCAAATTTCAGTTTTGCCAATTACCAATTCTGTAACTTTGGTTGGGTTTCTGAACTTATATGAAGCTTATTTCCCCCATCTATAAAGCAGTATTAAAGAGAGAAAGATTTTAAGTCATTTTTAATTAATGAATTTCATGTAGTATGTGATTAAAATATAATAATTTTCCTAGTACATTTTGGTGTCAATTTTCTTATATGGCAAATAGGGATGAAACTACCCCTCAAACTCTTTCAGGATGTTGAGAGAATTAAATATGACAATTATTTGAAATTGCTTTGCAACCTTGTAAATCACTTCACACTTGGTAGGATAATATAACAAGGGGTGATATTTCTGGGGCAAGAAGAATTTTTTGGCATATTTTAAATAGCACTGTGGATGTAGGCACCTACTTCACCTACATATAAGACCATTTTTCATTTCCTAAGTCATTCAGGTGGGGAGGATTAACCACACTAAAAAACCCCATGGTGTAAAGTGCTTTAAACTTTTCAATTGCTACTACATAAATCTCACCCATTGTTGTATTTAATGCAGTAGCTGTGTTAGAATAAAGAGTCTGCATTTTTGTATTTGACTGCATATTTAATTGGGCTTCAGAATCTTGTGTTTCACAGCAGGAATCACTGAAAGCTCCTGTGATGATTAGAGAGAAAAGCCTGAGGGGAAAAAAGAAGGTTGCTTGGTTTCCTGATAGTGAAGATTTGATTGATTGATTCTCTCAATGATTTGTTCTTTAGGAAAAAAAAAAAAAAGATTTTCCTACCCTAGTGCCCCCTGCCAATCTCTCTTAAATGGTCAAATAAATAGCTTGCTGGAGGAAATCTAACACTTTTATAGACTGACTATAATTCAGTGTACAGGAAAATATGCTGATGAAACTCAAAATTAAAATAATAATAAAGCCCATCCAGAGAAACCATTTTTAATTCTTTTCTGAATTATTCTATATACATATGTTGCTGACTTAAGTATTTGTTTAAAAGTCCTGGATACTCAAAAATTCTGGAGTCATCTATCTGCCTTTAGTTTTGAACTATTTTGTATCTTCCACTTTTAGTTTTTATGGTATCAAATTGATATATGTGTTTAATGTAGGCAAGAGTTCACCATAAGAAAATATTATACTGTGGAGATACAAGCAATGGGAAAGGGCCTTTTAAAAAATTACTGAAGTATAGTGGAAGAATCCTACTAATGTAGCAAAATCTCAACAGTCCCATAATATTTGAACAAAAGCAACAAACCCTTCTAGAGGCACTGAGTTATTATGTATATGATTAAACCAGAGCAAATTGATGTATGGGATATTGTACTAATTCAGGGTGACCTAGTCACTCAGTACTATCTTTAGTATCTTAGCTATATTCAGTAAGAGATTCCCCTGGATATCCTAGCAGATTTCTGGGCTCCATCTTCAAGATTGCTCTTCAGTTGATCTCTTCTGGGGTCTAGTTATTTGTAAATACTTATTGTTTCTAATAGGATGGTCTCTAAATCACAAAAGAAAAAGAAAAATACTCCTCTACTTTTGATGGGGTTATCTCCCAATGAATCCATTGTAAATTGAAAATATCATAAGATTAAATGCATTTAATACACCTAACCTTCCAAACAGCTTAGCTTAGTAACACAGTACACTGAAGAGTATCATGACCACATAACTGATAGCTAAGGCTCTCTGCCATTGCCCAGTATCAAGAGAAGATCTTAACACATATTGCTAGCCAAGGAAAAGATCCCAACTCAAAATTTGAAGTATAGTTTCTATTGAATTTGTATTGCTTTGGCACCATTGTAAAGTTGAAAAACTACAAGTCAAACTATCCTAAAATGGGGACCATCTATACTAATTACATGGTGTAAGCTTGTAGCCTTGCCTTATGGAGTTGGTACCAGACATTTTGTGACAAGTCTTCTCATCATCTAAAACACTGACCGAATAAAGCACTTTGACATAAAAAGCTTTAGACTATATCCTTTCACTTCAATTACTTTTTGTTCAATAAACTCCCAAATATCATGATGTTTTGAACAGTTGTTTTAAGTTCATCTGCATCTGATGATTCTCTCAATGATTTATTCTTTAAACAAAATAAATAAATAAATAAATACAAACAAAGATTTTCCCACTTTAGTGCCCCTCACCAATCCCTTTCAAATGGTCAAATAAATAGCTTGCTAGATGAAGTCTAATACTTTTATAGACTGACTATAATTCATACAGTCTGTATGGTCTTTTTATCAGTCTTATGTCTTTCATATTTTTGTTTTTGTTATACAAAGAATATGCATCATTTTAGAAAACAAACATATTATTTTAAAACACAAAATTTATTTTAGAGACCTAAACTAATTATCTGGTTCCTACATTCTTTAAGAGGGGCTTCAATTTCAAAATATTTTTTGTTATTATATAAAAAACTTTCTTTGCCTTTTCCCTGTCATTCCCTCCTGAGAGTACACTGGAGATTTCCAAAGACGACATGATATGTCATGTCATAGCTGTGATGTGCCATGGAACATGTGTGTGTATATTACTTTGTTTGAAAATTTTGCTTTAATTTTTAATGTGTTAAATATTTATAGTTACAGTTCACTCAAATGAAAAAGCTTTGGAGTACTCAATAATTTTTAAGTATATAAAGTAATTCTAGGTCAAACATTTTAGGAGTTATGTCATTTTAGTAAAACACAGTTTCAAATATGTAACAGTTAATGTAAATTGAAAAGATCACCCTCAGATCTCAGGGAAATCTCAGACCTGATTCATATTTAATTCCTGTTTTTAGTTTCCTCTTCCTAAATTCAGAAAACACAAAAGAGTATACCAAGGCAAGTCAACAAGTACTCATCAGATGTTTCCTATATAATTGATACTATGCAAGTTATATAAATGAAATGCAAAAATATATTGTGACTTGGGGAGCTTATGTTCATTTGGAAAAAATAAAATTAAGTTACACCAAATAAATGCCTAATTATTGAATGTTGACTTTATTTTCCTTACAAATTAACTGAAAGGAGAGACAGTTGAGAGGTGAGCAATCTAATCATCAAAGATTTCTCAGGAACAGAACAACATCTATAGTTTACAGGATGAGTAAGGTTCAAATAGGAAAAAACTGCTACTCAAATAAATCTAGGACAAAAAGGTACTGCAGATAGAGTTATAATCTTATATTTT
>NW_026000283.1:4314572-4364035 GCF_001458135.2 Marmota marmota marmota
TATATATATAAAATAAAGAACATATATCATTTTTTAAAACAATGACATCATTAAAAACACACAAAATTACCTTGGAGACCTAAAGTAAGATCCATAAGATTCCAGCCTAAAACAAGCAGAAAAACTTGCTTCAGAGTCTTAGAAATTAATTAGGAATGAGTTTTCCAGTAGAATTGTCACAGATTTTTGGGTTAACCTCTAGTCTTCGACTAGAGCTGTATACAGAATTGTTAACAAAGCTTGGCTTCAAAATCAGATTTTCCCTTTGCTTTTAACTCTGTGCAGCCACTTCATTTTATACACTTATAGGGATTTTTTGTTTGTTTGGGGTTTTGTTGTTTGACTCTGTTTTATGTATTTTTTATGTCATTTCAGAATGACAGACGTGTTAAGATTCAGGCACTGTCTATGGAGCTTCAGGTAACATTTCAAATGGAATGTCCAGTGGCTGGACTGCTGGAGCTCAGCTCTGAACTACTGGAAACATTTCCAACTGCTCTAGAGCAGAAAACAATGTATTTTCCTATTTATTGGTATCAATTATTTACCATTGCTTTAAGTTCTCCTTGTTATGACTCTTTGCATTGTATCAATGGTAAGTTAAAATTGGAGTTCTTTCTTGGGTAAAGTTATCAGACTGTATTTTTGTTATGGGATGAAATCACCTCAGTTATTACATTTGGATCCATCCAACTCTGTTAAGAATGTTCCTGAAATCTGGGTGGGTCTGCTGGTTGGTGGGGACTTCAGTACCCTTCAATAGGTGAATGGATAAAGAAACTATGGAATATTACTCAGCATTAAAAGAGAATAAAATCATGGCATTTGTAGGTAAATGAATGGAGTTGGAGAATATCATGCTAAACGATGTAAGTCAATCCCAGAAAACCAAAGGCCAGATGCTTTCTCTGATAAGTGGATGCTGATCCAATGGGGCTACATGGGAAAAAATGGAGGAACTTTGGCAAAGCGTAGGGAGGAGAGGGGAAGGGATATGGGGGCAGGAAAGTTGATGGGATGAGATGTACATCATTACCCTAGGTACGTGTATGACTGCACATATGGTATGACTCTACATTGTGTACAATCAAAGAAATGAAAAATTGTGCTGTAATTGTGCACAATGAATCAAAATGCATTCTGATGTCATATACACCTAATTAAAATAAATAATTAATTTATTTAAAAAACCCAATGGTCCTGAAAACTACAAGGGACTAAGAAAGGAAATAGGAGGAGAGGGGAAAGTGGGGAAGAGGAGAAAAGGTAGTATTCGAGAGGATGGACACTATCAATGCATGCTATATGTATGTATATGTAGAGATATCACAGTGAATCCTATTAATTTGCACAATCAATAAGTGCTAACATTTATGACAATAAAATGGGATCTGAAAGATGATTTTCTTAAGGATCTCTGGTTATCCAGTTGAGAAAATACTGTTTCTATGTGTTTATTCTGCATCGTGTTGCACAATTGTTTGGTTTCATCAGATTATAACAATAATGATTTTGATTTATTTCACTCTCCACTTTGTATTTCCAAGAAATTTTCACTGGACTTGAGAAAACAGCAGGGGAATGAAGTTTTAATTATGTAAATATGAAAATCATCAAAGGGGGTGCATACCAAGGTAGATTCGATGAAAGCTCAGATTGCTTTTCAATATTTACTGCTTGACACTAAATTAAATTTCAGCTTATACTTAGTAAGAGGATTACAACATTTAAACAAATAATAACTTTATGCAGCAAAACCTAATTATATTTGTTTAGCCTTGTGCTTTGGATAAGTTGCAAGAAAGAGGTTTGGAACTGACATTATAAAGTGCTCAGTATTCATTATATCACACAGTTATTTGTGACAAGAGGATACATTTTAGGTTTCACTACTTTCCAAACCTAAACTAAGATGTGATACACTAAGTAAGTCACAATTTTTTCCTATGGCCAAGGTGAATTTATAAGTGCTGCTAACCTTTTATATATATATGAAACCAAATTTACTTCAGTATTCTTGGGAATGTAATGTAGGTTAACTATAAATTTATTCCATGGCAATTACCTGACAACATACTGGAATATACCACTATAAGAGTCAGGAAATGGCAATAAAAGGAAAATTGATGCTATGGAGTCTTTAAAGCCTACAGAAACAATGAGAACTTACTAAGAAAATGTGCTTTTATATGTGCATTAATATTCCATGTATCTACCAAACATCTAAATATTATGTTCATTACTTCACCCCATTGGTTGGTTTGTCGGTAGGTCTGCAAAAACATTTTATTTGCATAATTTATCTAAATTTTAGAACCTAGAAGCAGTGATTGAAACAAAAACATACAAATATCTAGTGCCGAGAAAGACAAACATACTGAGAAGACCTGTTCCAAGAGTATGATTTCACCAAACAATAAAAATCCTAACTTTTTTTTTCACTTTGGGGAATATGAATTGTAAAGAGAATCATAAAGTGTTCTGATAAAGACCTTTCATGCTTACAAGTCCGAGAACAGAAATGTATTGCTCTTTGCTGAAAACTTACTTTTAGCCAATGCCTTTGAAATTACTCCTCCACTTCTCCCCACAATCTGAAAATTGTTTTGAAAACCATGACACTGACCTCTTAAATACTTCACACTACTTTAAGTACAAGAGCAAGAGAAGGAAATGAGCTGCTGAGATGGAAAGCAATTTTCAATGCAAAAGCTTTTGCCTTGTTCCAAACCTTCTGTTGTAAATATGCACCCATCTTCTCTTCTTTGGTAGGTGTGATATCAGGACCTAGAAGATAGGAAGAAAAGAATGTAAGAAGCACAGAGGGGAAAAAAAACAGTACTTACTAAAAAGAAAAAATGTCAAATGTCTCTTTTCTTTAAAGATTTTAAAGTGACAGGAAAATAAATGTCCAGCCAAAGGTTAGCGGCCCAGCTTTATTTTATTCTGTTGTTTACATGTTTCATTTTCTTCTAGAACTTAAAACAACTCTGAAAAAGAAACTGAATCAAAAGGGAGAATTGACAACTGCTTGAAGGTCAAAATTGATGACATGTTCAATGGTGAGACTAATTCACAACCACTTGATTTTTCCAATTTCTGATAGTACTGTGAAGTTTGGTTTTTAAATTCTAGATGTGACTTTAGATAAAATTCAATGTTATAAAGGCACTTTAATGCTACTTATCAATTCTTTCACCTTAAAAAATGGCAAGTAGTGAGCAAGAACACACACAGCAAAATAACTAAAATTATGGGAAATGACAGCTGTAATTACAACTGAGGAGGATAAAGAGAAGTAGTCTAACTTATTTAGATAAAAAGCCACTGGAATTTATACTTACTCTGTCTTTGAACATAGTGGTTAAGAGTAATAGCTCAGGAATTACCTGTATGAACTTATAGAGGTAATTAACCTTCCTTGAAATTCATTTTCTTCTTTTGGAAAATAACGATAATACTATTGTCCAACTTCTGAGTCATTATAAAAAATAAATAAAATACGGCATGTGAAACACTTAGCACTATGCTTGGTAAACAGTAATTATTCCATATACATATTATACCATTTGGGCAGATTTCTAATAAAGTTCTATGAACACTATTTGTTTTATATTAATAATAATAGCCCACCATTATTATTTTCTATTCTTTTCTAAATTATGTTCATAAACAAATTCTTCCTGTAATGTTGCTCTATACTTCTAAATATTGATATCTTTCTTTATTTTATCTCTATTCAAACTTATAAAACAAACATATTTGGATAGGTAGGTACACCTAAATTTGAATATTGCATTACTTACGTAATATATGTTTTCTAGTTGTCAAAGATATGCTATGTTGTCAGAGGGAGAATATTTTTTGATACTATGTAAGTCTTTCCATAGTTGTCAGTTTTGTGAAACTTAGCTCAAGGGAATTCCTTTTTTGGAAACATGCTTAACATAGTACCTTTGCAGATTTATTTATCTAATATTTACTGAAAACATTATATAAATTGGTCATTTTCCTGGCTCTAGGGTGGAAGGCAAATCTAACAAAGTTCCTGTCCTCATGAATCTGATAATTCATGATTATGGGTATGATTATGAGTAGTAACCAGGACCAGTGTAGGTTATTTCCCATTAATTGATTATTGCTAACAGAGAGAACCAGGTTGTTACATTGCATCCTCCACTGTAATAGTTCCAACCAGTTCTAAACCTATAAGCTTCAAACCTTGGATTATTGTTAGATTGAGAAGGAAGGCATGTTATAAAACCTGGGAAGCTGCATGTTCCCTAGCTATAGTGAACACTGAACAAACTCCATGTTTTACAATATGCAAACAACTTTTTTGAACACATGCAAATTATATGGTTGACAATAAAACTTTTTGAAAGTATTAACAAGCATACATTGGAGTTTACTTATTTAAACCAACCAATAACTACTAAGATGTAACTATTATGTGAGGTCCCACATAATTTGTAGAAATTAAGAAGTAATCTTCATTTTTGAAGATTTAGGAGCCATTGCTCTATCAAACTCTATGGATATTTTGAGAATATCTTAGAGTATTAGAGCACATGTAAAAACTATGCGTGCACCAAATCTATATATACCGATTCCTAAAGAAATGAATTATATGAAATTGATAAATGTGAATGCAAAAATTCAGACAAAAATATCTTCCAAAAAAGGGATATTTGGAAAAGTACAAAATTAAGAAGTGGAGTTAAAGAATTTGTTTTGCACAGGGTGTGGTGGCACACCCATATAATCCCAGCAGCTCTGGAGGTTGAGGCAGAAAAATAACAAAGCAACTCAGTGAGACCCTGTCTCTAAATAAGATACGAAATAGGGCTGGGGATGTGGCTCAGTGGTAGAGTGCCCCTGAGTTCAATCCCCGGTACCAAAAAATTAATAAAAATAATTTGTTTTGCTTTTAAAATGGTATTTTTTCCATTTATGGTTGGTTCTAATTGGAGATAGAAATCACTTTATAGGCTGACAAATGATGATAATTTACATATAATGATAACAAAGAGAATAAACCTAAATTTATGTATTTGAATGTATTTTACCCTGCATAACTTTCTGTTGCTTGACCCCTAAGCCACATCCCCAGCCTTATTTTGTATCTTATTTAGAGACAGCATCTCACTGAGTTGTTTAGTGCCTTGCCATTGCTGAGGCTGGCTTTGAACTCACAGTCCTCCTGTCTCAGCCTTCCCAGCCACTGGGATTATAGTCATGTGCCACAGTGCCTGGCTTCTCCTAAACTCTTTTTTCCCCCTCAGTCAGGTTAAGCTACTCTTCTTTCTCTCTAATCAACCACCAAGCATTTATGAACTTTCATTCATCTTTTGGTCAATGGTGTATCATGTGGTATGTGAAAAATGAAGTATATCAATTTGAGTTATGACAAGAATTAATTAGAAAACATGGACTTGTGATAAGATGTGTTCTAGTTCTAAGTATACCAATAATTCATTTGTGCAAATTCAGACAAGGCATTTGATCTCTCCAAGCTTTAATTTCTTCATTTCTAAAATGAGGGAATTTAACAAAATGGTCTCTCTGGTTTTACAATTTTAGAAGTAGAACCACGAATTAATAAGGCTCATTGTTAGATGGATTTAGCTATTCTGCTGGTCAAATCTTGGTTGTTCTAGGCATGATGACTATTCAGTTGAAGTCTTATTTAATATATTCTACTGTTAGGGACATTAGTTCTACCTCTAAAACAGCAAAGGTACAAAATGTATCACTATATTAAAAGGAAAAAAAAACAACTGATTAATATTACAGTCTTACATGTATAAGCATAGTATTCAATCTTCACAAAAATCTTCTCATATGACATTTTTGATGAATAAGCTTAAGTTAAATACAGTACCTGGTGAATAATCTCTTGCAAACAAAACTGTTAATATGTCACTCTTATGGGTAGCACTTTATTCAAGCCAATATGTTAACTCTTTCTACCTCCATGCATGTAGTCCTCTCTGAATAGATTTAGGTAATAGATTCATATTTTTATCATAAATTGATAATCCTTTAGTCCTCCAAAATTGAAGAGTTAATTTTTAGACAGGTAACTGAAAATGTCTGTCTGCTCCTCTACATATTTCATGACTATTTCTTTGACTAATATGCTACATAATAATCTTTCTCTCTCTCCCTCCCTTTTCTCTTTTTTCTCTCTTTCTTCTCCCTCCATTCCTTTATTTCTTCCTTCCTTTTGTTTTCCCTCCCTCCCTCTCTTTATTTCTTTCATTCTTTTCTGCCTCCATTCCTTCCTTTCTTCCTTTCTTTTCTTCTTTCCTTATATGTTATGACAATTTTAATTCAGCTTTGACCTTTCACATTTGGGATATGTTCATGTATTTACAGAACAAGTATTTTTATACAACTGTGACTATGAATGACTGAAATGGATACTTGAGAAATCATCTAATGGTTTTGAAAGGGTTAAATAAAATTGCCATCTCCACTTACCTTAGTTCTCTTTTATTCAGTGTATAAATGATATTTTGAGACAAAATTTACATGGAATAAAATATATCTTTGGTTTTCCATTTGGTGTTTTTAACACCATGCAATTACCACTTAAAATGCAGAAGAATGCTCTATAAACACAAAATTTTTTGTTATGTTTCTTTTCACATAATTCTGTCTTCTAACCACTCAGAAGGAACTCCTTTCTCAATTTATCATTATAGGATATTTTGACCAATTCTAAAATCTTACACATTAGCTATACACTTGGTTAGGCCTGGCTTAACTATATTCTTTTGAGACTTATGCTGATGCTCATATCAGTAGTTCATCCATTGTTATTACTGAATAACAGTTTATTTTATGAAATTAGCACTTTTATCTATTCTTCTGATAATAGATCCTAGAGATGTTTTTGAATTAAGACTATTACTAATAAAAATTTATCTTAAATTTGTTGTACCAAGTCAGTGTATGTGTATATTTGTATACATTTACTTTAATAGTCTTGACTCTGCTGTTTGATGAGAAAAAAAATTAACTCATATCATGCACAATGCTAAACATAATCAAAGTATGTAGGCCTATCTTTATTGACTTCAGACAAAAAAGACATCATAAAAAGGAGAATGATCAAGAATAAATGTAGAAATTACAAAATAGTGAAGTGTCACTTTGCTGCAACCATTGTAATGTGTCGGCACCTAATAAATGAGTGCCAAGATGTGTGAAGAAAATACTGATACAATTTCAAAAAATATAGACAAGTCCATTTATTGTAGTTGGGTACATCAACTACATTGACTCAATAATTGATAAATCAAGCAGGCAGAACTTCAGTAAACCTATAGTTGCCTTGAATAGCTTAATCTTTTACTAATATTCATAAAATACTTAATCAAACTACATATATATATAGATAGATAGATAGAGAGATAGAGAGAGAGAGAGAGATATGTTTGAAGCTCATATTGAATATTTGGCTGAAATAAATCACATTTTAAGCCATAGTACTCACTTTAAAATTTTTATTTATTTTTTTCCATAATTTTTAAATTTGTTCTTTAGGATATATATAATAGTAGAATATATTTTAACATATTATACATACATGGACTATATCTTATTCAAATTAGCATCCCATTTTTGTGGTTGTACATGTTCATCCGGGATATTGTTCTGAGGTTTTCTTTACTTGATGTGTCTTTGTCTGGCTTTGGTTTAGGGTGATAGCAGCCTTATAGAATGAGTTTGGAAGGGTTTCTTCATTTTCTACTTCATGGAAAAATTTGAGGATAGATGTTAGTTCTTCTTTGAAGATCTTATAGAACTTGGCTGAGATTACCTCCAGTCCTGGGGTTTTCATTGTTGGTAGGGTTTTGATGGCATCTTCTATTTCACTGCTTAAAATTGATGGGTTTAAATTTTATGTGTCCTCCTAATTAAATTTTGGTAGGTCATATTTCTCTAAAAATTTGTCAGTGTCTTCAAGATTTTCTATTTTATTGAAGTAAAAGTTTTCAAAATAGTTTCTGATCATCCTGTGTATTTTGATAGTTCCATAGTGATATTCCTTTTTTATCATAGATTTCAGTAATTTGAGTTTTATCTTTTTCTCAGGGTTTATTAATTTAATTTATTTTTTCAAAAACCAAATTTTTGTTTCACTTATTTTTTTTAATTGTTTTTTGTTTGTTTCCATTTCATTGATTTTGACTCTGATTTCAATTCTTTCCTGTCTTCTAATGTTTTGGTGTTGATTTGTTTTTCTTTATCCAGGGGTTTGAGATGTTATGTTAGGTTATCTATTTGGTGACTTTATTCTTTTAATGAAGGAGCACAATGCAAGGAACTTTCCTCTTATAACCATCTTCATAATGTCCCAGAGATCTTCATATTCTCTGTCACTATTCTCATTTACATCTAAGCATATTTTTATTTCACCTCTGATTTTTTCTGCTATCTTTTGGTTATTCAACAGCATATTATTAGTCTCCAGGTGTTAGAGTAGCTTCTATTTTATTGTGCATTTCTAATTTCAGTCCATTGTGATCTGATAGAATGAAAGGTATTATCTCTATTGTCTTATATTTGCTAAGAGTTGCTCTGTGGCCCATGATATGGTCTGTTTTACAAACTGTTCCATGTGCTGCTGAGAATAAAGTGTATTCAGTATTGATGATGGATATTCATATATATATATATATATATATATATATATATATATGTATATATTCTAAATTACTAATTGTAATTCTTAGTTCTATAACTTCTTTATTTAGTTTTTGTTTGGAAGATCTATCCAGTGATGAGAAAGGCATAATAAAGGCACCCAGTATTATTGTGCTGTGATCTATTTGATTCTTGAAATTGAGAAGAGTTTGTCTGATGTATATAGATGCTCTATTTTGGGGGACATAAATATTTACAATTGTTATAGCTTATTGGTGCATAATTAACAAAAGACCTTCTTTGTCTCTTCTGATTAACTTTAGCTTGAAGTCCACTTTATCTGATATTAGGATAGAAATCCCTGCTTGTTTATGAGATCCATGTGAGTGATATATTTTCCCCATCCTTTTACTCTCAGTCTGTGGATATCTTTGCCTATAAGATGGGACTCTTGGAGAAAGCATATTGTTGGATCTTGTTTATTTATTATTTATTTTATTTTTAAATTTACTTTAATGTTTTTTAGTTGTAGATGGACACAATAGCTTTAATTGATTAATTAATTAAATTTATTTATTTATTTATTTATTTATTTGTTCATTTATTTATTTTGGGAGTGTATTGGGGATTGAACTCGGGGGCACTCAACCACACTGAGCCACATCCCCAGCCTTATTTTGTATTTTATTTAGAGATAGGGTCTTGCTGAGTTGCATAGTACCTTGCTTTTGCTGAGGCTGGCTTTGAACTCATGATCCTTCTGTCTCAGCCTCCCAAGCTGCTGGGATTACAGATGTGTGCCATTGCACCCAGCTATTTATTTAATTTTATGTGGTGCTGAGGATTGAAGAACCCCATTCCTCACATGTGCTAAGCAAGTGCTCTACTACTGAGCTATAACCCCAGCCCCTTGTATCTTATTTTTAAAAATCAACCTTTCAGGCTATCTCTTTCAATGACTGAGGTGAGATAATTTACATTCAATGTTATAATTGATAAATGATTTCTTAAAATATGTTTTATTTGTCAATGGACCTTTATTTTATTTATTTACGTGCAGTTCTGAGAATCAAACCCAGTGCCTCACACATGCTAGGCAAGCATGCTACCACTGAGCCACAAACCCAGTCTGAGAAATGATTTTTATTCTCTGTCATTTGATTTATTTCTGTTTTTTTAAAAATTTGAACTAGTTTCTCTTTTGATTGACCACTCTTCTGATGTAGTTTCTCCCTTTGTTTGCTTTCAATTTTAATTTTCATTTCTTCCTTCATGAAATATTCTATTGATTACATTTTCTAATGCCAGCTTTCTATTTTTGAATTTTTTAACTTTTGTTTACTATGGAAATATTTTATTTCCTCCTCAATTCTGAAGTTTAATTTTGCTGGGAATAGTGTTCTTGACTGGCATCATTTTTCTTTCAGAGCTTGCTATATATTTTTCCAAGACCTTTTATCTTCCCATGTTTGGGTTGAAAAATCAGCTGAGATCTAGAGTTGTTTCCCTCTAAATGTGACTGTTGTTTTTCTCTAGCAGCCTTTAAAATTCTATCATTATTCTGTGTTTGGCATTTTCATAATATTGTGCCTTATTGTAGGTCTGTTGTAATTTTGTATATTTGGAGTCCTTTAAGCCTCCTCTGTTTGGTGTTTCATATCATTCTTAAGCTTGGGAAATTTTCTGATATTGAAAATATTGTGCATTCCTTTGGTTTGTATCTCTGAGCCTTCATCTATCCTGATATGTTTTCCCATATTTTTGGAAGTTCTGTTCATAGTCTTTTAATATCTTTTCTCCATGGTCAACTTTATTTTAAATTATGTATTTTATCTTTTCTGCCTGAAACTCTGTCTTCTCAGTGGTCTTGTCTGCTGGTGATATTTTCTGTTGATGCTTTAATTTGGTTTATCGATTCCATCTTTACAAGGATGTCTGCTTGATATTTTTTCAGAATATCTATGTCTTTATTTAAATGACATTTCAATTCTGTATTTTCTCTCTGATTTTTACTCTTACATCATCCTTTACCTCACATCCTCAATTTAACTATGAACATTCTAAACTCCTTCTCTGACATTTCTTTCACTGTGGTATAAATGGATTCTTTTATTGAATTATTTTTATTTGTTTGGGGTGGTTTATTCCCTTGCTTTTTTATGTTGTTTGTGTGTGTACCCATCTAACAGTATGGATTCAGGCAGTAGATTTTCTATCCTGAGGACTTATATTGTCCCTGAACATTTCTGATACCTCACAGTTTAGGGAGAGACAAATAATAACAATAATCAATGCAAACAAAATACAGTATTACATCAAACATCTACAATGTTAGTTGTCACAATAAACAGGAATGATGTTATCAGTATTTGCCCACATTAAAAACAGTAAGTGTACAAAAAGGTTTATAATTTTTAATGGTGGACAGGGAGAAATGAGATGTAGGATTTGATGATTATGAGGAAGGAGGAGAGAAAATGAGTTAAAAAATTAAAGAAAGAGGAAGGATAGAATAGTAGAGTTTTCCTATTAGCTGAAGAGCAAGAGATTCAAGGGAAACAGAAAAGTGAGAGAAAACTATATAAAATTAAAATTAAAACACTAAGAAACTAAAAAATAAAAATCCAAAACAAAACTGAAATATCCTAAGTAAACATCCTAATCCTTAAAAGACTGAGCTATGAAAAATAATTCCCTTCAAAAATGCCAGAAAAGGCTAGGCATGGTGGCACATGCCTGTAATCCCAGCAGTTTGGGAGGCTGAGGCAGGAGGATTGAAAGTTCAAGGTCAGCTTTAGCAATTTAGGGAGGTTCTAAGCAACTCAGTGAGACCCTGTCTCTAAATAAAATATAAAAGTGCTGGGGATGTGGCTTGGTGGTTAAGCACCCTTCAGTTCAATCCCCCTGACCAAAAAAAAAAAAAAAAAAAAGTTAAAAGATGCTAGAAATGAGAAAAAAGAGACAAATCTGTATATGTATAAGCATCCATGAACCTTTTGCCTCACAATTAAACATAGTAAAAAAAAAAAAGGTTTTGGCGAAAAGTCAAAGAATTGTTTCCTTTGGAATTCCAAATGTTCTCAACTTCCCTACTCAGGAGTGTTAGGTTGGATGGGATAGAGTGTGATGCCTGCTCCACCTTCAGGGTGGCACCGTTCACTGAAGTGTTGTGTAACAGGAGATTCCATAGGCAGAATCTTGGAGGCTGGGTTTAGGTTTAGGTAGGCTCTAGGGTCTTTGTTGAATGTCGATTGTTTTGAAGATTTTAAATCAGTGCACATCCAGGGCCCAGTAAATGCTGGTCCATGCTGGGAGACTAAACCCCAGGAATCTGTCCTGGGTTCTATTTTTGTCATGGAGGAGTCAATCCTTTGTTTCCTCCATCACATATGGACCCGACATTTATTTCCTACAGTTTCAGGTTCAGTCACTTCCTCTCCCACGTTTTTAAATTCCCAGTTGGGCACCTCTCTCCCATTCAGTCCTGTGAGTTGTCAGACTCAAGGGGGATGGGGAGAGCCAGGTGGGTTTCTATGACCCATATTGTCCTGTGTAAACCGCACTTAGTATCTAATTTTCTCCTGATCATTTAGGCACTCTATGTTGTGTGTTGTGTGTTTGCCAGACCTCTATTTCTGGCCCAGCTTAGGTTTGCAAGGAATCGGCTCCCACATCTGATGGCCCACATGGAAGTTACAGAATGGCTTCTCCCTCTGTCCTCCTCAGGCATCCAGAAGAGATGTGATTTCTTTCCTGCACAAGGATATCGGGCAGCACACCTTACAGGTTAGCCCAGCAGTGTCTTTGATCTCAGATATCTGTGTACCCAGACACACCACAGTCCTCCTAAAAATGTGGATTCCTTTAATTTCCTTATCCCTTTACACCTCCCTGCACACACACTCTCCCCAGCCCCAGCCCGCATGCAGAACCACTCTGGCTGGCACTAGTGGTACTCGCAGCACTGGGGATTTCTTCTTTATTTTATTGAATCCAACCTCCTGAATCCCCAATCCACTTTGAATGTTCAGTATTAATTTCCAGTAAAGTCTCTTTCTTTTTTTTAACACCCCCATCCCCTCTTACTGAGAAGCAGCCTAGCTGTACTCTTTTTTTCATGCCATGAAGCAATGGGGAAAGTGACCTCTATTCTGCCATATTAACTAGAGTCATTTTAACAAATTTAAAGGAAAATAAATAACATAAAGTACACAATATGATTAAACTAGAAGTCAATACTAGAAAACTAAAAGGACTATCACCAAATATTTATTTACTTATTTATCTATTTATTTATTATAAAATATTTTATATCTTTTTTAATATTTATTTTTTTAGTTGTAAGAGACACAATAGCTTTATTTTATCTATTTATTTTTATGTGGTGCTGAGGATTGAACTCAGGGACTCACACAAAATTCTACCACTGAGCCACAACCCCAGCCCCTCACTAAATATTTATAAATTAAACATATTAGTTAAATATTTTAATCATATTAATTGATTATATGACAAGTAAAAAAATCTGAAGGACAAATGAAAATATTTGAACTAAATGAAAACACTTGTTAAAGCTTGTGGGATATAGTGAAAGCAGTTCTTATTTATAAATTTATAGCATTGAATACATGCATTAGAACAGAAGAAACATCAATAATCTCAGCTTCCTCCTGAGCAAACAGGAGAAATAAGACTAATTTAAGATAAATCAGAAAACATAATAAAACTAGAGCAGAAACATGTGAAATTGAAAACAGAAAAATGGTACAAGAAATCCATTAAACCAAATGCTGATCTTTTAAAACAATCAATATAATAGCCTATCTAACTAAGAAAAAGGGAGAGTCAAAAGCACTAATATCAGAAAGCACTAGTAACATTTTTTAAAATAATGACCAAAAGTGCTTTGAATAACCATATGTTTAAAAATTTTATAATTTGACAAATTTAACTTATTCTTTCAAAGAAGAAATAGATATTCAAACAGGCATAAGCATTTTTTAAAAAGTTGAATATATTTTTAATAAAATTCTGAAAAATAATACTCCAGTTTAAATGGTTTTACTTGGAAATTTTATCAAACATTGTGGAAGAAATATAATCAAAATTTCCCAATAGGGCTGGGGATGTGGCTCAAGTGGTAGCGTGCTCACCTGGCATGCCTGCAGCCCGGGTTCGATCCTCAGCACCACATACAAACAAAGATGTTGTGTCCACCAAAAACTAAAAAATAAATATTAAAAAAATTCTCTCTCTCTCTCTCTCTCTCTCTCTCTCACACACACACACACACACACTCTCTCTCTCTCTCTCTTTAAAAAAATTCCCAATATATTACAGAAAATAGAAACAGGGGATATTTTCTAATTCAGTCTATGAGGATAGCAATAATATATTTAAAAAACATGCCTGATAGAGTACTTATATAAAAAACATACAACCAATAAATTAGAAATATACCATTCTGGTGTATTAACTATATAATTTAAAGACACTTGAAAAACAGCAAGTGAACAAAGATCACTTTAATCTTCATGCTGCTTTCTAAAAGCAGAGGTAAAATACCCATGTGTAAGACACACACATCCCCTGTGAAATAATTTCTTTGTCCTCTAGGATGTAAAGTTGAAACTGAAAGAATCTTATGCAGACTGTGTACAAATAACCCTCATCATTTTCATTGTCATGTTTAATAAAAATCAAGCAATGTATTTTTTGTTGTTGTTACACAGTTTATTCTTTGATTAAATTTATACTTTTACAATTTGAAACATATGTAAGTCTTTTAGTTATCAAAGAGAGATAAAGGAATCATGTCTATATTATGGTTAATACTGGTGATTCTAAAGGTATACCTGCTTTAATTAATCAACACACTTGAACATGCTTTTTATTTATTCAAGATTATTCTGAATCACATGAACTTGAAAAACAATTTAAGTTAGTATAACTTTCTCAGAGAAAATAAGCATGTTGTATAAGCCCTTATTTCTTTTTTTTTACATATTTTGTTAGTTGTAAATGGACACAATATTTGTTTTTTTTTTTTTTTAATGTGGTGCTGAGGATCGAACCCAGGGCCTTGTACCTGCAAGGCAAGTGCTCTACCATTGAGCTACAGCCCCAGTGTAAGCCCTTATGTTATTTCCTTAAGCCTATTGCTCTCATAAGTACCAACAGGACATTTTTTATCATGAGAGTGCTTTAAAAAGAAAAAAAATTTCTTGTAGATACAGATGTTCATATCATATACATATCTATGTCCACTATTTCAATTATGACTCAAAATTAACTTTTTTATGGCTTAAACCAATAATCTTTTTGTGGCTTAACCCTAGACACAAGAAGTGCATTCTAAGGAGGCTGCCCAAGTTGTAGTCCCCCCTCGAGATCCAAAGTTTCTTACAGCCATAGCCAAGAAAAAAAAAAAAAGACTGTTAACAAAGTGACTAAAGTTGAACAATTAAGATATACTCCCCTGAGAGAAGCCACAATTAGACAAAGAGAAACTTTCTATTTTGGAATCCTAGTCAGCTGGCTAGCTGCTTGATTTAAGCCCAAGAAATTGTGACTCCAGGTTAGTATAGAGTAGAATTAATATCTTCACTGAACACAGAGCCAAGAGCTGAAAACAAGGCAAGGGAGAATCTTATTATGATTTTTCTTCTTAGAACAAACCACACAAAGAGAGACAAAGAAAATAAGAAGTATTCCCAGGAAGCTGTGAATCAATTACCAATGAATACTAAGACCAAATTCACAAAAGTCACAACTCAAAAAACCAATTATGACAAATCCTGCCATTCTGAGTTTGTCAAAGAAGGATCATGGAAAAGGTTTTGCCTTCTTCTCTTAACTAGGACTACAGACAAAGATTCAGGATAGTTGACTATAAAGTTGACTATAAAGAGCTTCTATGTTCTGCAGACTTTTGTCAAGTCTCCAAGGATCCCATCCTCAGATTCCAGAGGTAGTAAGGCATCCCTAAATTTTAGGATTCTATTTTCCTGGCCAGAACTTATAGAAGCAGCAAAACTTTACCTCCATCTGTCAGGGTCCCAATAATTAACTTGACATAATATAGATAGGAGAAAAACGTACAAGGACATAGTTCAGTGGAGACACGTGTTTAGCATGCATAAAACTCTGATTTAGATTCCCAGTCACCACAAAAAAAAAAATACTTGATTTAATATAAATTGAGAGTAGAAGGGTTACCAGAGGCTGGGAAAACACAGAGGAGGAAATGTTGGGGACAGGCTGATCAATGTGTATCAATATTTAGTTAAGGGTAAGAAATTCTGGTGTGCTATTGCACTGTAAGGTGAATAGAAATAATGGAAAATATTATGTATTTCAAATAACTTACAAGAAAAGGTATTGGATTTTGTATGTTTTAACTGTAAATGAATGATAAATGTTTGAGGAGACAAAAATATTTAACCTGATTGAGGAAAATGTTATTCTTTCTGGTATAAGGAGTATGCTCTTCACTGGGAATTTCATATTCTGCTTTAAGGAAACAACACAAAGGTAAAAGTGATCTTTTTGCACCTGCTGCTTTTCAAATGCCTTTAACTTAAACATTCAATATGCCAGAACGGTATATTTTAACTCCTTTTTGAAGAGCACCTTCAACTCAAAAATGAGGAAACAACTCATATAGAAAAGGGATAAAAGAAAAAAAGACATCTCAATGAATAAGCTATATAGATGACAAGAATAGGAAAAATATACTCAACATAATTCTTCATCACATAATTTCATATTGTACAAACAATGTAATGCCACTACATACCAATGAAAAATGGCTAGAACAAATAGAAAAAAATCTTAACAACATAAAAAACTGGCAAGGATATGAAATAACGGAAACTCTAATTTATTGCTGGTCAGAAAACAAAATGGTATAGCTATTCTTGAAGACGCTTTAACGATTCTTACAAAGCTGAACATACTTGTAGCATTCATCTCATAACCACATTCCTAGTTATTAATCCAAAGGACTAGAAAAGTAATGTCCACACAAAAGCATGCCTATGTGCTGGGCACTGTAGTGCTTGCCTATTATCCCAGAAAATTGAGAGGTAACTTAGTGAGGCCTTGTCTCAAAATAAAATTGAAAATGTGCTGGGGATGCATTTCAGTGGTAGGTTATATTCCCACTACCACAAAAAACGCACATTAGTGTTTATAGAAATGATTATACCAATTTTATTTATAATCACTTAAATTAGAAGCAACCAAGATGTCATTCAATAGGTGCATGAACAAAATGTGATGTATCTGTACTTTGAAATATTATTCAGTAATAAAAATATTAGCTATTATGCCATAGAACGATGTGAATGAACCCTAAATGCATATTTTTTGATGCATGTTATCAAAGATAGTAGTCTTCAAAGGCTGTATACTATATGATTCTAATTATATGACATCCTGTAAAATGCTAAACTATGGAGATGGTAAATAAATCAGTGGTTACTGGATGATTGCAATGAAGTGTGGAAGGTTGGATAGTTAAAACACAGGGAATTGTTTACAACAGAGAAACTAAAGGGTATGACATGGAAATTTTGGATATATCACACTATACTTTTGTTAAAACCTATTGAACATTAAAGCACAAGAGTTCATCTTAATGTATGAAAACTTGTTAGAAACATCACTTAGGAGGTCAGTGGAATCCTAGGATTGAAACTACTTAAATATGTGACAACATAAGTCAAAACCTCAGTGAATGAGATAGGGCGATATGCTGCAGACCTAAGTAACACAGAAAATGAGTGGAGTTTGTGTGACTAAAGGCAAAAGAAACTATACAGAGGCATTGTGTTCTAGTGGGAAAAGTTCCTTCCCTTGATGGCATGGGTTAACAGTATTGATTTTATTACACATGTATACTGGAATTGAACATTTAAGAAAATACATGGCAGGTGCTGGGAGCCAGGTTTCTCTCTGGTGGGATGGGAATTGACAGTTACAAGAGAGAAGAGGCTAGAATGAGGCATACATTAATGGATCACATAGATGGCATAAGTATCTACTGATGTTTAGGGTAACAAATACAGACAGGACATACAGAAATATTTTAACTGTTAATATACATAGTTTATTATAAGCACACTTATCTCCTTGCTTTGCCAGCAGAGAGGGCCACCCAACAATAGGTCCTGTTTTCTAATATTCAATATTAAAGATTGAGACAGGAAATGTGCAAGATGAGACTGCAACAACTACCAGAAAGAAAAGTTTCAGAATGAAAAGGAAAAGAAAAAGAAAACCATGCAATGAGGTTATGTCAAAGGGGCACAGTGTTTAATTACAAGAGTTTCCAAAGGCCAAAGTTGGAACAATTTGAACAAAATTAATTAAAGAGTATTGGATTACAATCCAAATTGAGCATTAAATATCTATGAGTTTGTGCTGATATACTTATTGAATAAGCAAATAAAAGGAGGAGCAAAGAAAATTTCTTGCATAAGAATTAAAAATAATTTTTATAGTTACCCACCTTCATGTATGGAGAACAGGACTCCCCACTCCCTCCTTAAGTGTGGGTTGAACATAGTAACTTCTTTGTAAAAACGTATAGTAAGTGTAAAATAAGAAAGAAAAGAGTACCTCTATTATGGAAAAATGTGGAAAGCTGTACTTCAGCCTGGAGATAAAGGTTAGTGTTAGCAGAGAGAAGTGGTGTTTATAGAACATGCCTGTGCTGAGAATGTTGCTTTACCACTGTGCCCTTCCTACAAAAGTATACACACTTATTTTGGCTACCACAAACTATTTTAAAAAATCATCACAGATAAATCATATGATTCTAGTTATTTTACAACATAAAAATGTGACAAAATGCCATCATGATAACTTTCATTTTTCCATTATGGTAATGGAAGCAAGATCACATCTTCAATCTTATTTTGTAACAATTAATTTTGTATTATTTTCCTGAGCACTTCAAAATAAATAGACATTAAGAAAGAAGTATTTTATTACCTTCTACCAAAGCAAATCCAACATTTCTTCAGCACAGTACATATAGGTTGATTTTGTGAACTATAAGTAAAAAAAAAGCCTGAGGATTTACTGACATATCAATTATTGTTGTGTTTTTCTTCATTTTAGCATTTATGAGTAAATATCATTAAATATTTTTGTTTGGGATGTGAAACATACTGACTGTGAAGATGAAAGTGGAGAACAAGAAAAATGCCAATAATATGTCCAAATGTAATGTCTTAAGAATACAAAAAAAAAAAAAAAAAAAAAAAAAAAAAACTCTTCCATCTTATTCTTGGTCCCAGAGGAGCAGCAAAAATTGGTGAAGGATGACAAGGCTTAAAGCATGAGCAGCACAAGCAGGTGGCAATCAAGAAATAGTCCTACCTTAAGAAGCTGAAAGCAGGTGGTGAAGGTGAGCAGATGTTAAGCAATGACTGTGATATCTGCTAGAGAAAAACTGGCTTTAGAAAATGACTATGATGCACTACACTTAAAGTTTTACAAAGATGCTTTTTTTTCCACAAAGTGTGATTTTAAACACAGAAATGCTATGACAAATATGCTGGCAATTTCAAAAGCAGCGCCTGCACTAGGGTGAAGCAAGCAAGGCATCCTGTGTGCAAAAGTGAAAGAGGCGTTTGCTCTCAGGGTCAGGAAACACCAAACCTGCACTGAGAGTGAGAGTCTCACTCCTTATCTACCCCTTTTGCCTATTTCTATTCTTGGACTAATTTAAATGGCCTGTCTCTGATGGATATTATCTATCTGCCTAAGATAATGGAAATAACATGGTTTGATATTTGTAAGTTAGTTCTTGGTAACTCCTTGAGCATTTTTTGGGTAAGACATTCAAATAGGTGCTCTTGGAATTCTATAAAAGAAAGAGAGAGAGATTGTACATATCTAGAAACATTTAAATATATAAAATATATAGAAAATAATACCAAATTCATGTCTGGATACAGTAAAACTAGATCTCTGTGTGCTTATGCTTGGTAATGAAAATTCAACAAAAGAAAAAGCATTTAAAATTTGTTTATCAGCTTATAATTAGGTGCATTTTATTTCTGCATTTGTTCATGAATTTGTATAGAACTTCTAGTGAATTTCCTGTTTTGAGACAGCTGAACATTTATTTGCCTTTCAAAAATTGCAAATTAAAATTAATTAATGTATGTATTTGATTTTCTATAAATTTCAATTGTTTGAATATGCCCCTGACTTGTTATATTGTGCCCAGTGAACATCCTTCAAGGTGTCAAGAGGGGGTTAAAAGAAAGAATAAACAAACATCTCCCCAACCCAAGAAACTGCTATATTACAAGACAGTCCAGAGATATCTGTATTTGTTGTCCTGAAAATTGACTTGGATTCAAGGTTTTCCCTACCCAATAAATGAGCATCACTTTTGGATATCGCTTACCGTGTATATGTGTCACACCATTTTATAATTTTAAGCCTTTCCTTTAAAAAAATTATTGTTAGAATTCCAACATAGTATTAAGGACATTAATAGACATGTTCTCAGTAGAATGCTTATAGAAAATAAAAAAAAATATTAAAGAAACAAATTGATTGAACACTAGAAGGCACAGAAACAGAGATTATGAGTTTAATTTAAATAGAGTTCCTCTTTCCCTTCAAGTCAGAAGTCTCTTGTGTTGTAACTTCTGTGGGATCCCCATGTTTCTACAATACTCCTTCCTTTTCTTACTGCTCTTTATTCATAGATAACCTCAAGCAATATTTAGCTCTTGGAGATTTAGAATTGTGCATATTTCTGGGTTTGTTATCTCTGTTGCAATTTCTCTCATTAGTCTCTTCCTGTTCTTTCAATGAGAAATCTTCCATTAATGCTTAACCTCAATACTGTAGCTAAGACTCTTATCTGGAACTGAATTATGCTTGTTATGTCAAGGATTTGCAAGACTATCTTACTTTCCAAAGTATCTTTTTCAGACGCACCAGATGGAATATAGGAAAGCAGGCTATTTGATTTTCAAATAAATTCAGTTTCTTTCTTATCTAAATAGTGCAGGGGACATACTTGTACTAAAAAGTGTTCATTCATCTGAAATTTAGATTAAACTAGATATTTTTATTTTGCTTTTCTCTGGGTTTTTAAATTTATTGAATTTTTTGGTTTAATTTTTGGTTAAATCTGATATGCTCATAGGTAAAGGAAAGGAGCCTTTAATGTAGCACTTCAAATCTTCTATATTTTTGCACTCTCAAATCTTCTGTTTAATTCTTATAACAACTCTATGATATATGAATAAACATCCTTATTGTATAATGAATAAGTAAGCTCATAGATTTGTAAGAGACCGCAGAGCTAATAGCTGGCAAATGTGGCATTTAATTCCTTCTCTAGTATGAAACAAAATACACCTTTCCATCCACAGTACTGTCTCTCCCACAGCCTTTCCTATTTTCTTTGCAGAATAGAAGGCAGTTGAAAACGATGAGAGATCTCTTTACCCAATATATGTTTTAATAATTTTTCTGTTTATAAAATTTAAATTATAAAATCTTTCAAGAATTCACATAGGTAAAGAGAATAATATAACTAATTCCAATGTACCAATCGTCCCGTCTTAAACATTATCAATATAGCCAGACAGGGTGGTGCAGGCTTGTAATCCCAGCAGCTTGTTTGGCTGAGGCAAGAGGATCACAAATTCAAAGCTAGCTTCAGCAACTTAGTGAGACCATGTCTCAAAATAAAATATTAAAAGGGGTGGTAGTTCAGTGTTTAAAGGCCCCTGGGCTCAATTTCTGGTACCAAAATAAATAAATAATATATCAACATAGTTTTGAATCTTGTTTAGATTATGTACTTGCCATCCTCCTACTTCTTTCCTACAGTATTTTAAAGTAAGACCAAGATGTTTTCACTTAAATTAAATTACTTGGTCCGTAATTAAATTGTTGACGAATCTACAACATTTGCTTACCTTCTACCAGCAACTTCTTTATTCCATGTTAATCTTTGTCTCTTCTTTCAGCCAAATGACTTCATTAATTTTGAATTAGGTCTTTTTGTGTGTGAAATCAGTCATCTCTAGCAATTTGAATGATCTATAATCTACTACAAAGACTTTACTACAAATAGTTTTGATTTATTAGAATTTGAAAAATGTTCTTAAAATGAAGAACCACAGATACAACATGGTATAGTTATTGCAGAAATATTTTTGCTCAATTATGACGATATAACTTAGATAAAAGTTGGTTTGGGCTACCTATGGCCTTGAAAATCGTATTGAATATTCTAGGTGTGAAAAGAGGTTTGTAACTTTTGAAAAAGTGGTGAAGAGAGTTCTTTTCTGTTATCTTTACATAAATGAACTCCCCAGAGAAATAAAAGGTATGTAGAATTTGGATCTCACATATTATATAGAAAAAAAATTAGTGACCAAAGAAAGTAGAAATCATTACCTGGAATTTTTTTCTTCAGCCTCAGTGTCAAAGAATTATTAAAATGATATTAGGGCTGGGGATGTGGCTCAAGTGGTAGCATACTTGCCTGGCATGCACAAGGCACTGGATTCGATCCTCAACACCACATAAAGATAAAATAAAGATATTGTGTCCACATAAAACTAAAAAATAAATATTAAAAAAATGATGTTAAAGTGCAATGTGGTTAGCTGTCATAGAACTCTTCCACTTTATAACCTGTCTCTGCACTTAATCATTAAAGAAAAAGATGGGGAGGGGTTAAAATGTCCCTTTTGCAAAATGCTTAGACATTCTTAATAAATAAAGTTAATGCTGTCATTAGTGGCAGCTCTAAGCAAAACTTTTATCTTTTTTTTTCTCCTGTGGATAAGCACTCTTTGGGGAGATGAATATTGCTGCAGTCATATTGTGCTTTCAGTTAATGAGATGTGGGTTCTATTTGTTAGAGTTTTATGGTAATGAAGCTTATAATTTACTGACAAACTGGCTTGCTTTCAAAACATTCTCTTATTGCACTGACTTTTTTTTCCATCAGAAACATTGATGTGCTAATTTGTATGTTTATGGCAGCAGATGTGCACCTTCACTAAAAGGCTGCCAGAATGAGGGGAAAGGACAGGACAGAAAAGGAAAAATGAGAGAGGTGTTTAGAGTTTTTCACTGGTCATAAAAACCCAAACACAAATGAAAAAAAAAATGGCACAGCCTATTGAAACATCCAGGAACTCATTAAGTATGTTATCTGAAATATCAAATATTTATCACAAAATTTGGTTGAGTTACAAATATGCTAAGTGTCAAATCTCTTTATCCAGTGTGAAAAATGAAGGGGAAATTTTATCATTTAAAATTCAGTAGCTGTAACAGAAAATCATTAAATTAAAAGTAGGTGAAAAACACTTTCCTCTCCTCAAAGGGCAGAAGACATTATTTCTTTTCTGAGTATGGCACGTTGCATTTATTACAATGATGTTACAGTATAACACTTCTGAATTTTGTTTTTTCTCTAGCTCTGAAATTTTATGACTCATAAGGGTAAAAAAAAACTGTTCCCAACTTCCAACCCCACCTTGGTTAATGCCAGCTAAGTGAGTTGTATAACAAAAATCAGAGCATCTTGAGGTTTCCTTTTGTAGGAAATTGAAATATTCTAATCACAAGTTTATCATCTATAATAGAGGACATAAAACCATGATGGTTTTGCAAACACCCTCATTAAACACAAAACAAAGCACAAATCTCTGTGCAACACATGTAATGAGAAAAAAATGAAGGGAGGGTAAGCTGTTTATAGTGCTTTCTCTCATAGTGGGGTCAGGAAACAAGAAGGAGATAGAAGTGCAAAACATGCATTCACCTATGGCTAGAAACTATGAGTAGAGAGGCAGTTGTTGATCATCCTAGTCAGTTAAAAAGTAGCTTCCAGAAAGTGCATTATACTCACTTGAAGAAATTGTACATATTTTATAATGAGAATTATATTTCTTACTTGAGAAACTTAATACAAATGTGCATAAAAACATGGCAACAAATACCAAAGATTTGAATGCATAATTGCTTAAATATAAATATAATGTAGAAAAAGTAGGATATTTGATAATATGAATACAATTCATATTCTTCTTCTTTTTTATTTTTTATTTTATTTAATTAATTAATTTATTTATTTTTGGTGGTGGTGCTGGGGATTGAACCCAGCCAGGGCTTGTGCTTTCGAGGCAAGCACTGTACCAACCCCATTTTTTTTCTTATTATGATGCCATTCAAACATATATCTTCATCACATAAGTGTTTTGGGGATTCTGTTTTATTTGATATCTGGAAGAGAATAAACACTCAACATATATGTAATAGACTACAAATGTGTATTAAAAGAATACCACTATTCTGGAATTTGAAATATATTTTAAAAAGAAGATGTCATTTTAACATATAATACATCTTGGTTCTATATTAAAATTAAGGTTATTATGATTTGGACATGAGGTATCCCCCCAAAGCTCCTGTGTTAATGCAGGATTGTTCAGAGTTTAAATGATTGGATTGTAAGAACTGTCCATCTTCCTTTGTGTCAACTGACTGAGTGGTAATTACTGGAAGATAATGGGGGTGGTTGGAGGAGTTGAGTCACTGGGGGAGTGTCCTGGATGGGTGAATCTTCCCTGTGACCCTTCCCCCCTCTCTCTGAAACCATGAGCTAAAATAAAGCTTCTCTCCTCTATTTTTTAAGGGTACTTTGCTCACAGTGACAAAAAGCTGACTAACACAGAAAATATTTCTATCCTCACAAATTCTAGATAGAGACTTTTTGAATAGGAATGCTTCTTTGCTGTTAATGTGAAAATGTCCTCCTCCAACTTCTTTTACTTTCTTCTTTCCTCCCTGTTTTTTATAAAGTTTATTTTAGCCACTTGAGCAGGGGTAGAGACCATCATTCCCATCTCATTAGAAGACAATTGATTTCAAGTAAAAAATGAATAGTCATATAAAATACATAATTTAATGTTTATTATTTGCTTGATTGCTATAAATTTAACAGAGTTTTAAAATTAAAAGTAGAAACAAACTTAAATAAAGTCAGTAAAATTAAAGCCAAAAAATTTCTGTCCATTTTTATATTATGTTCAGTTAGGGATTGATAGGAAATACTAATGATCATAATGCTAAAATAATTATACCAGTAATAGTTAAAAGTTATTGACAAACCTATTAAAGGTTAAGTATTGTTCCATGGGTTTTATGTTCAGTCTTTATATCACCTGATGGAGTAGGCATTGTCATTATTGTCTTCATTTTACACATAAGAAAATTGAAATATACAGAGCTTAAGTAATATACTCAAAACTACTGAGGAAGATAAAAGACAAATGTTTTATGGAGAGAACAGTATATGCAGATAAGATAATGAAGCTCATGTGGGTCTAAAGCGAGTATTATGGTTGTGTGCTTCAACTGAGAGATTTATCATGATACTACCAATGTCTTGAATTTGTGTTAGGAATATTAAGACCTAGATATATTTATTGAAAGACCTTACTGGTTCCTATTCACTACCTGAGTTAGCCTGAGGTCCCCAATATTAAGGATATCCACGAAGTAATATTTCTTATTTGTGGATAAAGACACCCTCCCCTGGACAGTGCTGGAAATGCATACTGGACTTTATGATGCTCAATCAAGAGAAAAGCAATGGAAGGGTAGAGGGGGACAGATTCTGAAGGCATTCGAATTTAGGTATGGAGCAACAATTAACAAGAGTACCCTGAAGGCTGGACTTTAAGAAGAATAGCCTGACAGCTGAATTCAGAAATGAAGAGGAAAGAGAGGCACTGGAATTGGCTATGAAATTATTTCAGATAAAAATTACAACTGCCAACAATTTCTTGATCTTTTTACTATGCTATATTTCAGAACATAAAAAGCTTTTATATGATCCAAAGTAAGTTAAGCCACCTTTGGTTCATTGAACATACTGTGACTTCTCTAAAAATATATATGAATATTCTATCCAATAAGAGGGTAGGGTTTTCATTTACAGTAGAATATTTCATCTTAAAAGTATAAAAGTCTTATAAGTTAAATTATAGGTTGTACATATACACAAAGTTGGTATTCATGTCATTTTTGAGAAATAGATAATATTGACATTTTTTCATAATTACAAATTTATTAGATGAAGCACTGAGGTAAAGAACATTAACCTGAGAGTGACAATAACTACATAGTTATCCTGAAAATAATAAGATTTAGATAGCACCTAAACATTGAAACAAAAATGAAGGATTCAGTAATGATGATGATTTCTTATGAAATTTCTGAGAGGGGGCTGAGATTATATCTCAGTGGCAGAGTACTCATCTGGCATGTGTGAGGCACTGGGTTCAATCCTCAGCACCACATAAATATAAATAAATAAAATAAAGGTATTGTGTCTACCCACAACTAAAAAAAAATTTAAAAAGAGATTTATGAGAGCCCCTTAATTCTCATTTCAGCATTTTCTGTAAGTATTCTCTTTCACACCATAATAACTATATGACCATGGTGAAATATCAAAATAATAATTAAAGACTTAGCCACCAACTGGAGAATATATCTTAACCAAAATATAAAGTATGAATCTACAACTAGGCATGCTGACATACATAATTAGGAATGAGAAATTCATAAAAAGAACAAGGCTAGTGATACCTGTGACTGTCCTAGAAAAGAATACACGTAGCCCAATGTGGTGGTACATGCATATAATTCTAGCTACTGAGGAGGCTGAGGCAGGAGGATGGCAAGTTTGAGGCCAGTTCTGATAACTTAGACACTGTCTCAAAATTCTTTAAAAATTCATAAAAAGGACTGGGGATGTAGCTCAGTGATGGAGTGCCCTGAATTTTACCCTCAGTACTAAAAAAAAAAAAAAATTAAAGGAAAAAGGGACAGATTATCAGTTACTAATTATACCTGGTTTAACCCCTTTTTACCTTATTCTTTGTCTTTCAAAATTGTTACTTCTTAGTGTTGTATAGAAAACTAAGCACTAGCCTTGGAGTCAAAAAACCTGAATTCAAATTCTCTGTGTTACACTTACCAAGTTTCAATTTTTCCATTGTACAATTAAGAATAGAGGTGATACAACCAGCCATATACTTACTTCACAACTAGTGTTCTAAAGAAAACGTTTTATAAACTCTGTGACAAAAAAACTCACTGCAATATATTAAAAACCCTCAATTGTTAGGTGTTAAGGGATTATGTTTTGACTTTATCACAGGGCACAGAATCTGTCAACAAAATGCTTTCATTTTCTTGTTAACAAAGTAGTTGTTAAAGTATCACCACTGAATAATTGTATATTTGATATAAATACCACTGAAGTAATTCTTTCTCTGCCTATGAATTTTCTAAGAGGGTAATAAACAGAATTCACCTGGAGCTTATGGAGTTTATAAAATATAATTCTGAAATAATGCAAGTTTAAATTTTGGGGATAAAGCATTCACATTTTTTTCTAAAAATCATTCTGGCATCATATATTCGAGAAATGTTTTACCTTATTTGTTAAGGAGTTATCTTTGAATGACCATATACTAACACTCATGTATACAAGTAGTTGGGTTTATTTACATAGTTCAGTTTTCCAACCTCAGGCCAGGTTGAAGATGAACAGAACACTATTGGCTTATAAAAAATATATTGATGTAGTCAAGTAAAGGCAAATTATGTGTATTTACAAAAGATAATATTAGGATATAAAATAAGTTTTTAATTGTAATTATAAACCTAGCACCCTCTGGGACAAACAACTCCCAATTATCTCATTTTGTGATTCATCCATTATGCAACTCTGTCAAAAGATCTCTCTGTTCCTCCAAGGCAATTGATTAACATTGACCAGATTTTCCTCACTTTCAGTTCAAAGTAATGTAGTAAGATTAACAGCACAATTATTTGCAGGGGGTTTAGTGTGTTATTTAATTAAAATAAAAGTTCTCTATGAAAAATAACTTGTTTGCACAAATGCAAGAGAGTATAACTGATTTTTGTATTTAAATTTATAGAGACATTATTTTATTTCATTCCGTACGAGACAGAAGAATCTTCCTTTGCCATCAATGCAGGTTATTGATTAAGTTTATTTTTATATGCATTTTAGTTGTAGTTGGACACAATACCTTTATTTATTTATTTATTTTGTGGTGCTGAGGATCGAACCCAGTGCCCCACGTGTGCCAGGCAAGCGCTCTACTGCTGAGCCCTGGCCCCTGTTTATTTTTAAAACTTTATATTTTTTTGTGATGTAATCGGGGAAATACGAGATAATTTTGCTTCACAAAATTTTTTGTAAGAGAGACAATTTCCTAATTCGACATGGCAATAAATGTATGAAATAGTCTTAAGTAAGTGTGATGTGAGTCTGTAGTGCCTAATTATTTGTACAATCATTATGCTACTAATTGCATTCTACATTTGTTGAGGAAAAAGGAGAGGGACAAGAAAATGAAGTAAGAAAGAAATCACTGAAAGGAAGTATCTTTAAATACAATTTCAATTGTCATTGTGTTAGTAAAATCAATCAGAATTTCTGAAGTTTTTTCACCCCTCTTCTCAAATTGTCATCATAAATCTGCTTGTTAATTATGTTTGCACATGTTTATCTATGAATATGAGTAGAGATATACTATGTACAGCTTCCCATACAATGGACATTTTCCAGAAGATTTTGGAGATGCTTTGATGAGATTTCCTTCCCAGAAGTTAATTTTGCACTTTAATTCTATTTTTTTCTATAAATGCAATCACACATGAGCAATGAGAGTCTAGCTGTTTGAAGGGAAATAATGCTTTACAATAACTGCCTTTGGTTGACAAGTTAAGCAATTGATACATTTTTAATTATAACACCTTGGAGCTTTTAAAGAAGTATTGTAGCTTTAAGCAGTGAGAACCTCTGAAGCAAGACTTTCTATTGCTTTTTGTCAGGTTGATATAAATTTGCCTCAGGCAGTGCTACTGGCCCAAAAACAATTTGAGTAGATTAAAAACCAAGGCAGATGGGCTTCTATAAATTGAGAGTGATCAATTCATAGATAGTTTTCATTTTAACTACTTTTGACCATTATTTAAAGTATAATGTATTATTTAACTAAGCTCTTTTATTAATGGCTCTTTTTTATGAATTCCTTATTAGTGACTCAGGAAGAGCTGGATGATTCTATAGAAGAGCTACTATTAAGAAGCAAAAATAAATTCTGTGTTTCGCTTACATCTCTCTATCTCACCATCTCCCTGTATGCAAGTGTGTGGGGGGGCAATATATATGTGTGTGCATGTTTAACTCTATTTTTCAGATATTTATACATTGTGTGTCTATTTTCCACTAATCAAATGTCATTTTATGAGACAATTCTGGTTGAATCTGTAAACTTTCTTAAAACCCAGGGGAACTATAAAATTTATGTAAGGAAAAGGAAGAAATAACCCAGTACAGTAATGAGGAGGCAGTCATGCTTCAGTAATTTCCTTAAAATATGTCTCTTCCCTATATATACTAGAGAGGGTAGTTCATATCTTAAGAAATATAAGAGAAAGAGAGCTGTTTCAGAATGAATGTAATTATAATTGGGACACCATTTATTAAGGCTGTAAATTATAATGTATATATCTGGCTAAATTTGGTGTACTACCACTAGGAAAAATTATGAAGTAAGGAAATTTTGCCTTTAGAGTTTGTGGCAACCTCTTCTATTATCTCTTTGACATCCTCACAACAAGCCCTTTCCCAAATCCTTAATGGACATCCAACATCTTTATACCTTTCAATCCAAGTTTAATCCTTATCAAAATTTGCTATTAAAAATATCTTAAAATTGTTTTATCCTAAGGTGTGTAAGAAATTCATTCATTTTGTTCTTTCATTCAAAAAATAACCATTGAAGGCTTTTATAATGCCAGGCACTAGATGCTAAACAGTAGTTTACTGGGCTCTAAAGCTTATGCAATACTGATACACCCACTTAAAAAGAATACTACAAAATTATAAATGAAAAAGTATATACAGGGTCTTGAAAGGGATATAGGCAAATGGGAGTCCTTGAAGTTTAATTTTCATTAGTTTCATAGCAATAATTTCAAATTTTGTGCTAGAGATACAAGATGATACAAGAGATAAAAAATTTCTGCCTTCAGGGAGCCAGTACGCTAGTCAAAGAGGTATCAAATAAATTCAATAACATGATGCATTAAAAAATGGACTGAAAATGTGCTAGAGGATAGTTGGGTATTACTATGGACAGGGTTATCAGAGAGGACATGTCTGAAAAGGTGATATTTGAAAAGGTACTTTTTATAGTTTAGATCTGAAATGTCCCCCAAAGACTCATGTATTGAGGCTAGGTCTCCAATGCAGCAATTTTCAGAGGTGGGGCTTTTGGGAAATTGGATCATGAGGGTTCTAACCTCATCAATGGATTAATCCTTTGATGGAATAATATCTTGATGGCATTACTGGGTGGTGATAGAAACTGTAGGAGGTAATACCTAATTGGAGTGTTACAGAAAGCTCGGTCCTTGTCCCCAATGCCAATTTAATAAGGAAAGAGGACAAGTTTTGAGAAAAGGGGAAAGAAAAGATTAATTGCTTTGCTAGCAAAGGAGAAGCACAAGGGACTCCTTTCTAGAGGCTATGATTATGCCTATCAGGGAGAACTAAAGGCTTTCAAAGAAATCATTCAAAGGCTACAGTCCAGGTGTTTCCTGTAGGGGGATTGTGATTCACTTGTTAGTTTGGGAGATAGTAATTTTCTAAATGGAGCACCATATCCTTCCTATAGTAGGTGTGTGCTCAAGGACAGATAACTAGGCCTAAGGTAGAGAAGAAAAGATAGACCTGTCTTCGTAATCCTGTTAGGGAGGAGAAGAAGGAGGAGATAGAGAGAGAGAAAAAAAATGTCCCTTTTAAAGTAAGGCTCAGAGCAGCAATGCTATATTCAAAAAAAGGAAGTGGATCACTATTACAGGAGGAAGCAGGTCACTAGGAGCATTCCCTGGAATGGTATATCTTGTCCCTGGCCCCTTCCTTTTTGACTCTCTCTACTTCCTGGTTGCCATGAGATGAGCAATTTTCCTCCTCTATACATTTTCTGCCACAATGTACTGCCTTACTTCAGGGCCTAGAAACAATGAAACTAACAAATCATGGAAACTGTGAGTCAAAATAAATATTTTCTCCTTTAAGTTGATTTTCCCAGGTATTTTGTCATGATGAAGAAAAGCTAATAAGACAGTACCTTCAAAAATTCAGAGAATTAGGCAAGCATGGTGGTGCACAGTTGTAATCCCAGTGAATTAGGAAGATTAGGCAGGAGGACTGCAAGTTCAAAGCAAGACCCAGCAATTTAGTGATGCCCTAAGCAACTTAGTAAAACCCTGTCTCAAAATTTAAAAAAAAAATGAAAGAAACATAAATGGCTGGAAATGTAAATCTGTGTAATAAAGCATTTGGCACTTTGTTAAATTCCCACTACCAAAATAATTAATTAATTAATTAAAATTAAAAAAAAATTGCTATTGTTGCAGGCACAGGCAACAGAAAGCATGAAAACCCAGGTATGACAATAGGTTTGCCATGATCCAGAGAACATAAAAAAGATGAGGTAGATATGAGACAAGTCATAGTAAGCCATGGGGAGCAGTTAGGCATCATTCTAGGTATGCTAGAAATCCACTATAATTGTCCAGAGGAGACACATAAATACCCAGAATTATATTTAGAAGCCTCAGTTTGGCTGCTTGTTAGTATAAGGCATAAGTCCCAATGATCCTAATATTACCTGGAACTAAAGCCCTCCACTCTTTGCATTCAGAGCCCTTTCAAACCTGAATAATTATGTAGATATTCTCCAAACTTCAAATTACTCCTGCTGCCCTACTCCCTTCCATTCACCACGATGGACTAATTATACACTTTGAAAAATACTCAGATATGAACATCTAAGTGCACTTTAGAGCCCCACTTCTGGATAACCTATATCATTGAATTTCATTCTCTGCTAATATGCCAAAGTTTTCATCGTTACCTACCTAAATGAACCTCATTATGATTCGTGTTGCTTGTAAGTATCCCTGTCATCTGTTTAACTATGTGATCTACCTCAGTACGAATCACTGCCACTGCCCCTCACTGTCCTTAGTATCCAAGTTTATGAAATTCAAATGCTGATATAATTAGTTGAAAATGAGATATTTAAAGTGTGCTGAGAAGAGTATATGTGTGTTAGAGAAAAAGGGAATAGGGTGGGTCCATGCAAATACTGATACTAATCAACACAATTTATGCTAACTATTTACAACTTATGCCTAATTTTCCTGCCAACCAGTCATGGATTACATTGAATATATATCAGATTAAGTTGCTTTTAAGTGTTATTTGATTTTAATAGTAACTGGTATTTATGCAGATCAGACTTCTTAGTTTACTATTTGTGTATTAAAGTTGTTTGTCTACAAATTGTAAAAACAACAAAAAATAATGGTTTAATATATTATTAACATAATTGAAGGATACTACATTTTTCTATTGGGAACCCTAATTGGATTATATTAATTATTTTAAGTCATTAGAGTGAGTTCCTTCATTTGACTGGTGGTATTCTTTCTTTAGCTCTTACAAAATTGTAAAAAAGGGAAAAAAATTACATAAAAGATATACCGTTTTGTGTTTTTGGAGAGTGGTTTCTAGGATATGTTTTATGATTTTGTTTCAAGCTATCTTAATATTTTATGTGGTGATCCTTTTCTGTATAGGAAAAATAATTACATAAATATTTCTGGGGATCTTATTATGTTAATTGAATTAGTGATTTTTAATAAAATAACATAGGAATGAAGTTATTATCTGAAGCGAAAGAATAGAGTGCCAATTTATACTGCCATCACTGAAGCAAAATAGGAATTGCCATGGAAGCAGAATGCTAGATGGATTCAAATAGTGAGATCAATGTGATACTTTTATGCTTTCGTACATGATACATCTACAAAACATCTTTTGGAACCAATTTTGAACAACAAAATTTGACCCTAAGTAATCAGACTGGACGATTATTTTTTTTTACTGATTCTGAATTTATGAAACAGAGTCAATTATACAGTATTTCAATTTTCCTGTACAGGTAGCCATCAATTTACAGTGGACCAAGAACCATGCACTTGACATATCAGTCTTCTCTCAATCTGACAAGGGAACAATAGATTGAATTTTCACATCTTTGCTGTCATAAAATGTAATTAAAAATAGAATCAGTTATATGAAGCTAAGAGCTGTAACTACCACCTAGTGAGCTATTTAAAGTTTGAGTATTTAAAACTGGATTAGACAAATCAGGGAAAACATTTTGATAGAAAAACATAACACTCTTGTCTTAAAATACATCCAGTTTATAACTTATTAGCATCTAGATTAAAAAAACAGCATGAAGGCAAAACTGAAAATCCCCCCTTAACCTATCAGCGTCACTAATTCTGTATTAGGAATGTGCACAATAATGTTTTTGTGATATCCATCAGTGTTTAATGCTATATTTTCTTAATAGTCACACATCATTTACACAGATGATTTTTTTGCTTGTTTTTTCTTACATTTTATTTTATTTTAGTTTGGAACAATTGTATTGTATTCCCAGAGGGCATTTATGGACAACTTTTAGGGAGGAGCAAGAAAAAAGTTGATTTTTATTCTCTTCTACTCCCAAGACAGGCAAATAGACCATGGTACTTTATATAGCACTTTTTTCTGTTTCTTCCATTTTTTTAGAAATTTTAATTTGTTGTATATGACAGCAGAATGCATTACAATTCATATTACACATAGAGAGCATAATTTTTAATATCTCCGGTTATACACAAAGTAGAGCCACATCATTCGTGTCTTCATGTATGATCTTAGGGTAATGATGTCCATCACATTCCAACGTCTTTCCTACCCCTGTGCCCCCTCCCTTCCCTTCCCTCCTATTTTCCCCTTTACCCTATATAGTGTTCATCTAATCCTCCAAAGCCACCCCTCCACTACATTATGAATCAGCATCCTTAAATCAGAGAAACTATTTGGCATTTGTTTTTTAGGGATTGGCTAACTTCACTTAGCATTATGTTCTCCAATGCCATCAATTTACCTGCAATGCCATGATTTAATTCTCTTTTAATGCTGAGTAATATTCCATTGTGTGTGTGTGTGTGTATCTCACATTTTCTTTATCCATTCATCGACTGAAGGACACCTAAGTTGTTTCCAGAGATTAGCTATTGTGAATTGTGCTGCTATAAACATTGATGTGGCTGTGTCCCTGTAGTATGCTGTTTTTAAGTCCTTTGGGAATAGACCAAGGAGTGGGATAACGGGGTGAAATGGTGGTTCCATTCCCAGTTTTCCAAGGAATCTCCATACTGCTTTCCACATTGGCTGCACCAATTTGCAGTTCCACCAGCAATGTATGAATGTGCCTTTTCCCCCACATCCTTACCAAAACTTATTGCTGTTTGTATTCTTAATAGCCACCATTCTGACTGGAGTGAAATGAAATCTTTTTGATTTGCATTTCTCTAGTTGCTAAAGATGATGAACATTTTTTCATATATTTGTTGATTGATTGTAAATCCTTTTCTGAGAAGTGTCTGTTCAGCTACTTGGCCCATTTATTGATTGGGTTATTTGTTTGTTTGTTTGTTTGTTTGTTTTGGTGTTTATCTTTTTCAGTTCTTTATATACTCTAGAGATTAGTGCTCTATCTGATGTGTAAGGGGTAAAAATTTACTCCCAAGATGTAGGCTCTCTATTTACTTCACAGATTGTTTCTTTTGCTGAGAAGAAAGATTTTAGTTTGAGTCCATCCCATTTATTGACTCTTGATTTTAATTCTTGCACTATAGGGGTATTATTAAGGAAGTTGGCGCCTAATCCCACATGATGGATATTAGAGACTGCGGAGTCTTTCATTTTATTCCTAGGTCCTTGATTCACTTTGAGTTGAGTTTTGTGCATGGTGAGAGATAGGAGTTTAATCTCATTTTGTTGCATATAGATTTCCAGTTTTCATACCATCATTTATTGAAGAGGTTATTTTTTCTCCAATGTAAATTTTTGGTGCATTTGTCTAATAGAAGATAACTGTAATTTTGTGGGTTAGTCTCTGTGTCCTCTATTCTGTACCATTGGTCTACCAGTCTATTTTGGTGCCAGTACCAGACTGTTTTTGTTACTCTTGCTCTGCAGTATAGTTTAAGGTCTGGTATAGTGATTCCACCTGCTTCACTCTTCTTGCTAAGGATTGCTTTAGCTATTCTGGGTCTCTTATTTTTCCAGATGAATTTCATGATTGCTTTTTCTATTTCTATGATAAATGTCATTTGGATTTTGTTTGGAATTGCATTAAATCTGTATAGTGCTTTTGGTAGTATGGTCATTTTTTACAATATTAAAATCTGCCTACCCAAGAACAAGGTAGATCTTTTCATCTTCTAAGGTCTTCTTTAATTTCTTTTTTTAATGTTCTGTAATTTTTCTTGTAGGGGTCTTTCACCTCTTTTGATAAGTTTATTCCCAAGTATTTTTTTCAGGCTATTATAAATGGAGTAGTTTTTCTCATTTCCCTTTCAGAGGATTTGTCACTGATTTACAGAAATGCCTTTGATTTATGGGTATTGATTTTGTATCCTACTTAGCTAAATTTATTTACTACTTCTAGATGTTTTCTGGTCAAATTTTTGGGGTCTTCTAGGTATATAATCATATTTTCAGCAAATAGTGCTAATTTGAGTTTTTCTTTTCCCTTTTCTAGTCATATCTCTTTAATTTCTTTTATCTAATTACTCTGGCCAGTGTTTCAAGAACTATGGTGAAAGAGGGCATCCCTGTGTTGTTCCAGTTTTTGAAGGAAATGCTTTCAATTTTTCTCCATTTAGAATGGTGTTGGCCTGGGGCTAAGCATATATAGCTTTCATGATGTTGAGATAGGTTCCTATTATACCTAGTTTTTCTAGTGTTCTGAACATGAGGGGTGTGCTGTATTTTGTCAAATGCTTTTTCTGTGTCTATTGAGATGATCATATGATTCTTATCTTGAAGTCTATTGATGTGATGAGTTATATTTATTGATTTCCATATGTTGAACCAAACTTGCATCCCTGGGATGAATCCCACTTGATCACAGTGCCCAATCTTTTTGATATGCTTTTTTTAAATTTCAGTTGCTAGAACTTTATTGAGAATTTTTGCAACCATGTTCATTAGAGATATTGGTGTGAAGTTTTATTTCCTTAATGTATATTTGCCTGGTTTTAGTATCAGGGTGATATTGGCCTCATACAATGAGTTTGGAAGTGTTGCCTCTCAGAAAGAAATTGCCTCCCCTGAAATAAATTGAAAAGTATTGGTATTAGTTCTTCTTTAAATGTCTTCTATAACTCAGCTGTTTATCCATCTGGTCCTTAGCTTTTTTTTGGTTGATATACTTCTGATTGTGTCTTCTATTTCATTGCTTGAATTTGATGCGTTCAAATTGTGTATATCATCCTGATTCAATTTGTGCAACTCATATGACTCTAGAAATTTGTCAATACCTTCAATATTTTCTATTTTATTAGAGTACAAGTTTTCAAAATAATTTCTAAATATCCTGTATTTCTATAGTGTCTGTTGTGATATTTTTTTCATCCCATATCTTAGTAATTTGAGTTTTCTCTCTCCTTCTCTACATTAGCATGACTGTTATTTATTTTTTCAAAGAACCAAGTTTTTGTTTTCTCAAGTTTTTCAATTATTTCTTTTTTTTTTCAATTTCATTGATTCCAGCTCTGATTTTAGTTATTTCCTCTCTTCTACTGATTTGGGAGTTGATTTGTTCTTCCTTTTTGGGGGCTTTGAGATGTAATGTTAAGTCATTTATTTCTTGACTTTTTCTTCTTTTAAGAAATGAACTTCATGCAATAAAATTTCCTCTTAGTACTGCCTTCATAGTGTCCCAGAAATGTTGATATGTTCTATCTGTGTTCTCATTCATCTAAGAATTTTTTAATCTGATACTTGATGTCTTTTGCAACCCGTTATTTATTCAGTAGCATATTATTTAGTCTCCAGTTGTTGAAGTAGTTTTTTTCTTATTTGATCATTGTTTTCTTATTTCATTCCATTGTGGTCTGATAGAATGCAGTTTAGTATCTCTACTTTTTTGTGTTTGTTAAGAATTTCTTTGTGGCATAGCATATGATGTATTTTAGAGAATGATCCATGTGCTGCTGAAAAGAAAGTGTATTCATTCTTGAAGGATGAAATATTCTTATATATCAGTTAAATCTAAGTTAATGATTATTTTATTTAGTTCAGTAGTTTCTTTGTTCAGTTTTTGTTTGGAAGATCTATCCAATGGTAAAATAAATGTATTAAAGTCACTCGGTATTATTGTGTTGTGGTCTATTTGATTCTTGAATTTGAGAAGAGTTTGTATAATGAATGTAACACTCCATTGTTTGGGGCATATATGTTTATTACTGTTATGTCATGTTGATGTTTGGTTCCCTTAAGTAGTATGGAATCTCCTTCTTTTTCCCTTTTGATTAACTTTGGCTTGCAGTCTACTTTATTTGATATGAGAATAGAAACTCTTGCTTGCTTCTGCAGTGCATGTGAGTGGTATGATTTTTCCCAACCTTTCACCTTCAGCCTGTGGATGTCTTTTCCTATGAGATGAGTTTCTTGGCAGCAGTGTATTGTTTGGTCTTTTTTTAAAATCCAATCTGCCAGTCTATGTCTTTTGATTGGTAAGTTTAGGCCATTAACATTCAGGGTTATTATTGAGACATGAGTTGTATTCCCAGGTATTTTTATTTATTTTTGGTATTTGGCATGACTTGGGTTTTCCTCTGATTAGATTTACCTTTAGTGTAATACCTGCCTCTGCTGATTTTCATTGTTGTTTTTCAATTTTTTTTCATGGAACACTAATGCAGGATTTCTAGTTGCAATTTTTTAAAATTTTTGTTTATTATGGAAGGTTTTTATTTCATCATCAAATCTAAAGCTTAATTTGCTCGATATAAGATTCTTGGTTGGCATCCATTTTCTTTCAGAGCTGGTATATGCTGTTCCAGGATCTCCTGGCTTTGTGAGTCTGGATTGAAAAATCTGTTGAGAATTGATCTTCCCCTATATGTGATCTGATTCCACTCTCCTGCAACCTTTAAGATTCTCTCCTTATTCTGTATGCATATTCATTGTTATGTGCCTTGGTGTAGATCTGTTGTAATTTTGTACATTTGGTGTCCTGTAAGCCTCTTGTATTTGATTTTCCAATTCATTCTTCATGTTTAGGAAATTTTCTGATATTATCTCATTGAAGAGATTGTGCATTCCTTTGGTTTGAAACTCTGTGCCTTCCTCTATCTCAATAACTCTTAGATTTGGTCTTTTGGAGCTATCTCATAATTTTTGGATGTTCTGTTTATGGTTTTTTAGCATCTTCACTGGGTGGCCCACTTTATTTTCCAGTTGTATTCTTTGACTTCATTATCTGACATTCTGTCTTCCAAATGATGTAGTCTATTGGTGATGCTTTCTATTGAGTTTTTTATTTGGTTTATTGTTTCCTTCATTTCCTGAATTTTTTCAGAATCTATATTTCTTTCTTTAAGTAATATTTTTCTATCTGTATTTGCTCCCTTATCTCTTTGTTGGTGTGATCAATGGATCCCTGTATTTGATTTATTTATCTGTTTATTAATGCCATCAATGGTTGTCTGTAATTTGCTCTCTATTCTCTTCTTGGAGTGATCAATTTTTGCTTGTATTTGCTCTTTTACATCATTCTTTAATTCACACATCATTTTAATTATGAACATTCTGAGTTTTTTCTCCAACATTTAATCAACTTTGCTGTCCTGCGGTTCTGTTATCCTGGTCTGTTTGGGGCACTTTGCTTCATTGTTATTTCATGTTGTGTATGTGATTTTCTTTCTTTCAGTGTGCATCTGAAATATTACATTTTCTACCCTGTAATCTTGTAGTATCTGTGCAGATTATCTGTATCTCACCTTGGTGTTTGTGCTTCCAGACCCTGTCCAGGATGGATGCTATTCCAACTATAAATTAGCAAGAGGTAACTTGAGATAACAGTGGAATTCCCCCAAGATGTATGTAACATCTTTCAGAGATGGGCTGAAAGGGTGGACCTTACATTGGCTTTGGGATGCCTGCCTTGTTGTCCCAACGTAGAGGCTACTGCATGGGGAAGACTATTGGCTGGCTGCAGTGTCTCAAGATGGAAGTGGGTTTGACCTGGCCTCCCAGGTGGTGGGGGGCACAGACTCAAGCTTTCCGTAGTCCCTGGCTCCCATGCAGTTCAGCAAGATGGGTCTGGGCCAGGCCTGAGTTCTTGTGGTTGTCTGCTGGTGGTGGGATGGACTCAGGCCTCTACACAGATGATTTTAATGTATTAAAATGACAAATGTATTCATTTTCTTATCTTTCTACCTAAAATACTGTATTAAAACATGTCAAAATATTTGGAGACATATTTCCTTCCACTATCTAAATTAATTTTATAGTTTTGTTAGAATTATCAATTTAGGAGTCCAATATATAGTTTAAAAAGTGATAATTTAATAAAATACTCCCACTTTCCTAAACCATGCCCCTGGAGAGACACAGATTACACTTATCAACTTGTTTTTTTCCCACCAACATAACCCTAAATAGAAAATAATGATTTTATATATTTGATGATATGGCAGCATATATGGAATCATCTCTGGCAAGTTTCTATGGCTGGAATTTTGACAGGATGTCTATTTTTTATTCAGTAAATGTCATGTAAACATGAATGTCTCCTTGTATGTGAACCTATATGCAACCATTTTAATAAAGCCCTTTGGAACTATAAATGTTATATTGAGGTAATTCTTTAGGTATGATCATCTAGGCTTCTATGAGCTCCTTTTGTGTTTGACCTTTTACTTCATTGAATTCTTATAACTGCTCGGCAACAAAGTTGATCATTGTGCTAATGTAGAATGTGTCTTTTCAAGAGCAACATGAAATTTGATTTTTCAGGGTAAACTAAAGGAAAGATGGTTAAATACAGTATTGCAGAGCTCTATTAATTCTTCTGTTTGTTTCAATCATGACTGAGCTGTTTTATTCAAAGTCTTGTGTTATGATAGTGCTGTATCTGACACTATGTGGTGTTGCTTCTTATTAACTACAGTTTAAAGAGCAGTTATAGAGAATGAACTGGAAATAGTAGTGCATTCACTAGGGCACAAGTCAGAGTACAATGCCCTGGAACATCAGACAATGGAATCTTGTATCTAATTATTAGTAAGTTTGAAGTTTATTCTCTGAACTTTTCCTTGTGTTTTGCTTGACCTTTGGCAAATTGTTTTATCTCTCTGCATCATCTCCAGTACTGGAAAACAAAGGCAGCAGATGGTCCTGTCTGAAGTGCAGGGCTAAGAAAAAGAGGTATCTTTGAAACCTTGCATTATATGCCAAACAAAGCAGACTGAAAGCTTTGTCATGCTGTTATTAATTATAACAAGTAATGATATTCAGTAATCATCAGTTCTGACAGTCACAGGATATACTCTTGTAGTCAGCATGCACAGACAGGACTGAAGTTCAACTAAAATATGGGGATGTTTTAAATCTGACAATAGAATGTGCATGTTTCATATCCCTTCTATAGAAAATGACCTATTTCTTTATAGTGTAGTATAATGAAGACCAATAAGTCTGATCTAAATGAAAAGAAAGCTTTAGGGTCATACAGAACCATTATTATAGTTGGCTCTGATTTCAAATGATCAGAGGAAAGCAAATCCTTCTCTAGGTGGAAATTAGTTTTGCTGTCTTCCTCTGCCTTTCAAATCATTAAAATCAAGTCATCAAGGCCTGGCTGTCTCGCACATACCATTCTAATGGATTTTAGTACTTGGTTGTGCTCAAGGGAATTATAGCTTCTCATTTGTGAGACAAAGAGTGTTGGAAATTCATGTGGTTATTAAGTGAGTATCTACATCTGAAGTACCCCTACCCATCAATGTATGTTCAAATTGCTCACCTCATTGTAAGCATGTTTGTTTCAATACAGTCACCTTAAAATATGCACTATGGGTCTCAGAGTCAGACTTTTCCATATACAGATTGCTAGGAAAATGTGTGAATTTTGTAAATGTATAATCATACCAATACTTTTAATTTAGAAAGGATAGAATGCCTTCATATTATAAATTGTTGCTATTTAACCAGACTTTCATTCTTTTTCCTGATCTTTCCAACTCCCACCAATACTCTACATGTGGAGGGATAAAATTAAGAGACACATGTAGGAGGGCAGAGTTATGGCTCAGTGATAGAGCAGTGGCCTAGCATGTGTGAGGCAGTGAGTTTGATCCTCAGCATTACATAAAAATAAATAAAATAAAGGTATAAAAAAGACACATATATGGGAAGAGCTATGGAAGACATTTAAAAAGCTTATATCACTAGAGGGACAAAACATAATTAAAGACCCCCCCAAAACTGTCATTTTGCTCCATCTAACATCAAGCACTGAGTCATGATGATGTTATTATAAGTATATAAATAATTCCTTGAATATCATGAAAGTGCCTTCCCTTTGTTAAATTTTACAAATATTAAACAATATATTCTATTCATTATTGCTAGTTTGATTGATTCAGTGTCTAAGAAGATCATGTGACAAAACAAAAGGGATAAAAGTAAAATTGCAAACAACAGAACATTTCTCAATCAAGAATTGTCTAATGCACTTATATAATGGGCAATAATAAGAATATGAGCATGGTGAATAATTGGTTCTTAAAATTACTAGCCTTGTGGTAGAGAATGAAATATCTAACAATTATTAGAAACACTAGTTTGGTGTTTGCATTTGGTAAGGGGTTATTGGCTAAACCCAGTGGCTCCTTGGGCCCTTTTAAACTTTTTAACTTCTGAGAACATTACTATTAAACCATATATATATGCCTGCCTTAACATAGAAAATTTGGTGTCATATATTTGTAGAATTTCATCAATTCACATGCCTCTGTATTATTAATAATTCCCATGTAGATTACCTTTTTGACTATCTGTAGAAAAATAAAATTCCTGAGTAAATTAACTATGTAAACTAAATTTATGTGACTTTTCTTAAAATACTCAATAAACATTTTAAATGTCCTCAGGCATATCAGTATATTTATGAACACTGAACTTATCAATTAAACTTATGCAATCATGAAAATTTAGCTTATTATAAAATAGTGAATTTTTGTTAAAACATTAATTTTAAAAATGTAATTACTCCTTTATTGATTTTCATTATAACTTTACTATCTACAATTTATGAGACCACAAGACACTTTGGATGGTACAAAGACAAATAAAACATATTCCCTAGAATCAAAGAGCTTATAGCCCAGAAGTGAGATCATAACTACCAACAAACAATCCAGGCTTCTTTCAATTAAGTTCATTACAATCTCCTTATTGCACATGTTGTGTGACTCAGTTGTTGTTGTTGTTGTTTTTATTTTAGATATACATGACATTTGTGTGTATTTTGACATATTATACATAATGCGGTGCAACCCATTACAATTTTGAACCCATTCTTGTGGTTGTACATGATGTGAAGTTACACTGATAATGTATTTATATATGAGCATAAGAAAACTACAGCTGATTCATTATATTGTCTTTCCTATTCCCATCCCCCTTCCCTTCCCTTCATTCCCTTTTGTCTAATCCATTGAATTTCTATACTTCCCCTCCCTACTCTTCCTTCTTATGGGTTAGCATCCACGTATCAGAGAAAACATTCAACCTTTGGTTTTCTGAGGCTGGCTTATTTCACTTGGCATGATGTTTTCCAGTTCCTTCATTTACTGGCAAATGCCATAACTTCATTCTTCTTTATAGCTGAGTAATATTCCTTTGTGTCCATATACCACATTTTCTCTACCCATTCATTTGTTGAAAGACATTCAGGTTGGTTCAATAGCTTGGCTATTGTGAATTGAGCTGCTATAAACATTGATGTGGCTGGATCATTGTAGCATGCTGATTTTAAGTCCTTTGGGTATAAACTGAGAAGTGGGATAATTTGGTCAAATGGTAGTTCCATTCCAAGTTTTCTAAGGAATCTCCATACTCCTTTCCAGAGTGTTTGCACCAGTTTTCAGGCACACCAGCAACATATGATTGTGCCTTTTCTCCCATATCCTCTCCAACATTTATTGTTTTGTGTATTCTTGATAATTGCCATTCTGACTGGCATGAGATGGAATCTCAGTGGAGTTTTAATTTACATTTCTCTACTAGAGATTTTGAACATTTTTTTCATATATTTTTGATCATTTGTGTTTCTTCTTCTGTGATGTGACTGTTCAGTCCTTGGCCCATTTATTGATTGGGTTATTTGCTTTTTGGGTGTTATATTTTTTTAGTTCTTTATATACCCTGGAGATTAATGCTCTATCTGAGGTGCAGGTAGTAAAGATTTTCTACCATTCTGTAGGTTCTCTGTTCATTTTCTTTATTGTTCCCTTTACTGTAAAGAAGCTTTTTAGTTTGATGTCATTCCATTTATTGATACTTGATTTACTTCTTGTGCTTTAGGAGTCTTACTGAGGAAGTCTGTTCCTGAGCCAATATGAGGGATACCTGGGCCTACTTTTTCTTCTAGTGTGCACAAGGTTTCTGGTCTAATGCCAAGATCCTTGACCCACTTTTAATTGAGTTTTGTGCAGGCTGAGATTCAGGGGTTCAATTTCAGTCTACTAAAAATTAAAATTTCCAGTTTTCCCAGTACCATTTGTTGAAGAGGCTACCTTTTTTNTTTTTTTTTTTTTTTTTTTTTTTTTTTTTTAGAGAGAGAGAGGTAGAGAGAGAGAGAGAGAGAGAGAGAGAGAGAGAGAGAGAGAGAGAATTTTTTTTAATGTTTATTGTTTTAGTTTCTGGCAGACACAACATCTTTGTTTGTATGTGGTGCTGAGGATCGAACACAGGCTGCATGCATGCCAGGCGAGCATGCTACCGCTTGAGCCACATCTCCAGCCCAAGGATACCTTTTTTAATATTTATTTTTCAATTGTAGTTGGACACAATACCTTTATTTTGTGTATTTACTTTTATGTGGTGCTGAGGATCGAACTCAGGGACTCACATGTGCGAGGCAAGTGCTCTACCACTGAGCCACAACCCCAGCCCGAAAAGGCTATCTTTTCTCTGATGTATGTTTACAATGCCTTTGTCAAGTATGATATAACTGTATTTGTGTAGGTATGTCTAGTATGAAATAACTGTATTTATGTAGGTATGTCTCTGTATCTTCTATTAAATTGGTCTTAAATTCTATTTTTGTGCCAATACCATCCTGTTTTGTTACTATAGTTCTGTATAGCATAATTTAAGGTCTGGTATTGTGATGCCTCCTGCATTACTTTTCTTGCTAACGATTGTTTTGGCTATTCTGGGCCTCTAATTTTTCCAAATGAATTTCATGACTGTGTTTTTTTTTAATCTTTGAAGAATATCATTGAAATTTTAATAAAAATTGCATTAAGTCTGTGTAGCACTTTTGGTAGTATGGCTATTTTGACAATATTAATTTCTGCCTATCCAAGCACAAGAGAGATCTTTCAATCTTCTGTCTTATTTAATTTCTTTCATTAGTGTTCTGTACTTTTCATTGTAGAGGTATTTCACCTCTTTTGTGAGATCAATTCCCAGGATTTTTTTGAGGATAGAATAATGGGATAGTTTTCCTAATTTCTCTTTCAGCTGATTCTTCATTGGTGTATAGGAATACGATTGACTTATGGGTGTTAATTTTATATCCTGTTACTTTGCTGAATTTATTTATGAGTTTTAGAAGTCTTCTGGTGGAGTTTTTTTTTGGGGGGGGTCTTCTAAATATAGAATCATGTCAGCAAATAGGAATAGTTTGAGCTCTTCTTTTCCTACATGTATTCCTTGAATTCCTTTCTTTTGCCTAATTGCTATGTCTAGAATGTCAAGGACTGTGTTGACTAGAAGTGGTGAAAGAGGGCATCCCTGTCTTTTTCTAGTTTTTAGAGGGAATGCTTTCAGGTTTTCTCCATTTAGAATGATGTTGCACTTGGGTTCAACATATATAGCTTTTAAAATATTGAGCTATAATCCCACTATTCCTATCTTTTCTAGTGATTTGAACATGAATGAATACTGAACCTTGTCAAGTGTTTTTTGTCTGCATCTACTGAGATAATCATGTGATTCTTCTCCTTACACCTATTGACATGATGAATTATATTTATTGATTTCCATATGTTGAACCAACCTTGCATCCTGGAATAAAACCCACTTAATCATGGTGCACTATCTTTGTATTGTGTTTTGTATGTAATTTGCAAGTATTTTATCAAGAATTTTTGCATCTAGTTCATCAGGAATATTGTTCCATAGTATTTTTTTACTTGATGTATCTTTGCCTTTTTTTGGAATCATGGTGATACTAGCTTTGTAAATTGAGTTTCAAAGCATCCCCTCCTTTTCTATTTCATGGAATAGTTTGAGGGGAATTGGTGTTAATGGTTCTTTGAATGTCTGGTAGAACTCAGCTGAGAATCCATGTGGTTCTGGGCTTTTCTTTGTTGGTAGACTTTTGATGGCATCTTCAATTTCATTTCTTGAAATTAATCTATTTAAATTTTCTCTGTCCTGATTCAATTTGAGTAGGTCATATTCTGTACAAATTTGTCAATAACTTCAATATGTTCTATTTTATTGGAGTACAAGTTTTCAAAATATTTTCTGATTATCTTCTGTATTTCAGTGGTGTCTATGATATTTCCTTTTTCACCATGGATTTTGGAAATTTGAGGGTTTTTTCTCTCTCACTTATTTATCATAACTAAGATTTTATCAATTTTACTGATTTTTTCAAAGAAATAGCATTTTGTTTTATTGATTCTTAAAAATAATTTGTTTCCCTTGCATTGATTTCAGCTCTGATTTTAATTATTTTCTTCTACTGCTTTTAATGTTGATTTGTTCTTTTTTTCCCAGGGCCTTGAAATGTAACGTCAGGTTATTCATTTGGTGACTATCTATTCTTTCATTGAATGTTCTCAGTGCTGTGAACTTTCTTCTTAGAACTGCCTTCATAGTATGCCAGAGATTATGATATGTTGTGTTACTATTATCATTTACTTGTATACATCTTTTTTTTGACCCATGATTTATTCTGCTATACGTTTATCATTTAATAGAGTATTATTGAGTCTCCAGGTTTTAGAGTAGCTTCTATTTTTATTATATCTTTGATTTCTAATTTTATTCCATTAAGCTCTGATAGAATACAAGGTATTATCTCTATTTGTTGTATTTGTTAATCAGTGTTTCATGGCCTAAGATGTGGTCTATTTTAGAAAATCATCTGTGTGCTTCTGAGAAGAAATTATATTCAGTCATTGATGTATAAAATATTCTACATATATCTGTTAAGTCTAAAGTATTCATTGTACTTTTTAGTTCTATAGCTTGACTTTTTCTTCTTTTAAGGAATGAACCCCATGCATTCAACTTTCCTCTTTGAATTGCCCCAACTTTCCTATTTGAATTGTCCCTGAGATTTCTATAAGTTGTATCTGTGTTCTCATTCACCTCTAATTTTTTTAATCTGTTCCTTGATGTCTTCCACAACACCTTGTTTATTCAGTAGCATATTATTTAGTCTCCAGGTGTTGGAGTAGCTTTATTTCTTATTTTATTATTGATTTCTAATGTCATTCCATTTTGGTCTGATAGAATGCAGGGTAGAATCTCTACATTTTATATTTGCTAAGAGTTGCTTTGTGGCACAGTATATGGTCTATTTTACAGAAAGATTCATGTGCTGCTGAAAAGAAAGTGTATTCACTTGTTGAAGGATGAACTATTCTATATATGTCAGTTAAGTCTAAGTTATTGATTGTATTATTGAGTTCTATAGTTTCATTTTTCAGCTTTTGTTTGGAAGGTCTATCCAGTGGTCAAAGAGGTGTGTTAATATCACCCAAAATTATTGTGTTGTGGTCTATTTGACTCTTGAACTTGAGAAGAATTTGTTTGATGAATGTAGATGCTTCATTTTGGGGGGCATATGTATTTATAATTGTTAAGTCTTGTTGGCATATGGTTCCCTTGAGCAATGTGTAGTATTGTTCTTCATCCCTTTTGAATAATTTTGGCTTGCAGTCTACTTTGTTTGATATGAGGATAGAAACCCCTGCTTGCTTCTGCAGTCCATGTGTGTGGTATGATTTTTCCCAACCTTTAACCTTCAGCCTGTGGATGTCTTTTCCTATGAGATGAGTCTCTTGGCAGCAGCATATTGTTTGGTCTTATTTTTTTTAATTCAACATACCAGTTTATGTCTTTTGATTGGTGAGTTTAGGCCATTAACATTCAGGGTTATTATTGAGACATGATTTGTATTCCGAGGCATTTTTGTTTATTTTTGGTATTTGACATGTCTTGGGTTTTCCTCTGATTAGATTTATCTTTAGTGTAATCCTTCCCACTGCTGATTTTCATCATTGATTTTATTTGCTCTTCTTGGAATAGTTTGCTGAGGATGTTCTCTAGTGTAAGCTTTCTAGTTGTAAATTCTTTTAACTTTTGTTTATCATGGGGGGTTTTATTTCATCATCAAATCTAAAGCTTAATTTTGCTATAAGATTCTTGTTTGGCATCCATTTTCTTTCACAGCTTGTTATATGTTGTTCCATTATTTTTTGAGGGTCTGGGTTGAAAAATCTGCTGAGATATGAATTCGACTCCCCCTATATGTGATCTGATTTCTTTCTCTTGTGACTTGTAGGATTCTATCCTTATTCTCTATGTTAGGCATATTCATTATAATGTGCCTTGGTATAGATCTGTTGTAATTTTGTACATTTGGTGTCCTTTAATCCTCTTGTATTTGGTTTTCCAATTCATTCTTCATGCTTGGAACTTTTCTGCTTATTTCATTGAAGAGATTGCTCATTCCGTTGATTTGAAACTCTGTGCCTTCCTCTACCCCAAAAACTCTCAGATTTGGTCTTTTGATGCTGTCCCATAATTCTTGGATGTTCAGTTCATGTTTTTTTTTCTATCTTCACTGCGTGATCAACTTTATATTCCAGATTGTTTACTTTGTCTTTATTATCTGATGTTCTTTCTTCCAAGTGATCTAGTCTATTGGTTATGCTTTCTATTAATTTTTTATTTGATTTATTGTATCTTTCATTTCAAGGATTTTTGACTGTTTTTTTTCCCTAAGAGTCTCTATCTCTTTCTTGAAGTAATCTTTTGCTACCTGTATTTGCTCTCTTATCTCTTTGTTGGAATGTTCAATTTTTGCCTGCATTTGCTCATTTATGTCACTCTTTTATTAACAGGTAAGTTTAATTATGAACCTTTAGAACTCCTTCTCTGACATTTCATCAACACTGCTGTCCAGGGTTTTTTATTGTAGTATCCTGTTTTTTTTTTGGGGGGGGGGCACTTTCCTCCCTTGATTTTTCATGTTGTGTATGTGATGTTCTTATTTGCAGCGTGGATCTGAGGTATTACAAATTCTACCCTATAATCTTGTAGTACCTGTGCAGATTATCTGTCCCTCACCTTGATGTTAGGCTTCCATACTCTGCTGGTGTCCCTCAATATATGGTTCTGCAACTAAAGATGTTGGTGGCTGAGGTAACTCCAGATAATAGTAAAGGTACCCCAAGATGGATGCAATGTCTTATAGAGATGGGGCTGAAAGGGTGGGCTTCACACTCTCTTTGGGATGCCTTCTCTGAGATTCACCTGCTTCTAGGTCCTGACTGTTGTCAAAAAGGTGGGGGCTACTGTGTGAGGAAGGCTATGGTGATGGCTTCAGTGTGCCAAGATGGAAGTGAGTTAAGCGTGGGCTCCCAGGTGAGGGGGGGTGAACTCGGATCTACCCTGGACCTGGGTCCTGCACAAGTTGGTGAGGGCAGATGTGGTCTGGGCCTGCCCTCCTGCAGTAGTCTGCTGGTCAAAAGGAGTGGTCCTGTGCTGGAGGCTGGGCTCCAGTGGGTGTCTGCTGGTGGCGGGATGGATCTGAGCCTACTGTGAGCCTGGGTCCTGAGCAGGTCAATGTGGGCAGATCTAGGCTGGGCATGACCTCTGATTTTACTCTTTATATCATATTTTAACTTGAAAATCAGCTTGACTATGAACTTTCTAAATTTCTTCTCTGACATTTCCTCCACTGTGATATTATTGGATTCTGCTAATGAGGTATTTTGATTTGTGTGATATGGTTTTTTTCCTTGTTTTTTCATGTTGTGTGTATGTCTACTCATTCATCAGTAAGAATCTGAGGTGGCAGAGCTTTTATCCTATGGATTTATAGTGTTTCTGAAGGTTTCTAGTATCTCACATTTTTAGGAGACAAATAATAACAACAACCAATACAATTAATATTCAGCATTAATATAAATCATTAATTACTATTTCTGTTTATAAACAGAAAGGGTATGGTAAGCAATTGCCAGAAGTAGGGATATTATGTTTACAAAAGAGTTTTCTATTTCAAAAAGGTGAAGACGGAGAATGCAGAGGAGATGTAGAATGAATTAATTGAGAGGGATAATGTGAGAAAGTAGTAGTAAAGCGTTAAAGGAAGAATGAAAAAGAGACCAATGTAATTTGATTGTTCATGAAAGAAAAGATAGGAAGACAATCAGGGGAAATAGGACAAAAGCAACATAAGACATCATCGGTAAAAAAAAAAATATATATATATATATATAGA
>NW_026000283.1:4364079-4422019 GCF_001458135.2 Marmota marmota marmota
TTTCTTTCTTTCTTTCTTTCTTTCTTTCTTTCTTTCTTTCTTTCTTTCTTTCTTTCTTTCTTTCTTTCTTTCTTTCTTTCCTCTTTCTTTCTTCACTGACCTCAAAGAGAAAAAGTGAAGCTGTTTGTCCTCTTTCCTGGCCCTGAGCCATGGAGAAATTTGGAAAGTAACCTTCTCTACTCAGTCATCTTGACGCTTTCCTTTGCTAATAAGGAAAGGATCATGGAAGAGACAATAGAGATAATTTAGTTTATTGCCTTTGTTTTGAAAACAGGTGAAACTGAGACACACTGAGAAAGAAAGATTAAGAAAGTGACTCAAGGTCACATATCTAGTTAATGGCAGAGCAAGGTCCTGATTTATAGTCCATTGCATTTTCTCCAGCTCAGTGCATGCTTGGCTTCCACTTTGCCGTGGAATTAATATAATCACAAAATTATGAGTTACACTTACTTTTTTGCATAGACAAAATAGTGGGAGAATGGGTTGGAGGGAATTTCAGAAAGTCTGAAAAAGAAACTGAGACCTTGAACAGAATGTAACTTAAAGGTAGATTTTTAAAATTTTTGCTTTTATTTATATGTCATAGAAAGTAAGGTGTGATTATTTCTGTATTTTTAGAATGCAAATACCTGTTTAATCTCTCCTGTTTATTGCTTTCCTGAAAGCTACAAATTCTAGTCTTACATGGGCCCATTCTATCTGTACATAGACTATTACTGATGTTATATAGCTCTAGTGGTATAGCCGGATCCTTGGGAATCTGCTCAATGAACTATTTTCAAATGCAAGTCCAGAGAGCAGCTTCCCCTACCAACAGCATTTCTAATAAGCCGCAGCTAATCTTTGAACCACTTAAATTAAAATAAGTGCTTTAAGGCAAAGACAGTTTTTATGTGAAGTATTTTAAGGTCCCATTATGATCATGAAGAAGGTTTTCTTAGATATGCTGTACTAAAATAAAATCTACCACTTAACCATAAGAACAGTACAAAAGCTTTTCTCCAATTATCACCCATTTCACTTTTCCCTTTCCCATAACTTGCATTTTCACATTGCATCCCACCTGCTAAAAGAGCCTCATTCCACCAAGAAAGTCTTTTTTAGATGGCTTTCGGCTATGCACTATCCAAGAGGCTACTACCTTTCTTTCTTTACTGAGTATCCAAAGAAAATCTTCTTTATAATCTCTTTTTTTTTGGTAATTTTATAAGTTCTACTTGCTTTTAAGCCTTAGAAAAAGTACAAATGTCTCAGTGGCATGTACAAAGATGACCAAGGAAATCACTGGCCAATTTTTGCACATCTTCATAGAAAATGTAGCTGGATAATAGTTCAATATGTTCTGCAGAAATAAAAAGGGTGGTACCCTCAATATTACTGTCAACTAAAAAAGTGTTCCAGAGAAAACCAGAGGCAAGCTAAGGAAAAGAAGTCTGACCATCCTATGACTCTAATTGTCCTGGTGTGAGCCTTAACTAAATTAGGTATTTCTTGGAGTTTTCTTTCTGCTGTGCCCCATTCTTTAGAGGAAATCAAGCTAAGGATTTTCTATCACCCTTTCTGGGTTTGAAATGAGAAATAGAGTATAAAAATTTAAATCCTGGCGATTTAGTCATTTTGCCCCTCTTGAATAAATGAGGTTGGCTGAGAAATGAAAGAAGAAATTGAATTGGAAGGGACTCAGTAGAATATGACATTTTTGTTAGAAAATAAAGGATAGATTACAAAAGGAAAAGTTCTCTGTCAACTAAGGAGGAGGGTTCAGTATAGCAATCTAGATGTCCTAGTTTTTTTCCTTTAACACAAGGGAGTGTGTAATAGGACAGGGTTGTTTTGCCTTTTCATATGAGTTTAAAGTCCAAATTCATATTTAACATTCTTAACATGAGCTACGGATATAGTATTCTTGAGGTAGCTTGAATTTTTACTGAGAAGCAGTGACTAAAGTAGTTTGTATTAAAGATTGGTAATACAGACCTCATATGCCACTATTGTCTCTATCATTTTTCATCTTTGATGAAAATTTGGAAAGCAAACTACCCTTTTTGTAAAATACATTTTTCTGTAAAAGTACACAATGCTAAGGTAAGAATTCTGCTTGCAGTTGAAAGGTTTAATCTCGTATTCAGTACTTACTAAGTGAATGGACTTACACAAGTCATTTGAGTTTCTAAACCTTGGTTATTTATTTGCAAAAGGGAAATCTACTTTGCAGGAATTGGTTGAGGCAATGGTGTGATGCTGCTATGTGAACTAAAATATTCAGGGATATAAGAAGTATATAATAGGGACAGATATAATTATATCATGATTAGTGAGCTAGTTAATAATTTCTTCACAATTGCCCAATGCAACATTAAAGACTTCCTGTGGGAAGATCAGTTTATCTAGTCTTTCTAAAATGCCTGGCTGGGCACAGTGGCACACACCTATAATCCCAGTGGCTTGGGAAGCTGAGACAGGAGGATCCCAAGTTCAAAACTAACCTCAGCAATTTAGAAAGGTCCTAAGCAAATTAGCAAAACTCTGTCACAAAATGAAAATGAATAAATAAATAAATAAATAAATAAATAAATAAATAAGGCTGGGGATGTGGATCAATGGTTAAGCACCCCTTGGTTCAATCCCAATTGAATCCCAATTTCTTCAATTCAAAGCACAATACTCCAAAAAAAAAAGAAAAAAAGAAAAGAAAAAATATCCCAACAAAATAAAAGGGTGATAAAAGCAGCAATCCAAACAATAAAACTAAATTAAATATAAATAATAGATAATAGTAAGTAGAATAAAGAATCAGGAATTAATTATAATGGGAAGGAGCACTAGCTCAAATCAATTTAACATATGTTATGTTAGGCACTAAGCTATATATTATCTCACTAGTCTTCCACATAGGCAAAACTTTTTTTCAGATTTAACCAATATCAGTGTAACACTTTTTAAAATAGGTTCTTTATGACTAATAAATAAATGTAGAATGGAACTTAGCAAATACAAATTTCATATACAATAGGAGAGAAGACAGATTAAAATCATCAGAAAGAGGTCATAGGTAGAAGCAAAAAAGCATACCAGATTTCCCTTCTACATATGGAAAGAATTTAATATTCTACATTGAAGGAAATGAGGTTGTACAAATGCATGGCATGGCTTTTATATTTTCTCCAAAGATATATATATATTTTTTTTGCAGAAATGTCAAAAAGCACAAACTCCAGACACAATGATTAAAAATATCTCCCAGTTACACAGTAATACTGGAGGCACTTGATGGAGGATTCCAGATACGAAGATTCACTTTGAAAGACCAAACTAAGAAAAAAGCTGAAGCCAGAAAAGCAGATTCTAAAGTCATATGGCAGGTTTCTATCAATAACAGATATATCTCAAGATGTGCTGCTCTTCCATTGCTCTATGTTTAAGATATTCTCTGATACAATCTTTGGTAATATTAGAAACTTGGAGATTTCAATGACTAGGAAAAGGGATATTTAAATACAATAAAGTGAGTACTAGCAACATTTCTTCAAACTTTTAAAGGAGGGAAATATCATTTAGGAGATATGACCTGTGAAGTGACTAGAGGCCAAATCAACACAGTAAATAAATTACTCCTAAGAACAAATATCAGATTGGAGTAATTTTAAGAAAGAATTAAGAAATGTTGTTCAGAGGCCATAATGTGCCATGCAGTATATGCTGATCTATATACATAAATATATATGTGACATATACAAAATACATAATGTATTAAATATTTTAGATATTGTTATGATTTGGATGTGAGGTGTCCACCAAAAGCTCACAGTGAGATAATGCAAGAAGGTTCAGAGAATAAATGATTGGGTTATAAGAGTCCCTGATGGGATTGAGTGGTAACTGGAGGCAGGTGGGGTGTGGCTGGAGGAGGTGGGAATTGGGGGCGTGTCTTTGGGATATAATTTGTATCTGGCAAGTGGAGATCTCTCTGCTCTCTGATCATCATGTGAGCTGCTTTCCTTGGCCACACTCTTCCTCCGTGATGTTCAAACTCACCTGAAGCCCCTGGGGAATGGAGTTGAAGTTCAAAAATAGATCCTCTTTGAAGTTTTCAGATTACTTTTTTTTAAAGATTTTTTAAAAATATTTATTTTTTAGTTATAGGTGGACACAATATCTTTATTTTATTTTTATGTGGTGCTGAGGATCGAACCTGGTGCCTCACGCATGGTAGGTGAGTGCTCCACCTCTGAGCCACAACTCCAGCCCCTTCAGATTTCTTTTTATGCAGTTTTTATTCTTATAAATAATACATAACCACTGCTTAAAAAGTCAAAGAAAGAAAAACAGCAGTCTACTTCTCCAACCCATCTTCACCCTCAAGTACCATTTATGAGAGTAATAACTTTCAACTCCTAGCTGTTCCTTTTCATAATTGCCTTGTTTTTCTAAGTAGTATAACTGCATTTATTAATTTTAGTAGTAGATATTCTCTCTCAACTTCTTAGTTGAGGCATTCTCTCAATCATCATATTAAGGGTTGTATTTGCCTCAATCCTTTATTTCCTGATCTCCATTCTTATTTTTCTCTCTTTTTTTAAATAAAATTACTTTTAATTGTATACATGTTATTATTTTAAATCAATATAAATATATTTAAAGAATATATTTCAACATTATACTTTAACATATCAAATTTTTTGATAGTCTTTCAAAAGGACAATTGGTACTTTAATTTGGGTTAATTGCATCTCTACCCAGTTTTATCTTTTGAAATGTTTTCCAAACAGGACTTTGCTCTAAGATGTAAGCTTCAGTTGTTATCATTCTATAGCAGATGCTATGTTTGTATGGTTTGGAGGTAGTCTTGGCAATAGTGTACATAAGATTAATAGCTTTTACTGGGTGTTGTATACTGGAAGTATCCTTTATTTTACTTCCCAGGAATCTCTGCTGAATCCTGAACATCAGTTTCCTTTCTTCAGGCCCATGGAGGACAGCAAACAAAACCAAAAAAACTATTTGGGTGAATGTTAATAAACTTATCAATTTTGTTTAGAAATATTTATTCAGCTGACACAATGCATTCTTTAGCATCCATTAATAAAAATTCAACTCCTTAAGAGATGAGCTAATAAAAACTGTGGTTATCCATTTTATTTCTTCTTTCCCACCACTTTCAGCCATCTATATGTTTTTAGACCAGTACAGCTTCCAATGGTACCACAATCTGAGCACTGGGTCCTTCAGAGCCCCTCTCAGCCAGCTGCTCTCAAACTTCCAGAACGTTCCACAAGGTGTGAGCAGACTACTGGCTGGCAGAGCAACCCAGGATGCCCCCCGCCCCTCCACAGGAACTACAGCCAGTTATTTTCTCTTTAGATTCCATGAAATACATATTTCATTGCTTGTTGAGAGATCATACATGCTTGAGTTTACTTATATCTTTTCATGTCTAAAAAAGCATTCACTCTAATTCTCACTTTTTGGATGCTTCAACTAGATATAAAATTTTTTGTTTGGAAGAAATTCTTTGAATTTTCAAGGTATTTGTCAAGTATTATCTATTTTTCAGTGTTCCTGTTGAGAAACTTGATGTCATTCTTATTTCAGTTTCTTAGAATGTCTAGGAAGGCTTTTAAGAACATCTATTTTTTTCATGAATGGTTTCAAATTTCACAGTAATGTGCCTTTGTGTAGGTCATTTTTAATTCATTATATTTGGTTGGTACCTCAATTCTGGCAGTTCATGTATTACAATTACAGGATATTCAGTCTTGTTATGTTTTTGATAACTTACTTCCTTGTGATTTTTGTTAAGATTTTTTGGAAATTATATTATGCTAAAATTTTATTATGCTAAGTAAGACTTCCTGCACAGATTTGCTTTGTTGACTTTTCTATTTTTTTCCAGATTAAACATTTTACCTAATTTATGTACATTTTGATCAATTCTATCTTCCAATTAATAAATTTATTTCTTTTATTGTTCTGTACAGTGATGATGATGATGACGACAACTTCATTTGTTGCTTCCTTTACATATACCTTTCATATAAATTATCTGTTTTGTTTATTTTGATCTATTTTTATTTTAGAAGTTTTCCACAAGCTTATCCTTGGATGTTTTAATTTTTTTCATATTTAAGGGTAAGGCATTGAAAAGCTGATTATAATTTCTTTGTGTGCATTATCTTTCCTAGGTTAGCCAACCTTCTGAAAAGGAAATCCATCTACCAATCACATTCCTGTAATTTTAATCTTAGTTGTCAGGGCTCTCAAAATTGGAAGGGAGAAGGGAGAAGTAGGTGAGGGTATTCCTTTACTCAGAACATACATTCTTAGATTATATCCAAGTGTTAGTTGTGGCATCTTCTTTGTTTATAATCATAATCCCCAGATTCCTTTTATTTCTCTTCCATTTTATAATGGATCTAGAAGTCTAATACTTCATATGGAGACTACAAAACAACCTTCTTATTGGTTTGCATTTTTTCTTCAAACATGCTCAAATCCAGATCTTTAGAGTTACTTGGTAATGGCAATTTCTGAGTCTTCCCTAGATTCTAGACATAGCACTTGTTTCATTACTGTCCTCCATATCACTCCCCGACTCCTCTCTAACATTTAACTTTTAAATTTCTAACTTCTATTTTATCTATCACTACTCCCTCATTTTGTCTCTCTCTACTGCTTTCTTCTCATTCATTTGCTTCAATTTTATTTTCATCTTACTGTTATAGAACTATATGAGGAAGCAGAAGTGGATGCAGTTCATCAATCTTCCATTCCTTTGTTTTTTAATTGTAGATGGACACAATCTCATTGTTTTTATTTATTTATTTTTATGTGGTGCTGAGGATCGAACCCAGTGCCTCATGCATGCAAGGCATGAGCTCTACCACAGCCCCAGCCCACAATCTTCCATTCTTAACCACGAGCCATGATTATCTTTATTTTTCCTTTTCATGAAGCAAGTGTTGTCTCCTATGAAAAATTATGCTCTATATGTGTAATAAGAATTGTAATGCATTCCACTTTTGTGTATTTAAAAAAATAATAAAATCAATAAAAAAGAGTCTGTAGAGCCTTCTGAGTTTGATGATATATGAATGTAAAGCTTTGATAAAAACTAAAATACAAATTAAAAAGAAAAAAATCAATATAAATCTTTCAAAAATTAAAAAAAAAATAGAAACTGTGACATTTCTAAAATGGTTTAATGTTACTTATGTTTTGTTTAAAGAGAAAAAGATCTGTATCCTTCTAATGGACTGCATTTTCTGACCAAATTTCCCAAGAAGAAGACTATCAGGGAGGGCATTGGTGACTTACCTGATTTCATTCCAGATCCTATAAGAAGCATATGACAAATTATGTTCTGTTTTTAAAATGATTCAGAATTGTAGAGCAAGATTGCATATACTTGTTGTGGCAGTTGGGGAATCTCACCTGAAGATGTTCTCTCAATATTTGTGGGGACATGGTTTCAGGGACCCCCTGAGCCAGGATATTAAAATATGTGCATCTTCAAGAACCTTATATAAAATGGTATTGTGTTTGCATATAACCTATAGGCATTCTCCTGTATAATTTAAATCATTTCTAGATTGCTTATAGTACCGAATATAATGTAAATGTATTATAAATAGTTGTTTTCTATGTTGTTTAGGGAATAATGATCAGAAAATATATTCTATATGTGTTCAGCACAAACTCAGTCATCTTAGGCCTAGCTAACAGCACAAAAAGGAGACACAACAGTGAACAACACTCAAACAACAATTAATAAAGAAATATTAAAGATCTACAAATGACCGGAGGCTACAACAGGGTTTGAGTTCAGACCTCTTCTTTCTCATCGATTCAGCCTAGTGCTTAGTGGGCAGCAAATTTTATTTGTTTAACATTATTTCAGCAATACTTTTGGTCTGTTGATGGAATCTACAGATATATAATATATGGCTAAGTAGGATAACTGTTCTAAGATTCACTGTAAAATCTAACTCTGATAATTTATTCCTTATCTAGATATGAGGAACTTAATTGCAACATATTAGTATTTATTCCAAATACTTCTCTATATGAGGGATTTCATAGCTTCCATCTAAAAATAGTAGAGAATGCATCTATCCATGAAGGACTGTGGGTGTGTGTTGTAAATTCTTTTCCTAAAAGTAATTTCTCCACATCTCAAAAAAAGTAATTTTTTTCATACCTCTGAACGAAGTCTTGTTAGAAGCCTATGTACATAACTAGAGAAGGAGCTTTGGATGGATTTGGCATTCCTGATGGAAACATGGCATATTCAGAATCTAATTCTTTTGGTAGAAAGAATTGTTTCTCACCTAACTAGTGCCCTCATCCCATTTGCCCAGTCATTTTTTAACATTCCTGTCTAGGTAACTTTTCAACAACCATTGGTCTTGTCTCTTTTCTGCTTGAAAATGTGCAAAGCTTCCTTTCACTTACAGGAGAAATTCTAAACTTCTAAATGAAATCATTTATTATCAGGCTCCAAACTGCCTTTCCAATCTCATCTTTGCCCCGACTGTATAATTATCACACTCTACAGATGCAGGCAACTTGTCACCCTTCTCTGAATACACTATGTTCTTTCAAATATATCCAACTTCATTCTCTTTATCTACTATGCCCATTTACATCTTCTCCTCTTGGTGAACTCACTCAAATTATCCACCTTCAAAAAGTCTTCACTAGTCATCCCCTCAGAATTAATGACTTCTACTTTGAGGCTGTAAATTTGAAAATGGGGCGTGGGGATCTCATGAAAATAGACGAAAGATTAGTGGAGTAGAAATTGACCCAATTATGCTATGTACACACATAATAGAGCTCCGAATTTCACTTTATTGTTTATGTATAAGTCACTGATTAAAAAAAATAATGAACAAATAGGAGAAGACCAGCAGAGTAGAGGAAGAGGATCAGGGAGAGGAAGGGAGAGAGGAAAGGGAAAGTACTGGGGACTGAAGAGGAGAAAATTATATTCCATGACTATGAATATGTCAAAATGAACCCCATTATTATGTATAACCCTAATGCAGTAATGAAACCATTTAGAAAACTTTACCAATAATTTTGAAAAGCTATTGGGAGATACTTCTTCAAAATGTATAATTTGGAACCTGTGATGCAGTAAGCCCACCACTATGGACCTACGGGTACAATGATAAACACAAAGCTCTTTTTTATGATTATTTCTTTATTTGCAATAGCAATCATCTGGAAACCACCAAAATATAAAAGACAAGAAATTGGTTAAGTGGTTATACCTATACAACAAAATGCCAATGGGTTATTAAAGAGTATAGAATGAGTAGAGATATAGAAATATCTGCACATTATTCTAAGTGAAAAAAAGCAATGTATTTACCAGAGGTGATTAAACAATAATGTTTTTTAAAAATTTTGGAAAAAAATATAACAAATTTTGAATGACATTTACCTTTGGGAGAGGGGGCTATTTGGGGTGGTAATGTCACTTTTAATAAGATGTCTTTTGTATTACCTAGATTTATTTTATTGCATGCAGCTTTTGTTTTTTTTAATAAAAAGCTTTTTTTTTACAATGGGAATTGTTTTACCTTTTAAAAATTAAAATCATCCTTTTGCCACATGTCTATTTTTCTATAGTTTATTTGCTTATAAATTATTTTTTCCATTTGGGTATGAGAAACATAAAGGCAGAACCTATATTTTCATCTCCATATCCCTTAGTGCTTAGCATAGTGTCTGATAGTAATAGAAGCTCAAGTAACTGGATAAGGGAATGAATATAGGGCTTAGGGATGTAGCTCAATGGTAGATCACTTGCTTAGCATGTGTGAGACCCTGATTTGATCCTCAACACCATGAAAAAAAGTTGAATAGATATTTAATGAATGCCTGGGTAGATAAAATAATGAATGAATGAGTGAATGAATGGTAGATAGTAACTTTATTAAATGACACCACTTACAGTAGTCCTTCATACATCCTCTATGGCCCTTCATCTATGCTTTGATAGTCCATTATGAGAGGAAATTCAGGTAAAACACAATTGCATTACATTCAGAGGTGACTTATATGATGAAGACTACAGAATGATATTAATTATGCATGGGAACAATAAAGTACATTTCATCCTAGGCTGCGTCAAAAGCAAGTCACTGTGAAATGAACTGAATGATTTAACAACACCCAATGCATAAAAGGTCTTCCTCACCTTAAAGGTCTTCAGGACAGCCTCTTAATTTGATTTCTGTTTTGTTGTGCTATCCTCATTTTATGGTCTTTAGTTCTCCTTATTACAAATGTAATTTTTAAGGGTCAAATTAATTTAATTTCACTTTGGCTTTGGGATGCTTGAATGCAAGGTTGTGAAAACCACTAGCTTAAAACAGGTGCTCTGCAAAACTTCTGCTAAGCCTTTCTAAGTCACCAGGACATTTGTAGAAAAAAAGTATGAATAGGAGGGTCCACACATATGCTGTATTGGAGAAATTATGAATGTTCTACACACCATACCAACAATGGAAGGTGACATTGTCTTTGCTCACTCTTTCTTTCATTCTTATTACAGGCTTATAAAGAGGGTATTACCTTTTTCTAACTCTCAGTATCATGTCCACTCATGACACAACTCACATTTTCTCTCCATTCTGATGCTTTTCTTTATTGTCTTTGGCAGAATCACCCTTCTCTAAGCTACTTGCTTAGAATGAAACATCTCTTATCTTGCATCTTATACCATTTGTAACAATTATATCATCTCAGTTCAGTAAGTAAATCATCGCCCCTTGGAGCACATATGACAAGCGTGATAGTACTTTATGTTCTATCCTCCTCCACGTCCAATTCTAATGTGTTCTTTCATAATTTGAGGGATTATGGATAATAATGATAATTCAATGAAAGCAAACTGCAGGGGGAAAGTACTTGTGCTCAGAATAAAACTTCCCATGTGATTTCAGGATCTAGCATGTGTTCCACTAATATTGATTTCAGTCAGGGAATGTCGGCCTTTAGGTATGTATCTTAGTTCAGCTATTTGCTGTCTCTGTAACCTTGGACTTAACTTTTCTGATTTGGTATGCTCATTTGTGGTGTGAGAATAATAATAGCATCTTTGTCCCAGGATTTTTTAAGAAGACTTAATTGTAATAGAACTTTAGTCTGCTGCTGAGCTCTTAGTATCTAATGTGTTTATGTTTTTCCCTTGTTCATGTAACAAAATAAATAATAGGGTCAGAATTTGTATCTGGATTTGTCTGTTTCCAGAACTAACTGGAGCCAGACTGTCTAAGGAACAAATAAATGCTGAACTCTTTACTATTTGAACATGATCATATTCTGTCAACTAGCACATAGGATATTTAGTACCTTGATATGTGTAGACAGAATCAGGGAAATTATTTGAGAAAACAAAAAATAGTTAAAGGAAGGTATAGTTTTTGTCCTCAAGGACTTTATGATCTCCTTGGTTAAAAAAAGAAAGATTGGAGTGATAAATAATAAGTAAGGCTTAATAAGTGAAGTGTAAATGAACTGTGAAGGCTGTAATATGTGAATCAAAAGAAACAGGGAAGGCCATCTGGAAAGGCTAACTGGACTGATAGAGGCAGGCAGGGCTTTGTCACACTGGCATTTTCACCACATACTACGCATTCAGTATAGACTTAGTTTTCCACTTTACCCACTTATTTTCAGATACTCAGCCTGGCTTTCTTATCATTTTTTCATTTGATTTTACTGATTTTCTGAGACTGCTGCATAGGCGCAAAGCCGAATAAACTGCTACCTCAGCATGTCATCACAAACATAGCAATATATATTGACTCTCTGTCAAATATCAAACTGATCTTTTAAATTGCTTTGATGACTTATAAGTCTCTGTTTAGTGTAAGTCTAGTTTTATTGTATGATGACTAGCTCTTGTTGCCTAGAGCAAACTGTGTAAGTTTTCCAGAATAAAGTGAGACATTTCATCAGTTGCAAAGAAGCTGACTCTCTTTTTGATCTTGTCCTTATTAAAGAAAAGACATTGTTCACCTGCCAGTAGACAAAGACAATACCTAGTGGTCAAACAGATTAAAGTAGCATCCATGGATGGGTGAAAATATTTTCTATCCCAAAGTGTGCCATTGTCTTTGGACAGTGGAATAAATTAGTAAAATGAGTAATTGATAGCATAGCCCTTTGGAACAAGGGATCATTACAGGTGATTTTAGATTGAACATTGTCCATAAGAAGGTGGGGATCATCTCCATAAAATCCTCTGATCTTTATTCAAAGAATGTCTAATTTTTTACTGATGAATTCACTATTACATTTGTTTCTCAGCCCAGTTTAAGTGGTATTAACCCAGTCTGCAAATGTGTCCTCTTATATTATCATCATGCATACTGTTCCTTCTGCTTGGAATAGTCTACCCTAAACCCTGCCTGTTTATTTCATTCTTGCTTTTCAGCTCTTGGCTTAATAATCCTTCATCAAGGTAACCTTCCCCATTTACCATGACTGTGTCAAAATGCACCTTTTATAAGTTAAGCACATGTAACTGTCCTTTGCAGCATATGGAATAGTGATTTATATGTTTGTGAGAAGATTTTATTAACATCTATCTTCTCCCAGCTTTACAATAAGGGCATGAAGGCAGGGACCTGAGTACATACTATGGTTCCTGGTTCACAACTGTGCATAATAATTATTTGGTGAATGAATGAATGGATTTCAGTCTTACCTAATTAAATTGTCTTAAAGATGAAGGCATATGTTCTGCTTTATAAAAACTCAGCATATAGGGCTGGGGTTGCAGCTCAGTGGTAGAGTGCTTTCCTAGCATGTGTGAGGCACTGGGTTCAATCCTCAGTACCACATATAAATAAATGAATAAAATAAAAGTCTATCAATGTCTAAAAGTATTTTTTAAATCTATTTGAATAACTCAGCATATATGCATATTGAAAAGTTTTAATTGTGAAATTAGAAGCAAGTTGGGAATGGAGGCTTACTTGCATGTTGGTAGCAGGACAGAATTAAGATTCCCATTTTTAATTTGTGTTTTAAGGAATATTCATTATACCATTACTATTCTGGACTGTATTACATCATTTTTGTGAAATGATTATTAAATATTATATATCTAAGAACTCAGTAACTCCATAAATATAGCTCTGGTGTTAGGATTCTCCAGAGATATATACAAAGAGATGGATAGACTGTTATATACATGCATTTATACATATATGCATTCATATATAGGTATGAGTAGGGTTTATTAGGGGAATTGGTCCTTGTGACTATGGAGGCTGATAAGTACTAGAACAGGAAATATGCAAGCTGGAAACACTGAGATACTTGTAGGGTGATTCAGTCCAAGTTGAATGTTTTAGAGCCATGGAAGCTGATGGTTTAACTCTCAGTCTGGGGCCAAAAGCCTGAAGATCTAAGGACTGCTGGTGTAAGACCAGGAACCCAATTTCCATAGAGTCTAAAGATTTATTGTCTGAGGATTGGAGAATAAGTGTGTCCCAGCTCCAGGACACAGAGAGATAATTAACCTTTCCTCTGCTTCTTCATTCTGTCAAGGTCCTTAGAAAACTGGATGGTGCCAACTCATACTGAGTAAGAGTGGATCTTCCCTACTCATTCTATCAACTTAATGCTAATGTCCTCTGGAAACACTTTCATAGACACATCCAGAAATGTTTTACCAGCTCTCTAGGTAATCCTTAATCCAGTCATCTTGACAACAAATATTAACTACATCAGCCTTCTAATTTTAAGTATCTTTTATGTCAATAGTTGGTATCTTAACCATTAAAAATACTATTAGGAATTAGAAACCATAACAGAAAATGAAAGTTTTTTCAATAGCTATACAAATAAGCTGACAATACAGAATTAATACCTAAATTAAAATATAAAAACTAGAGACTATGTTTTTCTCATATGTTTATGAACAGTAAGCATGAGATTTAAACTGTTGAGTTGAAACTATTTTTTATCAATCACTCTTCCTTGAGGACAGACAATGATTTATTTATAAAGGTAACTAAAGCACCTTTAAAAATTATGGACCTATAATAAATACACCCCTTCTCTGTCTCCTACCCCATTTGGAATTGACATGTCCAAATAGGTAGACATCATGTGAATTGAAAATTTCATAGAAAAAAGGTCAAGCAATTCTAACAGTCTTTTAGTCTCAGCTCTGCCAAAAATTAAGTATACAATTAGACAAGTTATATAATTTTCTATTGATTATTTTCTGTATTTTTCTAATTTGACTAATAATTCCTGACTTGCACATCTAACTACTGTATGGAGAAGAGCAAATGAAATTGCAAATATGAAAACATTTTGAAAAGTGAGAAGTATCATTCAAATGCAAGTGTGAGGGAGGGCCTATGTTATGAACAGAATATATGACTAGGCTACAAAGTGTTAATTTCAAACAAAATGAACAGACTAAGGTTCATTGTCTGAAAGCTCAGCACACATAGATTAACTTGCATAATCATCCTTTTATCCATCAGCAGGGCTCCTTCCAGCATTGAAAGAACCCTATAAATCTCTCACTTCCTTTTTTGCTCCACTTGCTGAATCAGCCTTTGTGAAAGCATCCCCTCCAGTGTGTAATATTTTGAAGAAACTTTAAAGAAAACTCTGTGCCCATAGAGTGCTGATTCAGCAGAGTAAATGAGGTGACAGAGATGTATTTGGAAACTTTCATTGGCAGGAAACCTGATCTGGCCAACTCTACACAAATAAGGAGGTGTGTATTTGACCAAAGGAAGCACATTGCTTACAATTCACTATATGTTTCTAATTTGAAGGCACATGGCTTGTGAAGCAAAAAGGTATCAGCATAGTTTAAAGGCACCATCCTTTGAATTTAAATAGTCCATATTTAATTTATCGTACCTAGTAACTCCCTTTCCCTTTTCTTATGCCTCCATACATAATACAATAGCTTCTTAAAAATGCACCCTATAGTGTGATATGCCATGATGCCATAGGACATGAAAGTTGTAAAGCACCTTTTTCCAAAATGCATAAAATGAATCAAAATTATTCATAAGCATGATTGAAGACAAATAATACTGGATTAAAAAATCATTATGCTGCCACTGCTTTACTCACACACCTGGAGTTTTGACTGGCACAGCCATATATTTTGGCAATTCTGATATTTTAGTAAAAGAGAGCTTTCTTGAATCTTGTTCATACTTATTAGTTTTCAGAAACAGGAGGTATTTTAAAGTATTATTTTGAAAGATATCTCAATGTGATAGGAAAACATGTGTCTCAGTAACAGGTATAAAGATTACATATAGTGGCATTGGTATGCAATCTGAATAACTATACTTCAAATAATTTTGCAAAAGAAAGTCACTCAAACTAATTAAATGGTACACATGAATTACTTGCATTCTTTCTAGAACTACAGATACTTCCTTTTTATAGCAGACAAACAAAATGCAGTCCAGGTAATCATTAAAATAAAGTAGCAGTTCATTATTCTTATGAACTGCTACTGAACTTTCTTACTAGTAGCTGGTTGAAAACTAATTAAATATATTTTGCTCATAAATAATATTTCATTGTCTTTCAATTTCAAGTGATTTCATATTTTTTATTGATATAGAGAAAATAAACTTACTGGAATTAATCTAAGGAAAAAAAGGAAAAGTTTGAAGAGAATATAGCTAAATACTTTGCCAAACACAATTTAATATTCATTGCATATGAGTAGTGTTTCTATTGGGCTGATTTTCATGCAAACATCAAACTTAGCCAAAATTTAGAATCCACAAGAGATAATACAGCATTTGATTGTCCATTATTCTATATCTGTTCCCATCTGTGAAGTCTGATGAATGTTGTGAAAGTGATAACAGCTGTTTTTAGTCTTCATTTGAGGAATATGTTTTTATTTAGGGTTAATAATAAGTCTTTTCATTTCCTAAAGTTATAGAAGGGACTTAAATGGGGTTATTTCCAGGTAGAATGACAGTTGTTATTTCTTCTGAGGCACAGTTGGATGCTTTGAATTTCATTCTCAAGGGCATACTTTGGCAAAAGGCATGTACATGTGCTGTTTTTTTGTTTTAATTTTGTACCTTATTTTTCAGTAATTTCTCTTCTCACCTATCCAAATCCTAAATCCTGGCCCATGGTTTCTTTCCCATGGTTGCTACTAGTTAACTGTATTCCATATTATTGACGTATGTCCTTCCCCTACTACAGTCTACCGTTATTCTACTAATCCAGCAAACCCCTGCTCCATCCACCATTGTTAGAGAATCTGTGAATTCAAAATAAATCCTATAACTTGAGCAAACATTTGAATGTAAGCAACAGGTTAATGTTTTACTTCTCAAAGAAATATTACATTCAAACAAGATTTTCAGAGGGAATTATCCTTGAGTCATAGAATATTAGATTTCATTGTCAAATATGGAGAATTATACCGCTCAGAAACTAAAATTTCTTATAAGTTGGATGAACATCTTCATTAAGGAAATAAAACGTTTTTTTTCATCATAAAGGGCAATTGTGTTCTAAGCATTTATGACTTCAAAATTAGAATTCAGAGGGCTGGGGTTGTGGCTCAGTGGTAGAGCGTTTGCCCAGCATTTGTGTACTAGATTCAATTCTGAGCACCATGTATAAATAAATGAATAAAATAAAGATCCATCAACATGTAAAAAAGGTATTTAAAAAAGATTTGAAAAAATAGAATGCAAAAAATGATTTAGAATAATTAGGCAAATTTATTAAATTAATTGTTTTTCTAATTCCAATTATTGCCTTATTATTATCCCAGATTAAAGTACATCACAATTAGTTTTATTTATTTGTTTGTTTGTTTACTTGTCTATTTATTTATTTATTTATATGTGGTGCTGAGGATTGAACCCAGTTCCTCACACATGTTAGGCAAGTGTTGTACCACTGAGATGCAACCCCAGCCCCACAATTAATTTTAACACAATAAAGTACTAAGTATTTAAAGACTACTACTGTCTTCTCTTAAACTGTGCCCTCTTTCCATATCAAAAAAGTACTTTAGGGCTGGGTTGTGGCTTGGTGGTAGTGCACTTGCCTAGCACGTGTGAGGCACTGGGTTCTATCCTCAGCACCACATTAAAAAATAAATAAAACAAAGGCATTCTGTCCATCTACAACTACACAAAATTTTTTCAAAAAATTACTTCATTTCCAAGTGACATCATAAGGAATACAATTTTTTAACATTTTTATTTTTTAGTTGTAGTTGGACAAAATACCTTTATTTTATTTATTTTTATGTGGTGCTGAGGATTGAATCCAGGGCCTTGCACATGCTAGGTGAGTGCTCTACAACTGAGCCACAACCCCAGCTCAGGAATAAAATTTTAATTTCAACAAGAATTACCTTAGCTTCACTTTCATTCTCCAATTTTAAAGATGAGTCTTGTGATTTTGTTTTCCTCATCCATTCATTTTTCAGAGAGGAATTACAAAGGAAGGGGCTCATTTACTTTCTGAATTATGAATACATCTTCAGCTAATTGACAATTTCACTTCTTCTTTTCATATTAGGATGTCTTTATTTGTTTCTCTTGCCAAATTGCTCTAGCTTCCAGCACTATGTCAAAAAGAAGCAATAAGAATGAACGTCCTACTCTTGTTCCTCATCTTAAGAATCAAGCTTTTCAACTTTTAATTATTGAAGATGTTAGCTTTAAAATCTATTATATATGGCTGCTGTTGTACTGAAGTATATTTCCTCCATACCTAAGCTGTTGAGTGATTTTATCATGAAATGATGTTGAGCTTATCAAAATCTATTTCTGAATCTACTGATCGTATTTTTTGTCTTCATTCTATTAATGAATGTATAACATTTATTGATTTTCCTATGTTAAGCCATATTTGCTTCCCATCAGTAAATTTTACTTGATTGTGATGAATTATTCTTTTAATGTGTTGCTGAGTTTGGTTTGCTATTATTTTTAATTTTTTATTGTAATCACCAGAGTCAGTTTTTTAAATTTATATTCTAATTTGTTATAAATGACAGAAGAATATATTACAATTCATATTAAACATGTAGAGCACAATTTTTCCTGTCCTGGTTGTATATAATGTATATTCACACCATTTTGTGTCTTCACACATATATTTAGAGTGATGATTTCCATGTCATTCCACCATATTTTCTACCCCCATGCCCCCTCCTTTCCATCCAACCCCTTTGTCCTGTTTACAGTTCCTCTAATCCTCCCATACTCCCCCTCCCAAACCCACTATGAATCAGCCTCCTTGTATAAGGCATTTGGTTTGGGGGATTAAGTAAATTCACTTACATTATATTCTCCAACTCTATCCATTTACCTGCAAATGCCATGATTTTATTCTCTTTTATTGCTGAATAATATTCCATTGTGTATATATGCCACATTTTCTTTATCCATTCATTTACTGAGGGGCATCTAGGTTGGTTCCACAATTTACCTATTGTGAATTGTGCTGCTATAAACATTGATGTGGTTGTGTCCCTGTAATATGCTGTTTTTAAGTCCTTTGTGTATAGACCGAGGAGTGGGATAGTTGGGTCAAATGGTAGTTCCATTCCAAGTTTTCCAAGGAATCTCCATACTGCTTTCCATATTGGCAGCACCAATTTGCAATCCAACCAGCAATGTATGAGTGTGCCCTTTTCCCCATATCTTCGCCAAAACTTATTTTTTTTTTTTGTTTTCTTAATAGCAGTCATTCTGACTGGAGTGAGATGAAATCTTAGAGTAGTTTTGATTTGCGTTTCTCTAATTGCTAGAGATGTTCAACATTTTTTCATATATTTGTTGATTGATTGTATATCCTCTTCTGAGAGGTTTCTGTTCAGTTCCTTGGCCCATTAATTGATTGGGTCATTTGTTTTTTGGTGTTCAGATTTTTTGAATTCTTTGTATATCTTAGAGATTAGTCCTCTATCTGATGTGCAAGTAAAAAAAAAATTGCTCCCAAGAGGTAGCATCTCTATTCACCTGATTGCTTCTTTTTCTAAAAGCTGTTTAGTTTGAATCTGTCCCATTTATTGATTCTTTATATTAATTCTTTCTCTAAAGGAGTCTTATTAAGCAATTCAGGACCTAATCCAACATGATAGAGATTTGGGCCTACTTTTTCTTCTGAGAGATGCAGTTTCTCTGGTTTAATTCCTAGATCTCTTATCTACTTTGAGTTGAGTTTTGTGCACAGTGAGAGATAGGGGTTTAATTTCATTTTGTTGCATATGGGTTTCCAGTTTTCCCAGCACCATTTGTTGAAAAGGCTATCTTTTCTCCAATGTACATTTTTGGTGCATTTGTATAATATAAGTGTAATTATGTTTGTTAGTCTATGTGTCCTCCATTCTGTACCATCGGTTTACCAGTTTGTTTTGGTGCCAATACCATGCTGTTTTGTTACTATTGCTCTGTAGTATAGTTTAAGGTCTGGTATAGTGATAACATCTGCTTCACTCTTTCTGCTAAGGATTGATTTAGCTACTCTGGATCTCTCATTTTTCCAGATGAATTTCATGACTGCTTTTTCTATTCCAATGAGGAATGTCATTGGAATTTTCATTGGAATTGCATTAAATATGAACAGTGCTTTTGCTAGTATGGTCATTTTGAAAATATTAATTCTGCTCATCCAAGAACAAGGGAGATCTTTGCATCTTCTAAGGTCTTCTTTAATTTATTTCTTTAGCATTCTGTAGTTTTCATTGTAGGGATCTTTCACCTCTTTTAGTAGGTTGATTCCCAAGGTTTTTTTTTTTTTTTTTTTTTTTTTTGACACCATTATAAATGGGGTAGTTTTTCTCTTTTCCCTTTCAGAGGATTTGTCACTGACATACAGAAATGCCTTTGATTTATGAGTGTTGGTTTTGAATCCGGCTACTTTGCTAAATTTGTTTATTAGTTCTTGAAGTTTTCTGGTGAAATTTCCTGGGTCTTCTAGATATAAAATCATATTTTCAGCAAATAGTGCTAATTTGAGTTTTCTTTTCCTATGTGTATCCCTTTAATTTCTTTTGTCTAATTGCTCTGGCCAGTATTTCAAGAACTATGTTAAATAGAAGTTTTGAAAGAGGGCATCCCTGTCTTGTTCCAGGTTTTGGTGGGAATAATTTCAATTTTTCTCCATTTAAAATGATGTTGTCCTGGAGCTAAGCATAGATAGCTTATATGATGTTGAGATAGGTTCCTATTATCCCTAGTTTTTCTAGTGTTTTGAACATGAAGGGGTGCTATATTTTGTTGAATACTTTTTCTGCATTTATTGAGATGATCATAAGGTTTTGATATTTATGTATATTAAGGTGATGAATTAGATATATTGATTGCCGTATGTTGAACCAACCTTGCATCCCTGGAGTTAACCCACTTGATTGTGGTGCACTACCTTTTTGATGTGCTTTTGTATTTGATTTGACAGAATTTTATTGAGAATTTTTGCATCTGTGTTCATTAGAGATATTGTTCTGAAGTTTTATTTCTTTGATGTGTCTTTGCCTCATTTTGGAATTAGAGTAATATTGGCCTCATAGAATGAGTTTGGAAGTGCTCCCTCTTTTTCTATTTCAGGAGATAATTTGTATAGTATAGGTATTAGTTCTTCTTCATCAGTCTTGTAGAACTCATCTGTGTATCCATCTGGTCCTGGGCTTTTCTTGGTTGGTAGGCTTCTGATGGCATCTTCTATTTCCTTGCTTGAGATTAATCTCTTTAAATTGTGTATACCATCCTGATTTAATTTGGGCAACTCATATGCCTCTAGAAATTTGTCAGTGCCTTTGATTTCTCTATTTTCTTGGAGTACAAGTTCTCAAAATAATTTATATATTTTTTTTGTATTTCTGTAGTGTCCGTTTTGATATTTCCCTTTTCATCATGTATGTTTATAATTTGAGTTATCTGTCTTCTTCTCTTTGTTAGCATGGCTAAGGGTTTGGCAATTTCACTTTTTTTTTCACAAAACCAAGTTTTTTGTCAATTTTTAAAATTATTTCTTTTATTTCAATTTCATTGATTTTAGCTCTGATTTTAATTTTTTCCTGTCTTATACTCCTTTTGATGTGGATTTGTTCTTCTTTTTCTAGGGCTTTGAGAACTGGTGTTTTGTCATTTATTTGTTGACTTTTTATTTTAAGGAGTGAACTCCATGCAATGAACTTGCTCTTTGTACTGCCTTCACAGTGTCCTAAAGATTTTGATATGTTTATATGTGTTCTCATTTACCTCTACGATTTTTTCAATCTCCTCCTTGATGTCTTTTGCAAGCCATTGTTCATTTAGTAGCATATTATTTAGTCTCCAGGTTTTGGATTAGTTTTTATTTTTTTATTTTATCATTGATTTCTTATTTCATTCCATTGTGATTAGACAGAATGCAGGGTAGTATCTCTACTTTTTTTGTATTTACTAAGAGTAGCTTTGTCACATAATATATGGTCTATTTTAGAGAAAGATCAATGTTCTGCTGATAAAAAAGTATACTCACATGTTGAAGGATAAAATATTCTATATATGTCACTTAAGTCTAAGTTATTGATTTTATTATTGAGTTCTATAGTTTTTTGTTCAGCTTATGTTTGGAGGATATATCTAGTGGTGAAAGAAGTGTGCTAAGGTCATGCAGAATTATTATCTTGTGGTCAATTTGACTCTTGAACTTGAGAAGTGTTTGTTTGATGAATATAGATGCTCCATTGTTTGGGACATATATGTTTATAATTGTTATGTCTTATTGGTGTATGGTTCCCTTGAACTGTGTGAAATATCCTTCTTTATCCCTTTTGATTAACTTTAGCTTAAAGTCTACTTTATTTGATATGAGGATGGAAACTTCTTCTTTCTTCCACAGTCCTTGTGAATGGTATGATTTTTCCCAACCTTTCACATTCAGTCTGTGGATGTCTTTTCTTATGAGATGAGTCTCTGGGAAGCAGCATATTGATTGGTCTTTTTCTTTTGATTGGTGAGTTTAGGCCATTTACATTCAGGGTTATTATTGAGACTTTATTTATATTCCCAGCCATTTTTGTTTATTTTGTTATTTAACTTGACTTGGTTTCTCCTTTTATTAGGTTTTTTCCTTTAATATAATACCTCCCTCTGCTGATTTTTTAAAAATAAATTTTAGTAGTCAGTGGACTTTTATTTATTTATATGCGGGGCTGAGAATCTAACCCAGTTCCTTACACATGATAGGCATGTGCTCTGTCATGGAGCCACTGCTCCAGCCCTGCTCTGCTGATTTTTATTGTTGTTTTTCATTTCCTCTTCATAGAATATTTTGCCAAGGCTGCTCTGTAGTGCAGATTTTCTAGCTGTAAATTCTTTTAACTTTTGTTTATCGTGGAAAGTTTTTATTTCATCATCAAATCTAAAGCTTATTTTTGCTGGATACAAGATTCTTGGTTGGCATTCATTTTCGTTTAGAGCTTGATTTATGTTGTTCCAGGTCTTCTAGCTTTCAAGGTCTGTGTTGAAAAATCTGCATATAACGTAATTGGTTTCACCCTATATGAAATCAAATTCTTTTCTCTTGTGGCATTTTTTTAAGAGAGAGAGAAAGAGAGAGACAGAGAGAGAGAGAGAGAGAGAGAGAGAGAGAGAGAGAAATTTTTTTAATATTTATTTTTTAGTTATCAGTAGACACAACATCTTTATTTTATTTTTATGTGGTGCTGAGGATCGAACCCAGCACCCCGCGCATGCCAGGCCAGCATGCTACTGCTTGAGCCACATCCCCAGCCCCTCTCTTGTGGCTTTTATTATCCTTTCCTTATTCTGTATGTTAGGCATTTTCATTATAATGTGCCTTTATGTGGATCTGTTGTGATTTTGTACATTTGGAATCCTGTAAGCCTCTTGTATTTGGTTTTCCAATTTGTTCTTTGCGTTTAGAAAATTTTCTGATATTATTTCATTGAATAGATTGCTCATTCTTTTGGTTTGGAACTCTATTCCATGCTCTATCCCAAGAAATCTTAAATTTGGTCTTTTTGTTATCCCATACTTCTTGAATGTTCTGCTCATGGATTCTTACTATCTTCACCATGTGATCTACATTCTTTTCAAGATTATATATTTCGTCTTCCTTGTGTGATGTCCTGTATTCCAAGTGGTCTAATCTGTTGGTGATGCTTTCAACTGAACTTTTAATTTGGTTTATTGTTTCTTTCATTTCAAAGATTTTTGTTTGGTTTTTCTTTATATCTTCTATCTCCCTACTAAAGTAATCTTTTGCTTCCTGTATTTGTTTTTGTAGCTCTTTGTCAAAATGATCTTTTGATGCCTGTATTTGCTTTTTATATCATGCTTTAATTCACAGAACATTTTGATTATCTACATCCTGAACTCCTTCTCTGTAATGTCTACTGATGTGTTGGCCATGCATTCTAATAATGTGGTATTTTGATTTGTTTGTGGCAATTTCTTCCCTTGTCTTTTCATGTTGCTCATGTGTCTTCGCTTCTAGCACTGTGGATCTGAGGCTTTACCATTTTTACCCTATAGGCTTTTAGTGCCCAGTAGGGATCCAATACTTCTCCTTTCAGGGGTAGGACAAGGTTAACAGATCCCAATATAAATAATATACCACCTAAAAACAAATAGTTGCTAATAGACTTTTAAAATTTGGACATAATATACAGAAATGGTGAATTCAATTATTATCTACAATATGATCAGTAGGTTTGTAAAAGCATTTACAGTTTCTGATGGTGGTGAAAGAACCAGGGGTGAGGATGTAGAAAGATATGCTGAGGAGGTAGGAGGTGAGGATATAGAGTTATTATATCTTAGGAAGTGTGAAAAAGAAATCTAAAGAAAAAGGTTAGTAGCAGGAGAATAGAGTGGAAGTAATATTGGGTAGACAAGTAAGAGAGAAGTCGGTAGAATACATAAAACAAACTCACATATATATTTAAAAAAATAAAAAAAAAGTTAAAACAGTAAAAAGTTGGAGAAAAGGGGTAAAAAAGAATATACAACATAACTATAATATACTATTCAATCGTCTCAAACCTCAATATCCTAATTCATCCAAAGTATTAAGTTTCACATATGTTGAGTATGTGAGGGCAGGAGAATAAAGAGGGAGAAGAAGGAAAAAATTGTTTGTTGTTAGCTGGTATCTCCATACTGAGGTTGCTGAAGGTAAGCCTCTCTATTTCCCCTAGGTCCTGGGTGGAGGGCACCTGGAAGTGGGGTGTGGCACCAGCTGATCCCTGAAGGGAGACTGCACCACAGAGATCTCTTTTTGAGCCTGCTCCTATGATGTGAGCACCTGGTCTTATCTCCTTATCTTGCCTGAAGATCTCCCAGTTCCTGGTCTCTGTTAGTCTCTAAACTGTATCACACTCACCCTTTCACTTACTGCTTCCTAATAAGGGACCTTTCTCTTCAGGGCTCTTGTGTGTGGCACTTCGGGCATGCTGCACATCTGCCTGGCTGAGAGCTGTTTTGTTTTGTGAAGTCACTATGCCTGGTTATTACCACTGATCTTCTATTTTGATGGAATTCCTTGCCCTTTTTTGTCTTCCTACTATTCTCCTGCTACTAACCTTCTGGAAATCACTGTGGCTGCTGGTCAGAGGGGGATGTTAGAAACTGGGTGCCTGGCCAGCCAGAGTTCCAAACTTGGAGTTGCCTCCACTAATGATGATGATGAAGGTGACCCAGGATGAAGGCATTTGGTTTAATCGATGGGGTGTCTGGTTGGGTGGGGGGAGTGGGTGATAGCATTTGAAGATAAGTTCAGAGACTGGGTCTGTGTCATGCAGCATGTGGCTGTGGCTGTCTTCAGAACCTGTGTGAAGTTCCCTGGTGCAGGCGGGCTATGGCTTGTAGGGGATTATCTCCATTACTGCAGAGTCCCAAGATAGAGGCGACCATGGGAGCCCCATGTTGGTTGATGTGTGTCCACACAGGAGTAGTGCTTGGAGATCCTGTGCGTGGGAGCTGCCAGGTGTCCTGTGTGGGAGCTGCATCAAGAATTTCTGCTCTTATAGGTGGTGGAAAGTTCTGCATGGGTGCTGATGCCTATGGTCCTGTTCAGGTACCCTGTAGTTCTGTATGGGTGAGTAGTTGGAACACCTATTCTGAAGCTGAGGCCTGGAGCCCTGCATGGGTATGGTAGCTGTGATTCCTGTGTGGAAACAGGAAAATTATTTGCAGAGAAGCAGTATTCTCACTTCTTAAGTCGCAGGTCACAGAGCGACTCAAAATGCTGCCTCCCTCTGGCCTGCCATCTTGGATCCCTGGTTTACTATTATTTTGTTGAGTATTTTTATATCAATTTTCATCAGGAATAATGAACTGTGATTGTGTTTTCATGTAGAATTCTAATCTGGCTTTGGTATCAAGGTAATGCTGGCCTTGAAAAATGTCTTTGAAGTATTTCCTTCAATTCATGTTTTTGGAAGAGTTTGAGAAGAATTGGTATTAGTTCTTCAAATGTTTCATAAAATTCAGCAGTGAAGCCATCTTATCCTGGGCTTTTTTTTGATGGAAAATATTTTGATTATTGATCAGTCTCCTTATTCATTAATGTTTTGTTCAAATGTTCTTTTTCTTTGTGATTCAACCTTAGTCTTTGAACATTTCTAGTAATTAAATATTTCTTTTAGATTATTCAGTTTGTTGGTACATAATCGTTCATAGTACTTCCTTATGATCTTTTGTATTTCTGTGTATCAGTTGTAATTTCTTCCCTTTCCAACTTCTATTGTGTTTTCTGTTTTTTCATGGTTAATCTAGCTTAAGGTCAGATAACCATTGAAATATAATATTTCTTAAGCCAGACCCAGAAAGTCAAAGGCTGAATGCACAGAAGCTAGACCAAAATAAGAAACAAAAAGGGAAAGAGAACAAGACGAAAAAGGGTGAGGAATTCCACCAAAATAGAAGATCAGTGGTACAGAGAAAGGAGATTTAAGGGAGGGTGGAGGGACAGGATAAGGGAAGAACAGTGGAATGAATGTGACCTAACTTTCCTATGTACATAAGAATATTCCACAGTGAATCTCACCATCATGTATATCCATTTGACTAATAAATATTATAAGTAAATAGAAGAAAATTTAGTACAGTATAGGGAAAGAAACAGGGGGAGGTAAAAGGGGAGAGTAAGAGGAAGTACTGGGACTGAGTTAAAGCAAATTATATTCCATGCTTTTATAATTAGGACAAAAGTAATCCTAATGTTATGCATAACTAAAAAGAACCAATAAAAAGAAAAAAATAAATATTGTATTTCTATTTCTGTGACAGTTATTGTATATTAGAAATAATTATATACAAACATTTTTCTATTCCAAACAGATGGTCACCATAGATATAAGGTCAAGCTATTTTCACATCTGATTTAATTTTTTTGTGATTTTTCTTTGGCTTAGGAAGCATACTTATTAGCATCTGAATTAATATGAATTTAAAGTGGGCCTTTGTATAGCTATGTATGTTTTGAATTTATTAAATACAAGGAGCACATGTGCTATTCAATTTTAATGTGTTAGTATTTTATGGTTTCTAGAGGCATCAGAGAAACTAATTCAAGGCAGGTTGTGAGACAGACTAGATTCAAAAATAGAAAAAGAAGTAAGTTTTAACTAATACTTTTGTTCAAATCTTGGCTGATAGGTTCCCTAGTTATGTGACTTTGGGCAATAATTTCTATTTCTTAGCATATTATCACTTTTTTAATATATGAAGGATCATAAGCACCAAATGGTACCTTTATGGATATTAAAATGTAAAATATATGAAATATGTTTAATAGAGTCATTGATGTATAATGAGCTTTTACAATATAATTACTTTCTTGCTTCTCACTTCATTTCTGAGTTTATCCACACTGAGTATGAGTCTAATGTCATTTTCTGACAACTTTAGGATCACATTTTCTGTTATGTATAAGACTTGATTACTAACATGATTAGGATGTTTTAACTCCAATCATAGCTAAAACACAAAGGGACAAAATAACCCACAGCCTTTTAGGTAAATGTAGTAATGATTAAGATATCTTGGGGGTAGAGGCTGTAGGTTATTTGAAATACCTATGAAGTGTTTTCTGAATGTTATATCCTTGCTACTGTCTGTTAAGCACTTATTGAGCTGACATTGCATGTGTTGAATGAACAAAAAATAAGGTATAACAAAAATATGGACTATTGATAATCTGGTCTAAGACAGAGGCTCAGGATACTTAAAAAAATGTCAAAAAAGCAATCAAATGAAAGCATAGTCCATCATATATAAGGTAGTTCTGGGTAGCAAAATTTAGTTCTTTTATTCACACGTTTTTCCATTCCTCTGATTTTAAGAGAAATTTATCTCCTGAAATAAGCTTTTAAGTTCAGCCTCTCTGACTTATAGTTTGTAGTATTCTAGTATATGTGCTGCTGAAGCAAGCACTAGTTTGTAGTATTCTAAAAACAGATGTCAGATGCTAGCAGCTTTCCTGATGTGTTGGGTCAAAGTTCTATTGACACAGATGCTCACTTACTTCAAGAGATATCCCAACCTTTGGGGAGGTGATAAAAAGACCAGGAGCAAATTTCTGAAAAATTATGAGCAACTGTGATACAGTCAGGAAACAAGATCTAAAAGAAATCCATATTCTGGGTTTCCTATTTGCTAAAAGTAGTTTGTGTGCTTACATAGATTTCCCCCTCTTCAAAGAAGTTACTATATGTATTCTATGTGTCTGTATAAATAGGTCCAAATTGTTATGAAATGCAGAACAGGCAACTATTAGTAACATTTGGAATTAGATTAAAGGCTAGTCCTCTCATCTAAGCAACATAGTTGACATTCTCCTTTCTCTATCCTCAACATCAATGAAAATGTTCATTTTTAATGGGCATTTTGCTAAGATAAGGGCAGATTCTAAGGAGTTATATTCCATCCTTGGATTAAAAAAATAAATAAATCTTCCACTAATATCTGTAGCAATCAAATCAATAGTCCACCTACCACCTAAGGATAATAATAATGAATGTATATTTTCATTTTTTTTAGTATTTATTTATTTATTTGTGGTGCTGAGGATTGAACCCAGGGTCTCACACATGCTAGGCAAGTGTTCTACTGCTGAGCCACAACCCTAGCCCCTATATATTTTCTTACCATAACTACCTCATGAGATATTTTAGGTAAGTAATATAATTATTTTAATCTTGAAAATATAAAATTATTAATTTATTATTAATTTTAAAGGCAGCTTACCATGTGGCTGGTGAATGGATTGGCTATTTAAATTTTGTCATAACCTAAGCAAGATGAGTAGGAATAAAGCCCTAGGCCTTAATAAGAATTAATTTGAAAAGTTTATGTTTCCTATCTTATTCAGGGTCCCATTGCACCTTCAACCTCTGCTGTGAGATTAGAATGATTTAGAGGCACTGCTAGACCTCACAGTGATTCCCAGAAGTTAAAGCTGAGCATGCTACTTCAATAAACCACTATAATATGATATTTTATTATTATGGTTCTACATGTCCTGCAGTGTACGGTAATTCAGATATAAAATAATTAAAGGCAATTAAAGCCCGTTATTGTAAGGATTACTTTGTGCTAATGATACAGAGATCGTTTGCCTCAAGGTAGAATTCCCTTTGAAGTTATCCAGGAAGGAAGCTAAAAGTGCTTGGTGCTAGGAGAAAGGACATTTTTGTTGTCACAGTTGTTGTTATTTATAATAGGTAAGCAAGATGGAGCACATTGACAACTTCTCAGAATAGAGAAAAATAATGTTCTTATCAATTGTTTTCATTAATGACATATCAGTTGTTCATTAATGGTTTGAATAAAGTGCATCCTGAATGCTAGGATAAACAAATGAGGTTAAAACAATATTTTGCATTTAACCCTCAAGTCTAAAGGTGACCTAGAGGTCGTGAGGTTCAGCTTTCTTCCTCTTTCAAGAGTCTGGAGAGAAACCACAACTAGGCAAAGTAATAGAATAAATCCATGCATATCTTAACAAACCTTCATTATAAACTTACCTGTTTTAGGTCTTGTGGTAATAGAATTGTAACATATCAATTAAGAGCATGATCTCTTTTTAAAAATCGTTTTATTTATTTATTTTCATGCAGTGCTAAGGATAGAAGCCAGTGCCTCACACATGCTAGGCAATTGCTCTGCCACTGAATGACAGCCCAAGAGTATGAACTCTTCAGATAGATAGCCAAGCTTCAAAATCAGGCCTACAAGTAAGAGCAGGGAGCATAATAGTAATAATAACAAAAGAAAAAAATAATAGACATTTTATTGTATATATTTTTGCTTCAGTTTAGTAATATTTTAAATGGAATTGATAGTAAGTCCTCAAAGAGTTATTTGTAACATTGATAAAATATAAATATATATTACTTACAATGGTGCTTGCTATGAATCTGTTCTCTATATATTTTTTCACAATACCTTTATTCTATTTATTTTTATATGGTGCTGAGGATGGAAGCCAGTGCCTCACACATGCCAGGCAAGTGTTCTACCACTGAGCTATAGCCCCAGCTCCTGTCCTCTATAACTTTTAACTGATTTTGTTTTGACACTTTCCAAATACGTACTCCCTTAACACAACTTCAGTTGCAGGAACCCAGTTACTTTAGAGTATGAATCAAAATACATACTTCATCCTTCTGTAACTTTTCCATGAAAATTAATTCATTTAAACACTAGATATTGAGTTCATATATGTTGCGAAACATTCATCTAGGAATAGTTATTAAATATTCAAGGCTGAACAAATCAGATAAGAACCTTGTACTCCTGATAGTTACATATATTTGAGGGAGGTACATAATTAAAAAAAACTAATAAGTGAATGTGATAATTTCAGTCAATGCTAGTTGCCGCGAAGTGCTAAATATTATGAAGAAAATAATGAAGTAGATGAAATAGAGAATAATCTGAGGAGTCATCATGTTAAATCAGATAGTAAAGGAAGGCATGCGCTACTATATTTAATTCAATCATGAAATGTCTACATTGTGCAAGACCCTGAATATTGTAGCTATGGAGATATAGCAGTGAATGAGGCAAACTGGTCCTTTCACATAGATTACATTCTGGTATGGGACAGGCATTAAAACAAGTAAAGCAAGGAAGAAATTTTTTAAATTATATATATATATATATATAATGAAGAGTGGGAATGTGACTAAGGGTGACTGGGGACTATTTATATTCAATGGCTGGGAAAAGAATCTCTGATTAGGAGTCCCTTACCTGAGATCTAACAGACAAGGATTTACCTTAAATAAAGATTTACATGTAACAACCTCTGAATTGGAAATGATATTTATATATCCAGGGAACAGAAATAAGGAGAGCATGGGCATATCAACAAGGTCATTGCCAGACAACTTAGCATAAGCATCTTAGTATGACCCTGTCTCAAATTAAAAAAAAAATAAGAAGAAGAAATTGAAGTGACAGGGATGTTACTCAATGGCCAACTGCCCCTAGTTTCAAGCCCAAGTACCAACAAAAGAAAGTAAAGTAAAGAAAGAAGGGAAGGAAGGAAGGAAGGAAGGAAGGAAGGAAGGAAGGAACAAGGAAGGAAGGAAGGAAAGCAAGACTGAATATTTCTAGCTCAGCATCACAAAGATGGTCCTGATTTTATGGCCAGGATGAGCGAGGTGGTAGTGATGGACTTAGCACCCCTTTTATCCATCCACCTACAATATTCCCCTTACTCACAATGAGCTAATATCACATAGGACTGCCAGTTGATTTGTTCCTGGCTTTATGTTGAACTAGAGACCTTTTCAAAAGTGGTGCGTGTTTCTATTTAATTTTCATATTTTTGCCTTGATCTTAGTCTTTCCCTTTGTTCCTAAAATGAAACTAGTTGTCAGGCAACAGCTCAATGGGTCACGAAGATTATATGGGTCTGTCGGGTCTTTCTTGCTTTTGAACATTTTGCTTTAGGCATCAGCATCTTGTCATTGTTACATTTGTCACCTTCCTGATTGCTTCCTTTGAAATTTCATCAGTATTTCACTTCTTAATTTATTTATTTCCTGATATTTGAACTTCCTAAGTTATATTTAGAATGACTTGAAATTTATGTTCAACAATTCACTTCCTCTCGCCCTGTGAAAGCTTCCAAAATAAGGGACTCAATACTCCCTGGGATAAGATATTTGTATTTAGTTTTCAATTTAAAAAATAAAGGTATAAAATGTCTAGCCTCTCACAGGTATGGATGTTGGTGGAGTTTTATTTCATAATGTGATACATAATTCTTCTAGAAAAGAAGGTTGGGGTTCTACTGAAAAGAAAGAAGATAACAGAGAAGATACGAATACAGAATTATCATAATGAGAGTGTATGAGAAGAAAAAGGCTCAGCTTTGTGTTTTAAAAAGTTCTTGTAGTTTTCATTTTAGCTATGCAGTTTTAGCTTTTGGCAGTTTGACATTCCTGATATTGTTTTAAGATAGATTTTATATTTAATATGATTTTTTCCAGTCAGAGATATCACCTAGATTATGAGAAATAGCTTCCATCCTATTTCTTTTTTTCTTTCCAAATAAGTTTGATTTCATTATAAAATTTATCTATAATTTAATTCCTCTTCCTGGAGGAGATGATATAAAATGTTTTACTCACTGAAATCTTCATTCAGTAGACCCACAGGTTATATCTTTGCAGTATATTCTCTGCTTCATCTTTCCCAAGGCCTGATCCTTGATATAAAAATATTTCTACCTTGACCTCTTTCAGTGATTCTTAGATGACTACTACCACCATATACAACACTGACCATAGCCCCAATGAGACCAAGTATGAAATACAATCTGAAAATGCAATGAGACATGCACTCATAATGTAGACTATTCAAGGAAACATAGTGCTGCAATTCTTTACCTTGTGGCACACTTCTCTGATTAATGTTGAATTCTAATGTAGTTATAGGCAAATGGGGATGGCAATGGCTAGTGAGGTTTGTAATATGAGTACGTCCAAGTGTGACAAATGTGATTCCAGAAGTTACCACACATTAGCCTCAGAGAACTGACATTTGCAGGAAAATGAGTTTTATTTTTCTCTTTCACCTAATATTTGAAGAAATAATAGAACTAAGCCTAAAAGGAAAAGATTGTCCTGCTGGGAACTCAGTGGATAAAGTTGGGATTTTTAAACTTGTTTTTCCATTGTTGAAGGAAGTCTTCAGTGTCATCAAGGTGTATTATAAGGTCCTTTAAACTTTCCTAACATATTCATGTTAGGAATATGTCATAAAGACTTGCAAAGAATCAAATAATAATGGATTATTTTAATTTAAAGATAATTAGAGTATACTGAATTTTAAAAAAAATTATAAAATTCTCTATTCCTTCTGTTACCCATTTATTTTCCACAGCCTCAAAATTATTTTTAATGTTTTTGATACATTATAGCTATACATAATAGTGGGGTTATTTTGATGTAATCATACATTCATGGAATATAATTTTCTCCGTTTTATGTCTCAATACCTCCTCTCTCCCTCCCCTTCTTCCCCATCCCACCTCATCTACTTCTCTGGCCTTAGCCCCATCTATTTATTGTTCTTATAATTGGTACTTTGTAGGTATACATAAATGTGCAACTATCATCAAGATTATTAATAAATAATGCTGGAGAGAATGTGGGGAAAAAGGTATAGTAACACATTGTTGGTGGAACTGCAAATTAGTACAATTTTGGAAAGCAGTTTGGAGATTCCTTAAAAGACTAGGAATGGAACCACAATATGATCCAGCTATCCCACTCCCTGGTATTTTTCCAGAACTAAAATAGGCATACTCCACTGTTACAGGCACATCAATGTTCATAGCAACAGAATTCACAAGAGCCAAGTTATGTAAACAGCCCAGGTGCCCATCAAGAGATGAATGAGTCAGCCAGGTGTGGTGGCACATACCTGTACTCCCAGTGGCTCAGGAGGCTGAGGCAGGATTGTGAGTTCAAAGCCAGTCTCAGCAACTGTGAGGTGCTAAGCAATTCAGTGAGACCCTGTATCTAAATAAAATACAAAAAATAGGGCTGGGGACATGACTCAGTGGTTGAGAGCCCCCAAGTTCAATCCCTGGTACCAAAAAAAAGAAGAAAGAAAGAAAGAAAGAAAGAAAGAAAGAAAGAAAGAAAGAAAGAAAGAAAGAAAGAAAGAAAGGAAATTTAAAAAGGATGAATTGGTCAAGAAAATGTGATAAAATTTATCTTTGAGTTTTATCCTGCTAATGAAATGAAACTCAATTTTAAGACCTATTCTCATCAAACATGAAAGCTTTAAGAAATTAGGCCTCACAATGACACAAAATAAATACTATTATTCCCTTATACACAACATGAATTCTTATAGCAAATATTTAATTTTCAAGACTCTATCCTACATCCAAACCCAACCAAGCAATAATACTTGATCATATTCCTTAAATAGATATTTTTCATGTTTGGATTTTTTTCTCACACAAATCAAGACATTAGTGAGTTTTATTTTATTTTGTTTTATTTTATTTTGATATAATTGTCTGTTTCAACAAAAAATATCTCTACAGCTGAGAATGACTGTGTTCAGTTCTTTTCATCCATGCTGTTCACCTATAAAGTGGTGGCCTCAATTAATGTTAGCCCATCTTCTTTTATCTCTGATAAGCATTATCTGAAATTCATTTATGTGTTTAGGAACAAGGTGACAATATAGTGGTATGATCTTTATAAATCTCACATGCACTATAGCAGCCTATGAGTCATTCTTATAAGTGGTGAAGGCTTTATTGTCTTACATGACTTATGCTTATAGCCATACATAAATCACACAAAGCCTTAGAGGAATTTTAGTGTTTAGTCATAATAAAAGAGACTTCACAGATTGTCTTTATCATGTCTGAATGAGGTCAAAGAAGGATAAGATTCCCAATAAACAATTATTTCAACTTGATGTCAGCTAATGATTTATATTTCTATAGAAAATATTAACAAGCAAACTTCATTTTGTTTTATATTTACTCAAAGTTTGTTAAGTTCAGCCTCTGGGGAACTTTGAAATGTTTTCTTTAGGGTATAGTTTTACAGTCTTAATTTGTGGACATGAAATAATCATCACCTTGGAGACCTCATGAGGATTTTGTTTAGTGTTAGTTCAACTCAGTCAACAGTTCATCAATTCATTTGTTCAACAAACATTTAAAGAAAAATACTGATAAATTTTGAATGTCAGAATTGTTGGGAAAAGTATAAACGGCAGCCATACCCCAGAGAAAAACCCCAACATGGCGCCTAAGGACTTCTTCTTCCTACCTTCTTCTTTTTTTTGGTACCAGGGATTGAACTTGGGGGCTCTCAACCACTGAGTCATGTCCCCAGCCCTATTTTTTGTATTTTATTTAGATACAGGGTCTCACTGAATTGCTTAGCACCTCACAGTTGCTGAGACTGGCTTTGAACTCACAATCCTGCCTCAGCCTCCTGAGCCACTGGGAGTACAGGTATGTGCCACCACACCTGGCTGACTCATTCATCTCTTGATGGGCACCTGGGCTGTTTACATAACTTGGCTCTTGTGANTGTGTGTGTGTGTGTGTGTGTGTGTGTGTATAATCCCCCAATTAATTAGTCTGAGGAAATATAGAATATGTCTTTGAGGTTTTAGAAATGATGCCATTTTGAGAAAGGCAAAAATGCTAGGATTGAGTCTATGGAGATTTTGTTAATCACATTCCTCCCCCACTGCCCTTCCTTACAGGGGGGAGGCTTACACTTGCCAGGATCACATTTTGCACCATTTAAGAGGCATGATAAAGAAAGGTGAATAAAAATGGATGACTCCTGGATTTTAGCTTGGTTAGATGGAAAAGATTACAAACTCAGTTTCACTTATGTTTGTTGTAGATGCTTATGGGACATTCATCTAGTGCTATTCCCCAGTGCAAAGCTCAAAGAGAGACTGTAAGCAAACAGATTTGCTTGTTTCCACCACAGAGATATGTATCAGTTACTCATTGGTATTACAATGCTGCAAAACAAACAATAACACAACTTCAGTGGACATTAGTGAGTATTTATTTGTTGATATCTGTGCGTCTTGTCTCTGTTGGCTTTACTCTCTGTCTGGGATTCTCTGTCTTGTAGCTCATTTAGAACGTTTTTTGACTGAGACAGCTGGGGAATCTTAGCTTTGCACCGCATGCTCTCCTTTTCTAGGAGCTACTCCTCTTACTCTCAGGGCAGTTGGAGAGAAGCCAGAGCTTACTGCAAATGCTCATGCAAATGCTTTTAAGTTCCTTTACCCATCACAATTGGGCTAAAGCAGATCACATCCCATTGGCTAAAGCAGGTCACATGGCCAGGCCTAAGTCAGAGTGGTAGAGTTTCACAAGGTTACATACATGACAAAGGCTATGAAGTAGGGAAAAGTATAGAATTGGGACTCTCACATATAGTCAATCTACCATAAAGTGATGGTTGGAAATAAGAGTTGATGGAATTATCTAAGGAGAGTCTATATAAGTAGTGTGAAAATGACTGAGGACAAAACTATCAAAACTATATTATACTGCATAGAAAAGTATCATCAAAGATGAATGGCTCAAAAGGGACTTATATTATCTAGAATCTAAAAAGCTAGGAAAATTCAAGTGGGTAATGATAAATAAGGTCAAGCGCATGAGAGAAGTTCAATAAGATTAAGGGTACTATGAAGTTTGAGGTGCACTGTGAACTTTGTGAAAGAAGATTCCCTTGAAAAACTGCTATTAGAGAAACGAACTCAGATTCAGTGACTTGAAGGAGTAGAAAGCTGGAGGGTTAGAGTCAGCAACTGAAAACTACCTTACAATTTATTTTAGAAGGTAGGGAAGGGACAGACTAGAGTTAAATTCAGGAAAAAAGGAATTTTAAAAATTTCCTTAATTATGGGAGAAACAAGCTTGATATAAGGTCATGGAAAAGATGCCAATGGAGAGAAGATGAAGACATAGGAGAAGCAGGGAATGAAATGTAGTGGAAAAAAACTCAAATAAATGGGGGGGGCAGAATACGTCACCTAGATTCAGGTGGGGAGAAAATCAAAGACGAGGTGGAAAAACCTTCCCCTTTGGAGGAAAGTTTGAATGATTGTTGATAAATTTTGTGTTCGGGTGATGAGTCCATATTCTGTTACATCATCATCATTATTATTGTTTTGCATTCTTTTTCTTTAAAGGTAATAATTTACATATTACAAATGAATGATTTTTAGTATGTTTATAGGGTCGCACAAACATTGCCAGAATCCAGCTGTAAAACATTCTGTTACTCCAGCAATACCCCTCATGCCGTTTGTAGTTAATCCACATTCTCCCTCCTGGCCCCAAGTAACTGTTAATTTGCTTTAATTTTTATCTTCATTCTGTTTTTATTCGCTCTGATCTTCTTCAGGTGCTGGTGACGCCATGTCCAGGCAACACTTCCAGTATTTCCTAGAGTCTCTGTTACAGGACCAGTGGCTGATACCAACAATCTCCTCCATCCAGGACTGGTTCCATGCCATCGACCACTTGTGGCTTCAGGGAACTTTCATAGACTTCACCCCTATGGAAGTAGCTGTCTATAGCCACTGGGTTTTATTTCTGGCTGCCATGATATCCCCAGACCTGCCCCCCGAGCACTCCTCCACTTCCCTTTCTAGGCCCCACAGCGCCCCCACACAGCAGGAAGCAGCCAGATCTGACCAACGATGCCCCACTTTCTAAGAAAACAAAAAGGGAGGAATGTTGGGAAAAGTATAAACGGCAGCCATACCCCAGAGAAAAACCCCAACATGGCGCCTAAGGACTTCTTCTTCCTACCTTCTTCTTTTCTGCAGTGGCGCGAAAAGTTCCCGCCCGTGTGAACTCTCCCGCTGGCGCCAATTTCAAATCTCGCTGGCGCGGAACCTTAGCCCCAATGAGAACTAATTCCTGGGCTCCAGAGCTGATATCTGAAAGAACTTGCCAATAAACAGGTTGCCTGCCATTCATCTAAGCCCTACCATCTCCCCCTTAGTTCTATATAAGCACACAGCTTTTTGCAATAAAATTGGAATTCTCCCAGCGAAGTGTCTTTGCGTGGGGAATTCTTTCAAGAATACCTTAAACAAAATAACAAATTAAGAATATAGTAGAAAGTTTTTAATCATTCATTTATTTCAAACTCATTTAACAGAACAAAATGAATTTCTAGAATGTGTGAAGAGATTCTACAAGCACATGGGTAAAATATAAGTGATCCTTTAAATTTACAAAACATATTATCATACAACTCACAGAAACCTAAATATAAATAAACAAGGGAAAACACAGAATTTTATGAACAAAAAATTGAAGACTAAAACAAAAAGATACCTTTTTTGTATCAGACTAACAAATAATATAAATTCTGAAAATGTGTGATGATCAGAAAGGAGTTCAGGAATATTAACTTATTTGATAGCTATTTTGCAGTATCTGTTCACATTTTAAATTCACACTTTTTTTTTTAAAGATAGAGTGAGAGAGGGAGGGAGGGAGAGAGAGAGAGAGAACTTTTTTTTAATATTTATTTTTTAGTTTTCGGCGGACACAACATCTTTGTTTGTATGTGGTGCTGAGGATCGAACCCGGGCCGCACGCATGCCAGGCAAGCGCGCTACCGCTTGAGCCACATCCCCAGCCCAAATTCACACTTTTAATTCAACTCTTTCCACTCTAAGAATCTGTCCTGACAATGTGCATGTATAAGTCTGAACACATAAATATTTATCTTCACTACAGCTTTGTTTATAGTAACTAAAAACAAAAATAATCTATATGCCCCTTAGTAAATGATGAGAGAAATTTAAATGATTTTATTATATACACCAAATACATTGTATTAAAAATAAGTTATATCTATATTTACTTTTAAAAGAGAATTAAATTGTGGGTTAAAGAAGCAGAGTGGAGGAGAATTTATAATAGTGGATTAGAGAAAAGTTGTATTCCTAGTTATGATACCAGTGTTGAGAATCAGGATAAAGTCCTGTTCCCCTGATGTTGAAGATTGAACACCTGAGACAAACAAAGGCAAGAGCAAAGTTTTATTTAAACTATAGAACACAGAGAGAGAGGGAGAGTCTCCTCTGCAGAGGAGGGGTCCACGTGGGTGACTGAGGAAGTAGGGATGTCCTCCCCCTTTTATATATTTCCAATTTCCTTAGTTCTCATGCCCCCTTCTTCACCTCTTACCTAGCCTATATGACCAGTAACCAAAAAGTGGGGTGATCCAAGGGTCAGAAGCCACCTGGTGGTATAGGCAGGAAGAGAGCAGCCCAGGGGGCATTCATGGCATTCATTAACAATTACAAGAGGAACAATTCCCTGGAGGCAGGTAACCTTGGCAACAAGTTGGAGGAAGTGGGGGAAATGTCCTGAAGGTATTAGCATTTTATTTCCTTTCTTTTTGAACCAGCCAGCATCTTTCTCATCCAACATGATGATTCATTACCTACACTGACTATTTCTCCACCCCCCCCACACACCCCAACTCAGTTTCTCCTTGGCTCAGGAGTCAAAAACCTATATACTGCTTTTCAGTGAGTTTTCTGAAAGAGGGATTTTACCAAAATTCATATTGGACAGTCAGAGTGTCTTACAGACTTGGAAATTTGGGTACATTAAACAAAAAAGATTACATTGAAGTCAAGCCAGTTGTGACAGTGGCAGTGGTAGCAGTTCAGGTTCACCATGGAGCAGGGAGACACAGAAACACAATGGACAGATTTACCATTTAAAAACCTGATTAGGAAATGAGCCTGAATTTAGCTGATCCAGAGGCTGGCGTGTGAACTTGTGTTTGAGAGTTGAGGTGGGAGCCATCTTAATGCAGCCATATTGCAGCTGCTGCTACAGAACCAGGAGGTCACAGCAAACACTATCACACCGTCCTCGCAAGCACCTACTGTGAAGCCTAGGGTTACTTAGCAGAATACAAGTGAAAAAAAAAAAACACACAGAGAAGATTTTACCCAGGAAGCATTCAAGTCAGAAAACTTAAGGGGAGACCAACTTGCTTCTCTGGATCTGGCAGCTCCTGAGAGCAGCTGAAGTGGGTTTTGGAATCTGAATAGGTGGGTGTGAACCCACGCAAGGGCTGAGCCAGGGAAGGCTGTATTTGTGGGCATCAGAGTGTATGGAGGATTGGCTCCCCTTCCCCAAGAGTTGGATTATTGGGATACTCCTGCCATTCAGACTCCCAACAGAGATTAACAACTACCAGGTCCTAGAGTTTGTTGATCTTATCTCTCCAGAGCAGAAACCATGCAATAAAGCCTGAGGCCAGATTAGATCTAAGGCACCTCCAGGGCAACTTCCCCCATAGAATTCTGCACTAGCCCCATCCTGGAACTGCATTGATCTGGTCTGCACAAACAAAACTCCAACTAATAAAACTTCCAATTCCATCCTAACTCATACTAATGAGAAAGGAAGCTCAGACTTATTTCAACCAGCTTCACTCTTAGGCCATTGCAACCTGGCAGCTTGGAAAGCAATACAAAAAGAGGAAGGGATTAACAAACTCTAGCCCTTTCTTTTTCTCTCTTTCTCTATTTTTCTCCTCTCTCTCCATAGTCTAAGAAGAAATGGAAAGCATGACATATGGACAGAGACAGTGACCATCCATTCTTGTCAATTGTGACTACCTAAGAGAAAATGTTTTCTTCATCTTTCATTAAGAATCTTTTTTTTTTTTCGTTGTGTGTGTGTGTATTCTTTCTATTCTGTTTGGTTCATGGACATATACACATATACATATTTGTTTCTTTTTTCTCATTTATAGCATTTTTAATACAGTTATATTTTTTTCTTCCATGTCTTGTGAGGATAAAGGATTTTGGGTTTGTATTTTTTTTATTGTTTTTATTTGTTTGTTTCTCTTTCTCTCTATTCTTTTCATGCTAATAGCCAAATTCTATTATTCTCTTTCTCTTTTCATTTACTTTGCTTCCTCTATTTTTCTCCCCCTTCCTTATAACCATACCTGCTACAATTCTTCATTCTCTCTGTTCGCTTTTTTAAATCATAAACTCTTTTCTGCTTTCTATCACATTTTCTTTTCTATTAAATAACTTTTCTATAAATTGACTATTAATGTTACCATCTTTTATAATTAGTTGCTTTTTATATCTCTTATCTCTACCACTAAAGCTGTTGCAACTGTTAATGCTACGTATGATATAGCTGAAATCTTTACTTTAATGCCACATCTATTTTAAGGTTACATATTATGTTTGATGATGGCAATTTCTGACTCCAACTTTTCTGGTTTTGTAGTAAATAACATTTTTGATGTCATAGTAAAACCATGTTTTCTCATATTCTGTGAGGTGCTGGAAACTTATAGGAACAATACAAGTTCACAGGGTAGAGACTGCTGCTCAGGCAAAAGGCATCACAACTTGTTCCACACAAAAATTAACAAGACTCAAACTTTACCTATAATTTAATACAATGTATAGAAGAGACAAAAACCCAGACTAACAACCAGGCCCCAAATATAAATGGCTAGGGGTGGGCCCTCAGATCCCACTCATGTATATCCACTGCTACAGGCAAAACAGTATTAACACAAAGGCTGTGGATACCATAGCTTTGAGGGAGTCTCAGTTTAGATCACTCAAGAATTTGAAAATGAAGACTGTGCCCCAAAAAGGTCCATGTGTAAGAGTGAAAGAAAAATCTCTCCCAACAGATGCATAAAACCTAACACAGGAACAAAATGGAAAACAAAACAAACAAACAAACAATAGAGGTAACATTGTCCCTCTTAAAGATCATAATTCACCAGCAACTTACCCCAAATATAATGAAGTGGATGAAATATCAAATAAATAATTCAAAACTATCATTATAAAAATGATTAATGAATTCCAAGACAACACAGAAAAGCAACTGACTGAATTAAGAAAGTCAGGATACAAATGAGAAATTCAACAAGGAGATAGAAATATTGAAGAAGAAACAAACAGAAATCTTGGAAATAAAAGGCACAATAAATCAAATAAAATATTCAGTTGAAAGTCACTGTAATAGAATAGACCATGCTGAAGACAGAATCCCAGAGCTGGAAGACAAAGTGGTCTGCCTTGAACATTCAGAGAACATTAATGGAAAGAAAATGAGTAACCATGATCAGGCTATTCAAGAACTTTTGGACAACATAAGGAGAACACATTTAAAACTCATCAGAATTGATGAGTCTTGTGTGATGGAATATATATTCTCTTCAGGGAAATAATAAAAGGAAAATTTCCAAACCTTCAGAATGAAATGGACATCCAGATACAGGAGACATTAAGAACCCCAAATACAGAAGATCAAAAAAGAATCACTAGACAACACATTATAATTAAAATGCTTAATGTACAGAACAAGGATAGAATTGAAAGCTTCAGGAAAAAGACATTAGGTCACATTTAGATAAAAGCCAATCAGATTCACTTCTGATTTCTCACCCCAAATTCTAAAAGCCATGATGGTTTGGAATGATATGTTCCAAGTACTGATAAAAACCTCTCAACAAATACTGCTGTATCCAGCAAAGCTTTCTTTCAAAGTTGAAAAGGAAATAAAAGCTTTCCAAGATGAGCTAAAACTAAAATAATTTATGATTGCTAAACTGGCATTAAGAAACTTAAAGAAATACTCCACACACAAAAAAATGACAAACAAACCTCAGCACTCACAAATAATAAAAAAAAAAAAATCTCATTTGAAGAGTAGCTAAGCAAATTAAAAACAGGACCAAAAAACCATGAAAAATAAATCAAAATGACAGGAATTAATAAACATTTCTCTATAATAACATTGAATTTAAATGGTCTCAACTCTCCAAATTGAAGACAGAGGCTGACAGAATAGATTGAAAAAAAAAGAAATCAAAATAAATTCCAACTATATGCTGTTTGCTATAGATGCACCTTTGAGCCTTACAGGCAAAAATAATAACAGGTTGAAAGTGAAAGAATGGAAATTGATATACCATATAATTGGAACCCCAAATCAAGCAGGGGAAGGTACTCTTATATCTGACAAATCAGATTTCAAATCAAAAAATTAATCAAAAGAATCAAACAATGTCACTTCATACTGGTAAAATAAGCAATCCAACAAGAATGTATAATAATAATAAAAGTTCATGCTCCAAACACTACAAATAATTACATAAAAGAAACACTTCTCAAATTGAAACCTCAGAACAAAAATACTGGGTGATTTTAACACACCTCTCTCACCATTAGTTAGGTCATCCAGATATAGACTTAGTAAAGACTCTTTGGACATAAAAAGTATTTTAAATCATATATACTTAACAGACATCTATAGAATATTTTATCTCACAACAACTAAATATATTTTCTTCAATGGTGTTCATGAAACCATCTCCAAAATAAACCATATTTTAGACCACAAAGCAACTCTTAGAAAATACAAATCACAATACTTCAACTCAAATGAAAATAATGATACACCATACCAGTACCTCTGGGATACTATGAAGTTAGTTTTAGAGGAAAGTTTATAGCTATGAGAGCCTACATAATAAAATCAGGAAGATGCCGAATAAATGACCTAATGATGCATCTCAAGCCCTTGAAAAAAATAACAAATTAATTTAAAAAACCAGTGAAAGGAACTAATTAAGATCAGAGTTGAAATCAATGAACTTGATAATAAAAAGACTATACAAAACACCAATGAAACAAAGAGTTGATTTCTTGAGAAGATAAACAAGACTGATAAGAGCTTAGCCAAACAATCCAAAAGAAAAAGTGAGAAACTACAAATTGATAAAAGTAGACATGAAAAAGGAGAAAACATCACAGAATCAACAGAAATCCAGTGGATCAATAGGGTATTTTCAAAAGTTATCCTCCAATAAATTGGAAAATCAAGAATAAATGGACACATTTTTAGACAAATATGATCTGCCAAAACGGAATAAAGAGGAAATAGTAAACCTAAACAGACCAAAAACTTGTAATGAGATTACTTGTAACAGTAGTAAAAACACTTCTAACAAAGAAAATCCCAGGACCAGATGGATTTTCAGCTGAATTCAACCAAAGCATTAAAGAACTAATGCTAATACTCCTCAATTATTCCATGAATAGAAAGCTATGAAACACTTTCAAATTTATTTTATAAAGCCAATATATCTCTATTACCAAAATCAGATACGAAATAATCAAGGAAAGAAAACTACAGACAAATATCCCTGATTATATTAGATGGAAAAACACTTACATAACATTAGCAAATGTTGTTCAAAATTTTAAGAAGATTGTACACCGCAACCCAGTTGGTTTTATTCTGGAGATGCAAGGAAGTTTTAATATATATAATTCAATAAATGTAGTTCATCACATAAATAAAATCAAAGATAAATCACTAAGTTATCCCAATAGATGCACAAAAGGTCTTTGACAAAATTGAGCATCCTTCATGATATAAACACTGAAGAAACTAAGGATAGAAGGGATGTACCTCTACATCAAAAGCTATATGTAAAAACCCAAAGCCAACCTCATAGCAAATGAGGAAAGATTGAAAGCATTTTCTTTAAAATCTGGGATAAGAAGTCCACTCTCACCACTCATATTCAATTTAGTGCTAGAAATTCTAGCCAGAGCACTTATGTAAAAGAAGGAAATAAAAGGGATAAAAATAGAAAATAAGTAAGTCAAATTATCACTGTTTGCAGATGATATGACCATACATAGAAGATCAAAAAAAAAAAAAAAACTTTACAAAAGACTGCTAGAGCCACTAAACAAATTCAGCAAAGTATCAGGTTACAAAATCAATATTCAAAAACCTATAGCTTTCCTATATAACAACAATGAATTTGTTGAGAAATAATTCAGGAAAACAATTCCATTTGCAATAGCCTCAAAAAATAAAATACACGAAAATAAATCTAACCATGGAGGAGAATGACCTCTACAATAAAAATTATAGAACATTGAAGAAAGAAATTGAAGAAGACCTCAAAAGATGGAAAGACCTCCTTATGTTCATGGATAGGCAGAATTAATATTGTTAAAATGGTCATACTACCAAAAGCAATACACACATTCAAAGCAATCTTCATCAAAACAACAATGATATTCTTCCCAGAACTAGAAGAAGAAAACAGTCCCAAAATTCATTTGGAAAAATAAATACCAATGTAGCCAAAGTAATTCTAAGCCAAAAATGCAATGATAGAGGTATCACAATATCAATTTCAAATTATGTTACAGAGCTATAGGAACAAAAACTGCATAATACCGCCATTAAAACAAACACATAAACCAATGGTACAAAATAGAAGAAACAGAAACAAATCCATACATACATAGTCATCTGATTCCTGACAAAGATTTCAAAACCACACATTGGAGAAGCCTGCCTTTTTAGCAAATGGTGCTGGGAAAAGTGGTCATCCACATGTAGAAGAATGAAACTAGATCATTATCTCTCAACCTACACAAAAACAAACTCAAAGTCTATCAAAGAACTTGGAATTAGATAAGAAACTATGTAACTCCTTGGAGAAAACATAAGACAACATTCCAGCATATAGGCACAGACCATGACTTTCTCAATAGGACCCCTAATGCTCAGGAAATAAGGCCAAGAGTTAATAAATGGCACATATTCAAATTTTAAAAAGCTTATGCACAGAATCAATTAGGAATGTGAAGACAGATCCTACAGAATGGGAGAAAAATCTTTGCTTACTATTCTTCTGAAAGAGGATTACTATCTAGAATATATAATGGGATCAAAATCTTTTTACCAAAAAATCAAATAATCCAATTAATAAATGGGCAAATGAATTAAACAGACATTTCTAAAAAGAAGAAACATAAAAGGCCAACAAATATATAAAAATTAATCATCAATAGTAATTACAGAAATGTAAATCAAAACTACATTGAGATTTAATCTTATAACAGTCAGAATGACTGTCATTAAGAATACAAATAATAATAAATGCTAAAGAGGATATGAGTTTCCTCAAAAGACTAGGCATGGAAACACATTATGACTCAGCCATACCATTTCTCAGCATTTAACCTAAAAAATTAATCATCATTCTACAGTGATATATGTATATCCATGTTTACAGCAGCACAATTCACAAAAATCAAACTATGGAACCAGCCTAGGTGTTCATCAACAAATAAATGGATAAATAAAATATGGTACATATTCACAATGTGAGGGGGGGCTGATATTTATTGTTTAGTCTTAGGTGGACACAATATCTTTATTTTATTTTTGTATAGTGCTGCATATCAAACCCCATGCCTCATGCATGCTAGGCTAGCACTCTACCACTGAGCCATAACCCCAACCCCACAATGAAATTTTATTCAATTGTAAAGAAAAAAAATGAAATTATGGCATTTACAGGAAAATGGAGGGAACCGGGAACCATTATATTACATGAAATAAACCAAGAAGGTCAAGGGTCATTTGTTTTCTCTCATATGTGGAAGGTAGAGATGAAAAAGGAAGAGAAAGGTGGGGATGAATCTCATAAAAATGAAAAGAAGATAAGTAAAGCAAAGGGACCAGGGGATAAAAGGAGAGAAGAGAATGGGAAAGTGTTGGGGAGTAAATTTGCCACATTATATTGTTATATTATGTCCACGTATGAATATGTTACAACAAATCTCATTGTGATGTACCACAATAATGTACAATAAAAATGTGTAAGATAAAAAAATATGCAAAAAAGAAATAGAGTAAATTAAATGCCAAAACCAAACAAAACAAAAAAATTGAGTTATATCTTTTTATACTGACGTGAAAAATCACCAAAATATACTAAGTGAAAAATCCAAGGTGCAGAATGTTAGTATTATCTATTTAAAATGGATACACATGCATACATCTGATATGTGTGTGTTTGTGTGTATTCATACATAATGAGATTTAAAAGTCAGATTACAAAAGAAGTTGAGGTTATTTTTTTTTTTACTTTTTATTTTGAAGCCCTTACAATATTTTAAATACTTCCCTGATGCCTAGTAATTATGACATTTTGAGAGATTAGAATTATGAAATTGGAAATGGAAAAAAGTAGCATTTATAGAGTATTCATGATATCTCAGGCAAACCACTGTGATACAGTAGAATTAAGACAGGGTTTGCAAATAGACAAACCAGGACTTGAGTCTTGGCTCTATCACTTAAAGATTTAGTAGTATGAAACAATTTCTTTAGTGTCCTAGGTTTAATTTTCCTTAGTAAAGTAATAAAGACACCATAAACATTCAATCCCAGCCTCCCTTCAAACTTACTTGAAAAAAAGAGTAATGGATAAATAAGCAAGAAAATATAAAACATAAGGCATAAAACACACTCTTATCTCTTCTTCATTGCCATTTGCTACTTGACATTGGAAAAGTTTTCTTGTTTATAAATAAAATATGAAAGATGCTTTAAAATGGCAATATAACTTTATTCATTCATAAAATCAAATTATACTTATTAGAACCCAGTTATGAATATTAATGAACTAACATTTGTTCAGGGTGTGGCTGTAATGTGGTCTATTGATATTCTATTAATGTTCTAGATTAAATAATCTTATTAAAATTATTACTGATATCATACTGCTGCTTTGGAAAATAAACCTAGTGCTGATGACTTAAATGAACCTATTTGAAGATTAAAAATGATTTTTACTTTCCCAGGTGCAGTTCGAAAACAGAATTAAATATCAAACCTCAGATAGGGCAAACTACTCTATGTTTTAAAAGCTTTTGCTTGCTACCAATGTTGAGTGTTTCATTTTAGTGGATAACTTGGTAATAAAAAAATAAAATAAATGTTGAATTTTTTTTCCTTGAAATTTAAAGAAACTTTTTTTAAAAATATTACATTGATTCTTTTTCTCATTTTTCTGTTCAGGTTGTTCACTGAGATATTTGGTCTGCTTTGACTACATGTCTTAAATTGCTAATATATAAAACTCAGAGGTTGTTGTTTTCCTCTACAGTTTCATACTGTAGAGACATGTGCCGCAGTCTGGCTGGGCACAATTCAGGAGCCACTTGTCAAAAGAAAGGAACTTTATTTTTAGAACACACACACACACACAGACACACACACACAAAAAGAACACAAAAGAAAAACACCTTGCAAATGCTGCCATCTGTTCCCGACACCCAGAAGCTAAGCTAAGTAACATCAGAGCTTACTGAGCGCACCTCCCGCGGTGGGTGACCAGGGAGGGGAGTCAGCCGGGAAGCCTTGAGCCTAGACGATCGGAGCCCAGCAAATCTGAAGGGCAAAGCAAGGAAACCAAGGTAGGCAGGCCTCACACAGCAGTGCAGCTCTGAGAAAGCATTGGCCGTCCAGCCTGGAGCTGCCTGGAATACATGGGGGCCCCTCGTCCAGGGTAGTACCCATCCGCGGCCTCTGCGCAAAGGGCTGCAGGAGGAGACCCAGCCCAGGGTGATTCTTTGCACTTGAGAAGTCCAGATTGTGGGGTTCCTTTGCAGCACACCTTCCTTTTAAAATTATTTTAAAACATTCTGGATTATAGAATAGGCTGTAGTATCAGAATAAAAGGAGAAAATGTCCATAAAAATAAGGGGAAGATGGTTGCAATTGCCCAAACTCTATCCCTCAAAAGCAGTAGGTCTGGATATTTGAATCCTATTTTCTGTGTAAATATAAATCTTTGCTTCTAGTCACTGGTGGTTGAATGGTTACAGCCAAGTTGCCTGAAATAGTTAAGCAATTTGTATTTCAAGTAACATTTCCAAGATAATATCACACACATCCAANCCACTTGTCAAAAGAAACGAACTTTATTTTTAGAAAACACACACACACACACACACACACACACACACACACACACGGCACCACACAGCTCTTCAGGAAAAACCCTCAGAGCCCAACTGCCACCATTGGCTTCCCACAAGCCTCTCAACCTCCCCATCTTCTCTTGCTCTTGAGGCCCATTGGCTGGGTCGCCTGAGCAGAGCCAAAAAAAGTCCCCCAATGAGCAGCTCCATGGTCTGAAAGGGCAGGGAAACAACCCAATGAGCATCACCGCAGAGGAGCCAATCAATTGGCAGCTAGAAGTTTGCTGGGGCCTCTGTGAGCCAATCATCAGTTGGCAGCTGGAAGTTTGCTGGCAGCTGGAAGTTTGCTGGGGCCCCTTTCGGCTGTGGCTCTCAACAGACATGAGACTGTGTAGAGCTTTAATTGAAACAGCTTATTAATTTGAAATTGTGTGTAAACCTCCAGAATAAAAAAAGTAGTTCTAAACTGAGTCACAGTTGGATCTTTAAGGATTTGTTTTGCATGTGAAGTCTAATTCAGTATGCAAAACTAAATAAGGTACTTTAATTTTTACCAAAACTATTATTTGGTATCATTTCCCTAACATAAGAGCAAAAAGATCTCAACTGTTGTTCTCCTTTAACAAACTTGTAAGGAGACATAACTACATTAAGAGAGCCATTTTAGTTTAATGTAAGAAATTATTTTGGTTAAACTAAAATGATAAGGGAGAAACTGGAGAAAATAACATTTGAGTTAGTAAGACACTAAAGTTTAAAAATATACTGTACTGTAGTATTTTCATGGATGTTTCCATATAATAATGCCTTCTAATTTCCATGTATTTTACTAGAAAATACATCAATCACTTGTCAGTGCAGCATGCTACTACCTCTAGGATATAATTTAAGAGATTTTTTTAGATGTATAAAGTAATTCTAGATAACAATTAGAAATACTAAATGGATACCATAGGCAATTAAAACCCATTGATAACACAATTGCTGAACATGAGCTAATTCAGCATCCTTTTCTTACATCTCTGAAAACACTGACATTAGCATACTTAGCATTCAACAGCAGACTGATTCATTCTAATGAATCATTTATTTTAAAGATTCTATCATGGAAAATGTATAAACATTAGAAATATCTGCCTTTAAACCCAGACTTTCGAAACAGATGTCATTTTATTTTAACTACCTAGAGATTCCTCATCTCTAACATGTGTTCAGATTAGTCTGGATTTAGTGTGAGTAGGTAATCCTAAAAGAATTCATTAGGTTCAAGAATACACTTCTGGCTTAATTCCACTTTATAAAAGCTGTTTTTTTTTAAAAATCACTATATGTATATGTGAATGTGCATGTGTATTTGTGCACATACAAGTGGTTTTCTTTTTAACTGATGAGTTAGACTACTGATAACTGTTTAGGAAAACACAACACATTTTGCATACATCAAAATGCTTTATAGTATTGTATCTTGGAATGAGTAGATTTCAAAAAAACCTCTGAAATTGATAACATCAAGGTATTTAGTCAAACTCTTCAACTTCTACTGGCTTTCACTTGATTTGCTTTTAATATGGGTTATGGGGGGAAAAAACTATTGGAACTCCATGTAGAGTTGCTTGGAAACAGACAGGTTGAAAAGACTTTAAAATATTATTTTTCATTACTGGAGAGCCCCTTAGGACTACATTGGAAAGAATTCTGTCTACACAAGATAAGAGTCTCCTAGCAGTTTAATGTGCCAATCAGTTGTGCTCAGCAGCCCAGAATCATCATATTTCAGCTATTGAATAGTTCCAGACCATACATTTCAAAGGATGGAGAATGTGATATCTGACACATTTCTAAAGAATGGTGATGAAGAGAACTAATATGCTGATGATTGAAAGGGGAAAATGGAATGGACTGAATTGTATGGGATCAACAGTGACTTGGGATAGGAAAAAAATATATGAAGAGCAGGCACCTCACAGAGTCTATAACTATATATCTGCATTAGCCATATTGTCCATTTAACACTGAATTGCATAGTTCTTTTCATCTTTAAACAATAACCCCTGAAATAGAGGGAAGGCAAGTACATTTAAGAGAGACAGATGATAAAGGCTAGTTAGTCTCTTTTACAGTTCAGATTCAATATGTTCTGAGTCCTGAGGAGTTACATTTAAAATAACTCTATAGTCACATTAACTGGAGTCTGATTAGCATCTTTTGTTGCTACCATTTAAAAACAAAACAAGATCTTGAGTATGGTACCTGTAGAATGAGGAAGTGAAGGAGAAAATGCATACTATCATTTTTTTCTTCAGAGCCCTTGTTTTATGAGATAAGTAGATCAGTATCTGTTCATTTTCAGTGAGAAATAGAATGCATGATATATGTTATTTATTTTCATTTAAAATGGAACATGGCTTATTAAAGATTTGTGACAAATTTAGGTAGAAGAGATTCAAAGAGCTAAAACCAAAATGCTTTCCCAATACCATTCCCAATGTACCCCTAAAAATTCATTTAAGTAAGTCCCATGGTGTCCACCTTGATGATATCAAATTATTTTTAGAAACAGTTTTAGTGATCATGTTTCGCTGGTACCCTTAGTATGTATATTTGCTCTGCTTATTAGATAATTAAGCATATAATTCTCAATGTTACAGCTCAGTAGTCCATGGCCAGGCCAGCTGCCCTGGTTAAAGGATAGAGTTGAAGGGGGAGGGGGTATAAATATTTTCCACAGCATGTGTCTGTATGCCTCTCTGATGACATGAAAATTAAATGCATTGAGAGATTTAGCCATAAGTATAGCTGGGTAAGAATTTATAAGACATAGGGAACAGCAAATGTAAATGACCTAGCCTAGAGCATATTTGATGTGTTTGAAGAACACCCAGTGGTGGGAATGGAGTGAGGAAATAAATGAGAAAGGGAATTTAAGATATGTAAAACAATGTTAAAACTCAGGGGTACCAGTGATGGTGGTACATGCCTGTAATCCTAGCTACTCAGGTGGCTGAGGCAGTAGGATCATAAGTTTGAGGCCAGCCACAGCAACTTAGGCCCTCTGCAACTTAGTAAGACCCTGTCTCAAAATAAAACTATCAAAAGGATTGGGGACACTATTACTCAGTGGTAAAACAACACTGGTTCAATCCCCCGTAACAAAACCAAAGACAAGTACAAACAAAAAGCACAGATGTATCAGATGTGCTCTGACATCAGGATTAATTCTGAAGTCTGTCATTCTTAAATGCCACTAGAATATTGACATGTATCTGAATCCATATAAAATATCAACTGCATATGCATTTCCTTGTGATCTCTCTGCATACCACGAGTAGATTGGGAATATCAGGGAACCCATATGGCTTATATAATTAATACAAGGTTTGCAGGAAGGAGACAAATGGACAAAAGCTATAATTTTGAAAACAGAACATTGCAAATGAAAAAGACACTTTTAAAGCACATGACAATAAATGCTGTGCAATTCAGAAAACTCACAATATGATCATAATTTTGCAGAAGGTATACAGAAATTGATGGATTCTATTAAATAAAGAAACCTGGAATAACACACAAAGGAGACTAATGAGTACAAAAATCACATTGGCAATGCAGACAGCTAACACATCTTTATTATCTCACAATGTTATTTGAGTGTAATGGCATATGGACATGATCAGTAGCTGTAAGGTCAGAAAAAAACACTTTTAAAGTCTTGCAAAATTTTAGCTGAATACATGATATGGCCATAGAGAGATTCTGTATTTAACATTTTAATTCAGAATTAGGTAATCACTTTGTCCAAATTTTATTTTTACTTCATTGGAGCCTGATTAGATCATATTAAATAATACTTTGGATTTCAGGTTGTACTACCCAAACTTATATCAGCTTTAATCACATTAGGTTCAAACAATTGGTGAAAATTGGTCAACAAAATGGATTTTTAAAGTCTGATTATTTGGGCTGGGGATGTGGATCAGTGGTAGATCGCTTGCCTCACATGAGAGAGGCACTGGTTACATCCTCTGCATCACATAAAAATAAATAAATAAATAAATAAATAAATAAATAAATAAATAAATAAATAAATAAAATAAAGGTATTGTGTCCATGTACAATGAAAAAAATATTTTAAAAACTCTGATAATTTGACATTGTAAAAAATATAACCTAAATATTGTCTACCATAACTAGCATGTTTCTATTCACTTAAGTTGCCCACATTGGCTTTGAAGATGCAAACCACCTGCCTCTGCCTCCTGAGTAGCTAAGATTACAGGTGCATGCCATTGTGCCAGGCTTATATTCACCTTCCTTTTTAGTTCTCTTGGCATTGAATAAAAATTAAAACCCTTTTCCTGTTCTTTTGCCCCTGATTTCATTGAATACCCTAATTCTTCTTTATTTTCTACTTTTTTTCCTTCTAACATTTCAATTAAATATATAATTTTAATTTTCTGCCTACCCCAAATAGTATGCAAGCCCAGTGGCAATATGAATCATGTCTATTTTGTTTACTGATGTATACCAAGTACCCAGTAAAATGTCTCACATATAGCAAGGACTCAATATTTATTGGATGAATAAATGAATGAATGGTGGCATGGATGGGTAAATGTATGTATGATGTATGAATAAATGAATATTTATTACATTGAACCTCAATCAAGGTATATTGGGTAGGTATTAAAATTTTTATACAGCCGGGGTGGGGGGCGTGGCTCATGCCTCTAATCTCAGTGGCTCAGGAGTCCAAAGCAGGAGGACCATGAGTTCAAAGCCAGCCTCAGCGAAAGTGAGGCACTAAGCAATTCAGTGAGATCCTATCTCTAAATAAAATGCAAAATAGAGCTGGATTATGGGTCAGTGGCTGAGTGCCCCTGAGTTCAATCACTAGTATCCCCCCAAAGATTTATATTCCAAAGATATGAGAAAGTTAGAAAAAATGGATAACTTTGCAGATGTCACAGGAAAATTAGATCAGTTAGAAGTAAAATAAAGTCTCCTTATTCCCAGACCTAGAAAATTTCTACTGGAGAATCCTATTTATCTTTCAGCAGAGTCTCTGGTCTCATTCCTACGTCCTTGATCCATTTTGAGTTAAGTTTTGTGCATGGTGAGAAATAGGAATTTAATTTCATTTTGTTGCATATAGATTTCCAGTTTCCCCAGCACCATTTGTTGAAGATACTATCTTTTCTCCAGTGCATGTTTTTGGCACCTATGTCTAATATAAGATAGTTGTGATTTTTGTGGGTTAGTCTCTGTGTCCTCTATTCTGTACCATTGGTCTACCAGTCTGTTTTGGTGCCAATACCATGCTGTTTTTGTTACTATTGCTCTGTAGTACAGTTTAAGGTCTGGTATAGTGATGCCACCTGCTTCACTCTTCCTGTTAAGAGTTACTTTAGCTATTCTGGGTCTCTTATTTTTCCAGATGAATTTCATGACTGCTTTTTCTGTTTCTATGAAGAATGCCATCAGGATTTTGATCGCAATTGCATTAAATCTGTACAGTGCTTTTGGTAGTATGGTCATTTTGATGATATTAATTCTGCCTATCCAAGAGCAAGGGATATCTTTCCATCTTCTAAGGTCTTCTTTGATTTCTCTCTTTAGTGTTCTGTAGTTTTCATTGTATAGATCTTTCGCCTCTTTCTTAAGTTGATTCCCAAGTATCTTTTTTTTTTTTACATTATTGTGAATGGGGTAGTGTCCTTATTTTCTTCTCAGAGGCTTTGTCACTGATATATAGAAATGCCTTTGATTTATAGGTGTTGAATTTATATCCTGTTACTTTGCTGAATTCATTTTCAACTCTGGCTGCCAATTGGAATCACTTTGGAAGATTTAAAAAAATTCTTATACCTGGACATTTCCCAGAAATCCTGATTCAAGTTGGGCATCAGGAAGGAATCAGACACACCTGGAGTTAAATTGTATTATCTATCTTATCTTGGCAAGTTCATGGTTCTGTAAACCTGTCTCCTAAGCCCTCAAGTAGAGATAATATTGCCAAACTTGCAGGAAAATGCAAGTATAAAATGAGATAATGTACATAAAAGAGTTTAGTATACAATAGATGCTCAACAAATGTCACATTTCTGCCTCTTTCCTCTTGTTTCTTTTTAGCCACAAGTTCATTGACTATTTCAATGTACTATTATATCCAAGTAAGTCTATAAAGTTATTAAGATATGTTAATTACTGATGTTGTCAATGCGATTTTACTACTTATTAGTATCTGTTATACTTGTGTCAAAGATTCTGTTTTAATAGGAATTATCAATTCTCTCATGCTTCAAGCATAATTAAGATCATGTAGCCAGTTCTGTGAATCAGTAACACCATAAATATTTACAAGGGTTAACAAATAGTAAAATGTCTATATTTTGTCTTTGATTTTATTTCCCCATTTGTGCCTTCATTAGTATTAGTCCTTATTGCAAAAAGACAATAAGTTGATTCAAGTTTTACTGTGAATTTTTTAAAAAAACTCTGGAATTGTGATTGATGAATAATACTCCATGTTGTAACAGTTTGGGCATGTGTTTATGTGTCTTTTCAAAAATCTGCAAGTGCATGAGATATTTCTGTCTCCTACATAGACAGAAAGGTTTATCAGAGAAATAGATACAAATAGAAAGTGGCTGGGAATTGGAAAGTTTGAGACTTGCTACTAAGTTTTCTCTTTATATTATTAAGGCACAATTCATATGGCAAAATTCACCCATTTCAAGTGTACAATTTAATAAGTTTTATTAACTGTACAAACTTGTGATAATAATCCTGTTTTAGAACATGTCCTTAACCTCAAAAATGGTTTCAATCAATCCCTTTGCTAAATCTTAGACAACCTGTAGTTTATGTTGTGTCTCTACATATTTTCCTTTTCTGGACATTTCATATAAGTGGATTCTAAAATATATATATAGTCTTTATGTCTTAAATTTAATACAATGGTTTTGAGGTTCACCCATGTGGTTGCATCTATCAGTATTCATTCCTTTTTATTTCTGAAAAGTATGAAATAATTATATGGATATATAAATGGATTAGTTGCCTAAGACTGCCATACCGAGTTTCCATAAAGTTGGCGGCCTAAAGCAAAAGAATTATATTATTTTTTAGTTCTTAAGGCTAGAAGTCCAAAATCAAGTTGGTAAAATAGCCATACTCCATCTGAAGTTTCTAGAAAATAACTCCTCCTTACTTCTTTCAGCTTTCTTGGGCTTAGAATTTCTTTGACTAATGGCAGCACAACTATAATCTTTACCTCCATTTTCACATAGCCTTCTATCCTGGGCTCTTGTGTGTCCTTTACCCTAATTATAAACACACCTGTTATTGGGTTTATCACATTCGATAATCCAGTGTTATCTTAATTAATTTGCTCACATTCAGGGACACCAGCAGTTAAAACATAAATAAATCCTTTCAGAAGACACAATTTGACCAATCAAATTTCCTCCATTTTTCCCATGCCCACACCATTGTGGATCAGCATACTCTTATCAGAAAGAACATTTGGCCTTTGGTTTTTTGGAATTGGCATACTTTGCTTAGCATGATATTCTCCAACTCCATCCATTTACCTTCAAATGCCACAATTTTATTTTCTGATTGGGCAAAGAGGAGGGAGGGTGAGAGGGGGCATAGGGGCAGGAAAGATGGTGGAATGAGATGGACATTATTACCCTAGGTACATGTATGACTGCATATATGGTGCAGCTCTACATCCTGTACAACCAGATAAATTAAAAGTTGTGCTGCACTTTTGTACAATGAATCAAAATGCATTGTGCTCTCATATGCACTAATTAGAATAAATAAATATATTCTTAAAAAGACACAATTTGACCAATTACAGCAATGTATTATTGATCCAATCGTCTATTGATAGGCATATGGATATTTTACATTGTTTATCTATCACAAATAGAGTTTCTATGAACATAAATAAATAAGTCTCCATGGAATGTGATTCATTTCTTCTGTGTTGATTCCTAGAAGTGTAATTGCCAGGTTACATGGAAAGTTTATCTTTTTAAAAAATATTGTTGTTGGTAATAATTATGATATAGAATAGCAGGTTCCATTGTGACATATTTATATTTGCTCAATTTCAGTCCCCAGTACCTCTCCAAACCCCCTTTTTCTCCTCCTCCCCCAATTACCTTCCTCTGCTGGTATCCCTTCCATTTTCATAAGATCTTTTATAATGTTTCTCTAATTTTCACATGAGAGAAAACATATGACCTTTGGCTTTCCTAGTTTGGCTTATTTTCACTTAAGATAATGTTCTTCAGTTCCATCCATCCTGCAAATGATGTAATTTTATTCTTCTTTATGACTGAATACAACTCCTTTTGTGTGTATCACATTCTCTTCATGCATTCATCTTTTTTATTTTAATTTGTTCTATATATGAGAATAGGATTCATTATAATTCATATTACACATGTAGAGCACAATTTTTCGTATCTCTGGTTATATATAAAGTAGAGTCACACCATTTGTGTCTTCATTTATGTACCTAGGGTAATTATGTCCATCTCATTCCACAGTCTTTCCTACCCTAACGCCCCTCCCTTCCCCTCACTCCTCTTTGCCCTATCTAGAGTTTATCTAATTCTCCCATGCTCCCCCTTTATGCATTCATCTTTTGATAAACACCTTGACTGGTTTTATAGCTTGACTATTGTGAATTGTGCTGTGATAAACATGGGTATACATATATGTCTTCAGTATGCTGATTTTACTTCTTTTGTATAAATGTCAAGGACTCATATATCTGGGTCATATGGTGGTTTCATTCTTAGTATTAAGGAGCATCCATAATTATTCCCATAGTGTATTTATTAATTTACATTCCAACCAACAATGTGTAAAGTTTTCTTTTGAGCTTCATTCTTTCCAGAATTTGTTGTTATTTTTATTTTCAAAGATTACTTTTCTAACTTCAGTGAGATGAAATCTCAGTGGAGTTTTTATTTGCATTTCCCCGATGGCTAGAAATGTTGAATATTTTTTTCATATAATTGTTGGTCATTTGCACTTCTTTTGAGATGTGACTGTTTATTTCATTTGTCCATTTTTCAATGAGTTATATGATTTTGTTGTTGTCAAGAAGAGTTCAAGATATTAATCCCCTGTTGGATTAAGATGTTTTTCATACTCTTCATTGTTTCCTTTGCTGTGAATCAGCCTATTAGATTGATCTTCCTTTTATCAGTTCTTAGTATTATTCCCTGAGCTATAGGAATTCTATTGAGGACGTTCCTGCCTCTGTCTATATGTTGGAGTGTTTCCTCTATGTTCTCTTCTAGCAGTTGTAAAGTTTCTGTTCTTTAATCTAGGTCTTTGATCCATTATGATTTGACTTTTCTACAAGGTGAGTAACAGGAATCTAGTTTCATTTTTTACATATGGATAACAATTTTTCCTCTACCATTTGTTAAAGAGGCTGTCTTTTCTCCAAGATATATTTTTGACAACTTTGTCAAGAATCAAATGACTGCAGCTGTGTGGGTTTGCTTCTCTGTCTTCTATTCTGTTCCATTGATCTACATGTCTTTTTTATGCCAGTATCAAGCATTTTTTATACTATGACTTTGTAATATTATTTCAAGTCAGGTAATGTGATATCTCCATCTTTACTCCTTTTACTAAGAATTATTTTGGTTATTCTGCTTTTTGTTGTTCCATATGAATTTTAGGATTACAATTTTTCTAGTCCTGATAAGAATGTAATTGGCATTTTAATGTTATGGATGTTATGGTTTAGATATGAGGTATCCTCCAAATGCTCATGTGTGAGACAATGCAAGAAGATTTAGAGGTAAAATGATTGGGTTATAAGAGCTTTAACACAATCATGTATTAATCCCTCCATAGGGACTGAGTGGTTGACTGTAAGAAGATAGGGTGTGGCTGGCTGGAGGCAGTGAGTCATTGGGGATATGCCTTTAGGATACATATTTTATCCCTGGTAAGTAAAGTCAGTCTCTCTCTCTCTCTCTCTCTCTCTCTCTCTCTCTCTCTCTCTCTCTCTCCAA
>NW_026000283.1:4422044-4433095 GCF_001458135.2 Marmota marmota marmota
TTTTTTTAGTTTTCGGCAGACATAACATCTTTGTTTGTATGTGGTGCTGAGGATCGAACCCAGGCTGCACACATGCTAGGCGAGCGCGCTACCGCTTGAGCCACATCCCCAGCCCCTGTCTTCTTGTGTTTTGTTTAGTGTTCTGTAGTTGTCCCTGTAGAGGTCTTTCTCCTTTTTGGGTAGGTTTATCCCTAATCATTTAATTTTTTGAAGCTATTATGAATGAAATTGTTTTCCTAATTTCTTTTTTTAAGCAGATTAATTATTGGTGTGTGGGAAAGCTATTTATTTATTTTTTGTTAAATTTTGTGTGAACTATTTTGCTGAATTTGTTTATCATTTTTAGAAATCTTCTGGTGGAGCTTTTAGTCTCATATAAGTATAGGATTATACCATCTGCAAACAGTGATAATCTTACTTCCTCCTTTCCTATTTGTATCCCTTTATTTCCTTCTCCTGCCTGATTGTTCTGTCCTAATGTCTCAAGGACTATATTGAATAGGAGTGGTGAGAATGAACATTCTTTCCTTATTCCTGATTTTAGAAGAATTCCTTCAGTTTTTCCCCATGGATATGATGTAGGCTTTGGGTTTACCATACCTAGCCTTTATTATGTTGATGTTCTGCATCTATTGAGGTGATCATGTGATTTTTGTCTTTCACTCAATTTATGTGATATACTAAATTGATTAATTTTTATATTTTGAAATATCCTTGCATCCTTAGAACAAGACATCCTCAAATAAGGTGTATAACCTTCTTAATGCATTGTTGAAGTATTGATATTTTTAAAAAATATTTTTTTAGTTGTCAATGGACCTTTATTTTATTTATTTTTATGTGGTGTTGAAAATTGAACCCAGTGCTTCACACATGCTAGACAAGAACTCTACCACTGAGCTACAACCCCAGCCCCAAGTGTTGATATTTTAAGGATTTTTTGCATCTTTTTATCAAGGATATTGGTATATAATTTTCTCCTTAAAGTGTCCTTATCTAGCTTTAGTATCAGGATGATAATCATTTTACAGAATTATTGTTATTACTTCTTTTTAGTTATACATGACAATAGAATTTATTTGGACATAATGATTAAAGCATGGAATATAATTTGTTCTAATTCAGTCCCTAATACTTCCCCTTCCCCTCCCCTCCTGCTTCTCCCTTCTCTTCTTTCTGCTATCCAATTATAAATGTATGTATATATATATATATATATGTAATATAAATTATATATATGTAATATAAATTATATATAATATATAATATAAATAATATACATTATATATAAATATGCATACATGTATAACTGAATTGACATTATATATGTTATATAATGACATGATATATATTTAAATTTTATATATATGTGTGTGTGTGTGTGTGTGTACGTGTGTGTGCATGTGTGTGTCTTGTAGATGATCATGATGGCAAGATTCACTGTAGTGTATTCACATATGTACATAGGAATATTAGATCAGATTAATTCCACTGTTTTTTTTTCTATTCTAGACCTCCTCCCTTCTCTTCATTCCCCTTTGTTTACTCTACTAATATTTCTTCTATACAGAATTATTTTTACTTCTTGAAATAATTTCAGAAGCATTGACATTAGTTTTCTTTAACAGTCTGGTAGAATTCAGCTGTGAATCCATCTGGTCCTGGTTGTTTCTTTGTTGGAAAACATCTTATTACTGCTTAAATCTCACTGTTTGTTATTGTTTTCTTTAGGTTTTCTATATCCACTTGATTCAATTTTGGTAGGTAATAGGTATCCATGAATTTATCCCTTTTATCTAGGTATTCTAACTTATTAAAGTATATGATTTTAAACCAGTTTCTAATAATCCTCTGTATTTCAGTGGTGTTTATTGTGATACATCCTTTTCCTCCAATTTTATTTATTTGAGGGTTCTCTCTTTTTTGATTACTTTTCTAAGGGTCTGTCAATCTTATTTTCTGTTTTTTTTTTCTTTCAAAGAGCCAACTTTTGTTTCATTAATCTTTTTATTGTTCTTTTGTTCTCTGTTTCATTGATTGTTTTTTGCTCTGATTTTTATTATTTTTATACCGGTTTAGGGAATGTTTTCTTCTTGTTTTTCTGTCACCTGGAACTACACAATTAGATTGTTTATTTTTTATGTAGGAACTTATTATAACTATGAATTTTTCTTTTAGAATTACCTTTGTTATGCCCCATAGATTTTGGTATGTTGTTTTTCTATTCTCATTTAATTATAAAAACTTTTAAAATTTCCCTCTGATCAAATCTTCATTCAAGTGCATATTGTTCAATGTCCATATGTTTATATTTGAAAAAAACTACCAAACTATATTGCAAAATTATTTTGCCATTTTACATACCCATCAGTAGTAAATGAGGTATCATTTCTCCACCTCTTATTTGCTATGAACTGAATGTTTGCCTACCTACTGCCCCACCAAAATGTATATTCTGTAACTTTAATCACCAATGTGATGGTATGTGGAGGTAGAACTTTGGGGAGATAATTAGGGATTATTTAGGTCATTATAAAAGAAGAAAGTTCTCTTCAATTTTCTCTCTCTCTTTCTCCATGCATGCACCTAGGCCATGTGAAGAAATAACCAAGAAGAGTGTCCTCCCTGAAACTATGACTTTGCTGGCACCCTGTTTTTTGAACTCCAGCCACCAGTATTCTGAGAAACAATTTTGTGTTGTTTAAACCACCTGATCAACAATATTCTGCTACAGCAGCCTGAATCAACTAAGGTATCATAAAAAAACATATTAATGTCTGTTATTTTCACTAAAACTATCCAAATGGGTATATGCTATCTCAATGTAAACTTACCTAGAATTTCTCTAATGATTTATGACATGTGCATCTTTTGAGATGCTTGATAGTCATTTGTAAATCCTTATTGAAATCCCTCACTTGCTTTTTTTTTTTAAATATTTATTTATTTTAGTTCTCAGCGGACACAACATCTTTGTTTGTATGTGGTGCTGAGGATCGAACCCGGGCCGCACACATGCCAGGCGAGCGCGCTACTGCTTGAGCCACATCCCCAGCCCCCCTCACTTGTAAAATATATTTTGTTTGTTATTTTTTATTAAGTTGTAGGTGTCCTGATAAACTTTGGGTACAAATTCTGTATCAGTTATACAATTAGAAATATTTCCCCTATTCTGTGAATTACATTATCACTTTCTTCATTTTGTCCCTTGAAGTGCAAAATCTTCAATTTCTATGAATTTTAGTTTCCTGATTTTTTTCTTTATAATGATGATATTTTTATCATATCTAAGAAGCCAATATATAACCAAAAGTCACTAATATTTACTCCTATTGTTTATTCTAAGAATTTTATGTTTTGACTCTTACATTTAAGTCCATAATCCAGTTTCAGTATTTTGTGTGTGTGTGTTGTGAGATAATTATCTACATTCTTTCTTTTGCTTATGAATATCTAATTCTTGAATTTTTTGAAAACTTAGCTTTTTCTCCATTGAGTTACTTTACCACCTTGGTAAAAATATATCCTGTTTCTACTTCTGTGCATGCACTTTGATAGTATGTTGCACTGATTACTGTAGCTTTATTGTAAATCTTGAAATGGAAAAAAAATGAGTCTTCAACTTTGTTCTTTTTCAAACTTGATATATTAGCCTGTTATTTGGAACATTCACACATATTGTAATATAAACTTGTCATTTTCTAAATTAAGTTATCCGATTTTGGTAGCAATCTATATTTTTGAATTTGATATAAAATTTATATGCCAAACATTACCATTTTAAGTATTTTAAATTGTGTATTTTAGTGGCTTTTAATGCATTCACAATATTGCTTATTCAACAACAGTATCTGGTTCAAGAATACTTTCATTATCTGAAACTTCTAGAATAAGAAGGTGGACAGGAAGAAAAAGAAGAAAAGAACAAAAAACAGAAGGAAATAAGGAAAGAAGGAAAGGAAAGAAGTCTTCCAATATTCACATATTATGCTTTGGTATTGAGGAATTCCTTAATTATGGGGCAGTCTATGATTCTGCCCCAGCCTCTATTTCCTGCTTACACAGAAACTTAAGGTCAGCTAGAATTGAGAGCACAGTGTCTTCTCAGGTGCTCAGTCGTCATGCTCTCAGTACTGGACACACCCTTTTTCTTCTGAATTTCCTGGAATATATAGGTACTTTTCAGTGACCTTATTCCTGAAATCATGTATTTCCTTATTCTCTTTATTCTCTAGATTTGGTCTTTTTCCTTACTTTCCATGAATGTTATTGAAAACTTCTGAAAAACAGTGTATAATTCATTTACTTTAGTGCTATCCAAGATGCTGCCTGAACCTTGAGAAGGCTTGTGGCAGGCTAAAAAAAAAATGCAGGCTTTTGGGATCATATCCTTCAGGGAGTCATCACATAGGTCAAAATATTCAAGCCTGAGTCTTTGAGAATAAGTTTTATGTTGCTTCCTCCAATTTCAGTGAGCTGCATGAAAATGTAGACTGATTTCTTCAAATTAGAGTGGAGATGGGGAAATTAACAGTTAATTGAAAATTTCACATGTTTTTATAAATTTTAAATTCAGGACGTTTTTCTTCTATATTTCACTGGTTGCTGCAAGTTTTCATGTGATTATAGAGTTCTGAGAGAGTTGATTCTGATATTGTGCCAGTTTATTCTTTACTTTTGCGAAGGGACAGATTTGGATTTATCTACTTTGCCATTTCAGTAACAATTTGCTAAGAATCACTTTCAATTTATAGATCAATATGAGGAGAAATTCAATTTTAACACTACTGAGCTTCCAAATAAACATAGATTTTCTCTGCTTTTATTTAGATCATCTTTAATTTCTCTCAGCAGTGGTCTGTAGTTTTGATTGTGCAAGTCTAGTAAAATACTAGTTTAACTTATTTCTAAGTATTTTTTTTATTTCATGATATTTTGAATGGAATTGTTTTCATTCATTTTCAAATTGTCTATTTCTACAGTAAAATAAATATTAGATTTTTATATATCTTATATCTTGCAACATTCCTGGACAGATTTGTTAGTACTAATAGTTATTATTTGTGAGTGTATTTTTAGAATTTTCTACATACAGTGTCAAGTCAATTGTGAGTAAACTTTTTTTTCCTTTTCAGTCTACATTTTCTCATTCTCTCACGTTCTCTCTCTTTCCTCTATTTCTCTTGCTTTGTTTCACTGACCAGAATCAGTGCTATAATATTGAATACAAATGGTAAAAGCAGACATCCTAGCATCATTCCCCATCAGCTTCTTACCATTAAGCATAATTTTGACTGGAGGTTTTAAAAACATGGCCTTTATTGGGTAGAACAGTTCCACTTCCTTTACTAGTTTGCCGAAGGTTTTCACTATGAATTAATGTTTTATTTTGTCCATTTTTTCTTTTAATTTGATGAACATGTGATTTTTATCTGTTTTTTTCTATTAATTTGGTATTTAAATTGATTTTTAGAGGTTAAACCAATTATGCATTCCTGGGATAATTGAACATTGTATATAATAATTTTCAAAGTTTTGTTGATGCAGCATAAAAGTATTTTGTTGAGAATTTATGTATATTAGTTTACATTTAACATTTCTGTTTATCTATCATCATTATTCCTCTATTTTTCTTTCACTGATTTTTGGTTGCATAAGCATATTTTTGCTGACCTACAATAAATCCTCTCTTCGCCTTCAACATTTTTTTCAATTATATTCTTAATGGTTATTGTACTAGTGCATTTTCTGTTTCTAATATCACAATACCACACACTTAGTGAGTTATAAGGAAAAGAGGACTATTTTCACATAGTGTTCTACAGGTCCAAGGGTCTATATCTGGGATGACATACTTGATGGCAGAGTTCCAAAGCGGTTCAAGGCATCACAAGGCATAAGACAGAGAGCATATTTGTCTCTTTTTATCTTTCTACCACGTTTTTTTATTGGCATCTATTTATTTATTGGCCAGGTTCCTTCTTAACATAACTCATTGCTTTAGTTAAGTACTTATTTAATACTTTAATGCAGGAAGTTAAGAGGGGCAAAAAAGGAAAGAGAGGCATAAATACACACATATGTTAAGGGGATGTATCATACCCTTCTTTCTTTTTGGGCTTAACTATATCTTCTTCATAAATAAAAATGAAACAGAAAAAACAAATGGTTTTAATCTGGTACGTATGCGCATTTTCTTTTTCCATATATTACGTTTGCAAAATATCACAGTCCACTGGCCAAGTATCTAAAAGAAAAAGGTATCAGGAAGGAAAAAAAAAATTAACAAAAGAGGAGCTCAGGAGGCTAGGGCAGGAATGATCCCGAGGTCAAAGCCAGCCTCAGCAAAAGCAAGGCACTAAGCAACTCAGTGAGAGCCTGTCTCCAAATAAAATACAATTAGGCTGGGATGTGGTTCAGTAGTCAAGTACCCCCAAGTTCAATCCCCAGTACCCCCTCAAAGAAAAAAAGTTCAAGAAGGTGGCTTTGGATGGCGTGAAGCGGCCATCTTCAGTAAAAGCAGACAGTGTGCAGGAAAGCCTTGCCAGTCTTCTTCTCGAAAGCTTGCAGCAGGCCGTTGATGTCATTCTCCATGTCACTCAAGTGCAGGATACACTGGCAGATCTCATAGATAATGAGCGCTCCCCAGGTGGCCTCTCTATGGTTGTCCATGATGTCCACGTTGATTACGTTCACTGGCTGGCAGGTTACCTGTTCTCTGGAATTAAGAACTTCCACCACCTGGTCATAGACTAGCTCTTTACATGTGAAGATCAAATCAAACTCATCTTCACAGTCCTGGAACCTTTCTGGCCAGAGCTTGATTCTCCTATTTCTGTCTAACATATATAAAATGCCATTCTGTGCATAGAAGTTTTCATCCTTCCTAAGAAGATCGTGGAACATCTCATCATATGTGGTTCTGAAATCATAAACATTTTGCTTGCCAGGTGCTGGTCCTGGAAGCCTCACGTGAGCTCCTGTTCCAAAGGACCTGACATTGAATCCTGAGTAGGCGGTGCGCCACCATGCTCCGGTTCAGGTTATTGGAGCACAGGACAGCCACCCGCAGACGTGACCAACGCAGATCCATCGCTATCCTGTACTTCCACCCACCTGCTTCAGCCAAAGCAAAATGGAAAGCAGCTAATCCCAGGCAGGGATGCGAAACACCTTTATCCGCTACTCAGATCCCGGGAATCCAGTTTCAGAGGTGTTATCTGTAGAAGGCTGGCTCTATTCATCTGGGCTTCAGATTAGGAGGAATATCATCGTGGAAGAGCTCTTTCTACCACTTTTAAAGTAACCAGGATTCAATCATAGGGGCTCTGCGCTAATAATCTTATCATAATCACTTCCCAAAGACCCTACCTCTTAACATAGTCAAGATAATTTTTCATCCTCTTAATTCCTCACTGTAGGTATTACATTTCAGCATGTGAACACTTTGGAAACATATTCAAAGTGTATGCAAACCATAGATAACAATTACTCTAGAACTAATGTCTTAGTTTGCTTGAGCAGCCATAATAAAATAGCATAGACTGAGTGTCTTATACAAAAGAGATTATCTTTCTCTCCATTCTCATCTGGAAGTTCAAGATAAGATTATCAACATGGTTAGGTTATGGTAGGTACTGTTTTCATGATGAAGGCAGCCAACTTCTCACTATGACTCAGATGGCCTTTCTTTGGAATAAGCCTGTGAAGAGAGATCTTCCTATTCTTTTAAGGCCAACAATTCTGTCAGATTAGAATCTCACCCTTAAAATGTCAAATAATTCTAATTACTTCTTAAAGCTCTGTCTCTAACTTCAATCACTTCGGGTGTTAGGGCAGCAATATGTGAATTTTGAGTGTAGTATAATTCAATCCTTAGGAGCTTACAATAGTTTTCCTTAAAGCATTCAGATTCATGCAAGCTTAGTTTCAGTAAATGTAGGCAATTTGCTTCAATACATTTCTATTTTCATCTCACTCCTTTAGAATTTTATTGTCCTATATATTGTATTTTGTTAAAAACCAACAATACAGTTTTATAGTTATCTGATATATAATTATTGTTTCATACAGTTGTCATTTAAAACAGTTACTAGAAGAAAATGAATACATTTATATTCTTTTATTTTTACATATTTTCTGTTACTAGTGCTCTTCATTTCTTTATGTCATGCTGTTAATTTTTTTCCTAAAGAATATTATTATTTTTATAAGGCAGATCTGGTAGCAATAGATTTTCTCAATTGTTGCTTATGTACAAATGATGGTTTTCATTTTAATTTGTGATGGAAAATTTTACTGGACAAAGAACACTTAGCAGACATTTTACCCCTACATATTGAAGAGGCTAATCACCTCCATCCACATTATTCCTGATTAGAAATCAAATGGTGAAGCTAGGCACAGTAGTTCACACTCATAATCCCTTCATCTTGTGAGGCTAAGGTAGGAGGATTGCGTTTTCAAAGCCAACCTCTGCAAGAGCAAAGCACTAAGCAACTCAGTGAAACTCTGTACCTAATAAAATACAAGAAAGGAATGAGCTGTGGCTTAGTGGTTGAGTGCCCCTGAGTACTGGCACCCCCAGCCAAGAAAGGAATCAGATGTTGTTCCTTTGTATGTAATGAGTTATATTTATCTTTCAGCTTTCAAGGTTCTGTCTTTACCTTCATCTTCCACTGTTTGTCTATGGGTCTAGACATGGGTCTTTTTATTTTTAATCTATGAGGATTTTGATCAACTTCTTTGGTAGCCAGATTAATATTTTCCTTCAATTTTGGAATTTTTTGGCCATTATTTCTTCAAATTTTCTTTTTGCCTTTTTCTGTCACTGTCCTAATTATACAAATCTCATTATGTATATAAGAGTATAGTTGACATTTTCTGCACATCTATGAGATATCTATTAATGTCTCTTTTGTCATTCTTCAGATTGGATAATTTTATTGATTTTATCTTTACCCTGATTGATTCTTTCCTCTGTTAGTTGAAACCTACTTTTGAGTTCCTCTAAATAATTTTTTATAACATATTATAATTTTCAACTATAAAATTTTCATTTTGTATTTTTCAACAAAACAAATGCTGTCACTATACTTATATTCTCTATTAAGTGAATAATTATCAGAGCACATTTCTTTAGTTCTTTCTTTTTTATTTGTTCTAATTAGTTATACTGACAGTAATGCATTTTGACAAATCATACATAAATGGAGTGTAACTTCTCATTCTTCTGGTTGTACAAGATGCAGAATCACACTGGTGGTATAATCATATATACACATAGGGTAATAATGTCTGATTCATTCTACTATCCTTCCTACCCCCATACCACCTCCTTCCCTTCACTACCCTCAGTCTAAAACAAAGTATCTCTATTTTACCCTAGCTACACCACCTTATTGTGAATTAGCATCCACAAATCAGAGAAAACATTCAGCCTTTTGTTTTGGGGATTGACTTATTTCACTTAGCATGATATTCTCAAGCTCCATCCATTTACAAGCAATTACTATAATTCCATTCTTCTTTAAGGCTGAGTAATATTCAATTGTGAATATATACCAAATTTTCTTTATTCATATGTGGAAGAGCACCTAGATTGGTTCCATAGTTTAGCTTTTGTGAATCGAGCTGCTGTAAACATTGATGTAGCTGTGTCACTGTAGTATGCTGATTTTGTATACTGCTTTCCAAAATGGTTGCACCAATTTGCAGTCCCACCAGCAATATATGAGGGTATATTTTTCCCCACATCTTCACCAACACTTATTATTTCTTTTTTTATATTTATGCTTTAGTTTCAGGAGAACAAAATATCTTTATTTTATTTTTATGTGGTGCTGAGGATTGAACCCAGTGTCTCATGCATGCTAGGTGAGCACTCTACCCCTGAGCCACAACCCAAGTCCATGCTTATATTCTTGATAATTGGCATTCTGACTAGAGTGAGATGAAATTTAAGAATAGGTTTAATTTGCATTTGTCTAATTGCTAGAGATGTTGAACACTTTTTCATATATTTTTGATCAATTGTATTTCTTCTTCTGTGAAGTGTCCATTCAGTTCCGTAGCCCATTTATTTATTTGGTTCAGTTTTTTGTTTTTGTTCTTGTTTTTTATTTATTTATTTTTTGGTGTTAAGTTTTTTGAGTTCTTTATATATCCCGGAGATTAATGCTCTATCTGAGGTGCATGTGGTAAAGATTTTCTCCCATTCTGTAGGCTCTCTCTTCATGTTTTTTTTTTTAATTAATTGCTCATGACAACACAATGATCTTGGCATACATTTGAATCAAATGCACATTGTTGTTTTGTTTGGAAAGAAGAAGATTTTTAGCTGGATTCCATCCCATTATTGAATCTTAATTTTAATTCTTGCATTTTAGGAGTCTTTTTAAGGAAGTCAGTTCCTAAGCTTAGATGGTGGAGATTTGGGCCTACTTTTCCTTCTATTAGATGCAGGGTCTCTGCTTTAATGTCTAAGTCCTTCATCTATTTTGAATTGATTTTTGTGCATTGTGAGAGATAGGGGATCAATTTCATTTTGCTACATATTGATTTCAAGTTTTCCCAGCACCATTTTTTGAAGAGACTATCTTTTCTCTAGTGTATTTTTTGGTGCCTTTGTCTAGTATGAAATAACAGTATTCATGTGAGTTTGTCTCTGTGTCTTCTATACTGTACCATTGTCTATGTGCCTGTTTTGGTGCCAAAACCATGCTGTTTTTGTTACTATAGCTCTTTAGTATAACTTAAAGCCTGGTATTGTGATGACTCCAGCTTCACTTTTCTTGTTGAGGATTGCGTTGGCTTTTCTGTGTCTCTTATTTTTCCAAATGAATTTCATGATTGCTTTGTCTATTTCTATGAAAAATGTCATTGGGATATTATTAGGAATTGCATTAAATCTATATAAACTTTTGGGTAGTATGGCCATTTTGACAATGTTAATTCTGCCTATCCAAAAGCATGGGAGATCTGTCCATCTTCTAAGGTTTTCTTTAGGGTTCTGTAATTTTCATTATATAGATCTTTCACCTCTGTCATTA
>NW_026000283.1:4433720-4441965 GCF_001458135.2 Marmota marmota marmota
TTTTTTTTTTTTTTTTTTTTTTTTTTTTTTTTTTTTTTTAAAGAGAGAGTGAGAGAGGGAGAGAGAGAGAGAGAATTTTAATATTTATTTTTTACTTATCGGCAGATACAACATCTTTGTTTGTATGTGGTGCTGAGGATCGAACCCGGGCCGCACGCATGCCAGGCAAGCGCGCTACCGCTTGAGCCACATCCCCAGCCCCTTCAATTTGGTTCTTTAGTGTTTGGTAGTTCTCATTGTAGAGATCTTTAAACTCTTTTGTTAGATTGATTACCAGATTTTTTTTGAGGCTATTGTGAATGGGTGGTTTTCCTAATTTTTTTTCCAGTGGATTCATCACTGATATATAAGAATGGATTTGATTTTGTGGTGTTAATTTTATATCCTGCTACTTTGTTGAGTTCATTTATTAATTCTAAAAGTTTTCTGGTAGAATTTTTTGGATCTTTTAAATATAGAAATATGGCACTAACAAACAGTGATAGTTTGAGTTCTTCTTTTCCTATTTGTATCCCTTTAATTTCTTTCTTCTAATTGCTCTGGCTAGAGTTTCAAGGATGATATTAATAAAAGTGGTGAAAGAGCACATCCTTGTCTTGTTCCAGTTCTTATAGGGAATGCTTTCATTTTTTCTCCATTTTGAATGATGTTGGCCTTGGGTTTAGCATAGACAGCTGAGGCATGTTCCTACTATGCCTAGTTTTTCTAGTGTTTTGAACATAAAAGGATGCTATATTTTGTCAGATGCATTTTATGCATCTATTGAGATCATCACATGATTCTTATCTTTAAGTATATTGATGTGATGAATTATTTTTTTGATTTTCATATGTTGAACCAGTCCTTCATCGCTGGGATGAACCCTACTCAATCATGATGCACTATTTTTAAATTTATTTTTGTATGCAATATGCCAGAATTTTATTGAGAATTTTTGCATCTATGTTCATCAGGGATATTGGTCTGAAGTTTTCTGTCCTTGATTTGTCTTTGTCTGGTTTGGGTATCACAGTGATACTAGCTTCATTGAATGAGTTTGGAAGGGTTTCCTCCTTTTCTGTCTTATGGAATGATTTGAGTAGCACTGGGGTTAATTCTTCTTTGAACGTCTTGTGGAACTCAGCTGAGAATCTGTCTGGTCCTGGGTTTTTCTTCGTTAGTAGGCTTTTGATGGTGTCTTCTATTTCATTGCTTAAAATTGGTCTGTTTAAATTGTGTATGTCCATGTAATTCAGTTTGTGTAGGTCATATGTCTCTAGAAATTTGTTGATGTCTTCAAGATTTTCTATTTTATTAGAGTATAAATTTCCAAAATAGTTTCTAAATTATCTTCTGTATTTCAGTAGTGTCTATCATGATATTTCCTTTTTCATCACGAATTTTGGTAATTTGAGTTTTCTCTATCTTTCTTTTCATTAGTGTGTCTTAGGGTTTATCGATTTTATTTATTTTCTCAAAGCACCAACCTGTTTTTTCAATTTTTTGATTTGTTTATTTTGTTTCAATTTCCTTTATTTCAACTCGGATTTTAATTATTCCCTGTCTTCTGCTTCTTTTGGTGTTAATTTGTTGTACTTTTTATAAGGCTTTGAGATGTAATGTTAGGTCATTTATTTGTTGACTTTCTATTCTTGTAATGAATGAGCTCACTGCAATGAACTTTCCTCTTAGGATTGCCTTCATAGTTTTCCAGAGATTTTAATATGTTTTATTGGTGTTCTCATTTACCTCTAAGTATTTTTGATTTCATCCCTGATTTCTTCTGCTATTCATTCATCATTCAATAACATATTATTTAGTTTTTAGGTGTCAGCTTCTTTTTAAAAAATTTTATCATTGATTTCTAATTTCATCCCATTATGATATGATAGAATGCCGGGTATTCTCTCTATTTTTTGCTAAGAGTTGCTTTGTAGCCTAAAATATGGTCTATTTTATAAAAGGGATGGTGTGTTGCTGAGAAAAAAGCATATTCACTTAGTAATGGATGAAATATTCTATATATGTCTATTAAGTTTAAATTATTGATTGTATTATTTAACTCTATAATTTCTTTGTTTAGTTTTTGTTTGGAAGTTCTATTCAATAGTGAGAGAAGTGTGCTAAAGTCACCCAGTATTATTGTGCTGTGATGTATTTGGTTCTTGAAATTGAGAAGGGATTGTTTGATTTATGTAGATGCTCCACAGTTTGGGGCATAAATACTTAAAATTTTTATGTCTTGCTAATGTAGAATTCCCCTAAGCAGTATGAAATGTCTTTCTTTGTTCTTTCTGATTAACTTTGGCTTGAAGTCCAGTTTATCTGATATGGTGATGGAAAACCTTTCTTGTTTGCACAATCTATATGAATAATATTTTTCCCCATCTTTTCACTTTCAGTCTGTGGATGTCTTTGCCTATGAGGTGAGTCTCTTGGAGAGAGAATATTGTTTGGTCTTCCTTTTTAATCCAATCTGCCAGTCTATGTCCTTTGAATGATGACTTTAGACCATTAACATTCAAAGTTTTTTTATGAGATATGATTTGTATTTCCCAGACATTTTTGTTTATTTATGGTTTTTAATTTGATTTAGTTTCTCCTTTAATTAATGATTCCTTTAGTGTAGTTCCCCCTTATGCTTGTTTTCACTTTTTAAAAATTTCATCCTCCTGGAACATTTTGTCAAGAATGTTCTATAGTGCAGGGTTTCTAGTTGTGAATTCTTTTAACTTTTGTTTATCATGTAAGGTTTTTATTTCATTGTTAAATCTGAAGCTTAATTTTGCTGGATATAAAATTCTCAGTTGGCATCCATTTCCTTTTTGTGCTTGATGTATATTATTCCAGGACCTTTTAGCTTTGAGGGTCTTCTGAGAAATATCTGTTCTGTTCCTTAGCCCATTCATTGATTGGATTATTTGTTTTTTTGGTGTTGAGTTTTTTGAGTTCTTTATATATCCTGGAAATTAGTGCTCTATCTGATGTGGATGTAGTAAAGATGTTCTCCCACTTTGTGGGCTCTCTTTTCAAGTTATTGATTGTTTCCTTTGCTAAGAAGAGGCTTTTTAGTTTGAATCCATCCCATTTATTAATTCTTTATTTTATTTCTTGTGCATTAGGGCATCTGGTTAAGGAAGTCAGGACTTAACCCAATGTGATGAATATTTGGGTCTACTTTTTCTTCTACTAGACACAGGGTGTGTCTGGTCTAATTCCTAGGTCCTTAATCGACTTAAAGTTGAGTTTTGTGCATGGTGATAGTGGTTTGTTTTCATTTGGCTGCATATGGATTTCCAGATTTTCCAGCATCATTTGTTGAAGAGGCTATCTTTTCAAATTTATTTATTTACAAGAGCTTGTAATTTTCATAACTAAATAAGATTTGTACATTTATGAGGCATCATATATATATGTATATATTGCATAATGTTCAAATCAGAGTAAACATAAAAATTTAGTATTTATGAATATAAATTTTTCTATATGAAATATTTTACTATTATTATTTGTTTGGTTGATTTATTTGTTTGGAGTTTTACTTAGAATAATTATGTAGAATCTCTCCCCCATGTTGTGTGTGGTGATTGGTGTCTCTGCTCTAATTTCTGAAGATTTTTCATTGCTTTTATTTTTAAGACTAATTTCAGAGGAGTCATCTATGAGTCAGTACAATTTAAAGATAAATCAGTGATTGATCAAAGTTTGCTTGCAAACTCTCAAAGTAAATAAGGTCTCTACTCTTTGATAATATTCTGTGTGGATTGAGAGACACACTAAAATTTGTCAGTACAAGTTTGAACTGATTATTACTCTTTGAGTGCATAATTTTTACTGTTCAGCTAGTGATGAGTATCTTACCTGATTGATTGTAATCAATATCACTACTTAATTTGACAATGCCTTTGAGAGTGTTTTTAAAATTGATTTTATTTTTTAAATACACAACAGCAGAATGCATTACAATTCTTATTACACATATAGAGCACAATTTTTCATAGCTTTATATATAAAGTATGTTTATGCCAATTCATGTCTTCATACATGTAGTTTTTTTCCATTACAATTTTTATTACACATATATACCATGATTTTTTTATTTTTCATATCTCTGTTTGTATATAAAGTATGTTTTTACCCAATTCGTGTCTTCATACATGTGCTTTCGATAATGATGTCCATCACATTCCACCATTCTAAGCAAAGACAGCTAGCTTTCTGTAGTAAGACTGCCAAGTTCTCATGCCCTGCCTTGTATAGGTAGCATTAAAATGATAGTTATCCAGGACTTAGGAATAGGAGCAGCTGTCCCAGGACAATATGTCATATTCTTCCTTGTCCCTGTTGAGATTTATTAGGTTTTCTTAAATTATTTTTCTTTGTTTTTTGTATGTTCTTTGAAACTTTCCAGAGTCTTGATATACCAGTTTCTGATAGATTTGACCAATTTTGTCAATGTTTTTTGTTGAGCACTTTATTTTTTCATTCTAAAAGTCAAATACCATTATTAGTTCTTGCTCTTTTTGAAGAGCAAAGTTGATGAGATATTATTAAAAGAATATTTCAAATTAGTGGATATGATTCAATAGAATCCTCTGTCATAATAATTAAGACACTAGTGTAACAACTGATTGATGTATTTTTCATATCAGCATCCAAACCTCTAAAGTCTTACTGCTTCACAAATTTCAGAAATGTATAATGTTATAAACAAGGGAAACTTTTTATCAACAGGAATAGAAGCAGGCCTTTATCTGCCCTACTTTCCAGGGTTTCTAAGGTTTTTGTTTATTTATTTGTTTTCAATTTTTTTATTTGATGTAGGCTTAGGGAAATACCTGATGCCTAAGAATATGTAAATATAGTGTTAGGTCTAAAAAGCACAAGTAATTTTATGAAAGTTTATGAAGTTTTTCCACTTTAATTCATAAAAAATGCTAACTAAATACAAATACTAATGTAAAAATAAAGGTATCCTAGTATATTTACAGACTAACAAGCCAGTTCTGTTAATAAGCTTGTACAAGAGAATCTTAGTAGGAACTAATTAGAGAGGGATTCCAAGACAGAAGAGTGAAAGCACTCAGTGATCATTAGCTCCTCCAGGGGATAGAAACAAAAAGGAATTGGAGAGCAGAGACTCTTTGAAGTGCATGAATATGGAAAGGTGCTTAATGTTAATTTCAAACAGAATCAGAGAAAAAATAAAACCTGAAGGCATTGTTGAGGGGAGCAGAGATTATAAGAAAGTGTCACAGCACTGAAAAGCTGGCCATGTAAGAGTAGTGGTGAAAGGAATAAACAACGAAACAACAACAACAAAGGTAGAGATCCAAGAATAAACAACTAACTCAGATATCAACATCATGCAAAGGTGTTAGTCTAAACAGAGAATAGTCTTGGAATCAGCATAGCATATTGGCACTGGAGTAGTACTGTCTATATCCTAATGTATAATTCTAAGTGATGTTTTAGGGATTCACTCTATGGAGGTTGTGTGTAATGCCAGGGAAACATCTTCAGAAAATCATGGTACATTATTGGGACACTATCTTTAGAAAGTCATGGTACAACTCTCCAACAGTGCACCCCAAATTGCATAGGCACACAAAGATGAAAGACCCTCCAGACTTACTGTCATCACTGATACCTACCACTACTGCTAATAGGTGCAGCTACTGCCTGTTGCCACCAGCAGAGTGAAGGATAGAGTGCCTTAGGGTGGAGTGCCACTGGTGGATTGCCACTGGTTCTTGATACTCCAGGGTTGATTCTACTCAGGCACAAGAGAAAAAAAAATACTGCCTGTTTATGCCAGAGAACATATTGGTGTATGTTCAGACCAATCACAATGACAATCATCAAGAATATAAATAACAATAAATGCTGGTAAGGATGTGAAAAAAGGGAAACTATTCTATACTATTGATCAGAATATAGTTACTAAGGAAATCAATATGGAGGATCCTTAAAAACATACAATAGAAGTATCCTGTGGTCCAGCTATACTTCTATTTTGTATGTACCCAAAAGAATTAAAATTGACATGCTTTGGGGGATACATGCATACCCAGGCTTATTGCACTACAATTCATAAAACCATGGTATGTATGTGATAAGCTTAGGTATCCACTGACAGAAGAATGGATACATACACAATGGAGTTTTCTTAAGTCATAAAGCAAAATGAAATTATGGCATTTTCAGGGAAATGGATGAAACTGGAGAAAACCTGTTAAAAAAAGAGACTCAAAAAACGAAGTGGCATTATGAATGTAAAACGGAGACTATTCATGCACAGGAAGAAGGTCAGAGGGGGGAGGGGTAATATATAGGGAATGAATTTGTTCAAAAAATGTTATAAGCGTTTATGAGTATGCCACAATGAAACCCAACATTCTCAAAAATCAATGTGCACCAAAAAAAGAGAGAGAACAAAAAACAAACAAACAAACAAAAACCTAATTAGGTTTTAATCCTAGAAAACTTTCTACACTGAGATAGGAATTCTGTGAGGAAAGCTTATAAATAAATTTAGAAGCAGACATTCAAAAAGCAAATTTATTTGGACTCTTTAGATACTGATGCAATATATTTTCACATCAAAATAGCCTAGTTTTATATAGTTGGAATTTTTTAATACATGAAAATACATTCTTATTATTTATTTCCTGTTGGGCAATGAATAATCTCTTTAGAATTATTAGAATGTCTTTTGTGGGGGGAAATGGCTTGCAGAAGAAAATTTTAAAAAAATAAATAGTTACAAAATGCTGTTGTTTTTCTGAAGAGTAGGTAAAAGATAGTAAACACTCAATGGTTACTGAATGGATGAATGAAAGAATTGATAAGATTAGAAGTCATATAGAAAAAAATTTCCTTTAGGTCAGCATGATATTGTAAATTCATCATTGACTTCATAAGTGCAACTTAAACTAGTGTTAATTCATCCTCATAGAAGTTAGTACATGACATATGTAAAAATATTTGGTTGGTGTTTTTTCTTTCCAATTCCATACAATTTTGGGGGAAGGGTGCACATACACACAACCTCAGTTTATGTTGTCAGCCAAAATCTATAAAACCAAATTTGAAAAATGAGTATTTTGTTCAGACTAATTAATGGCAATTCATTTCTGTTTCCCTTAATTCCCATTTTTATAACATATAATGTGGCCATAATTTTCACTTACAGGTACAATTTTTTCTAATTGTAGCTAAATGAATCATTGAATTTTTGAATTATAGAGAAATTAACTATATGCATCTAGTTAAGAATGATAACATAAAATTATATTCCTTACACTACTGATAATCATAAAGCAATCTCTTGTTTGGATAATGAGAAAATATGATTTCTGTTTTCATTCCAAATGAGGGCCTTTTAATTGTATATAGCACTCAAATAGTATATAAGTCAATCATGATTATAAGTAATTCAGGAGATTTGTGAGTTTTATAATTCAAAATCATCAAGTTACAATATAGGATCTCTCCCCCACCTTCATTTCTCTCTTCAAGTAGTATAACATGGATACTAATACTTAAACTTCTGCCTCATTTATAATCCTGCCTATACCTTTTACTAGTTGTGTGAACTCATATCTCAGGTTTCATCATCTATAAAGTGAGCATAAAAGTACCTAACTCATAAAGACATTGATTAATACATGTAAATCACTTAGAATAACGTCCGGCACATATTAAATGCTTATAGAAGTACATGTTGCTTTTGTCAAACAATTCCTTTAATGCAATATTTATTATGGTCTAGATATGAGTTTTCTCCCAAAAGCTCATGTGTGAGACAGTGCAGGAAAGTTCAGGAGTGAAATCATTGGATTATGAGAGCCTTAAACTAATCAGGATATTAATCCACTGGTACGGATTAATACTGTTGTAATTGTAGGCAGATAGGGTGTGGCTAGAATAAGTAGGTCACTGGGAGGAGGCTTTGGGAGTTTATATTTTGCCCCTTGTAAGTGGAACTCTCTTTCTCTCTGCTCCCTGGTGACTATGCTCTGAGCTGCTTTGTTCTGCCACATGCTTCCACCATGATGTCCTGCCTCACCTAAGGCCCAGAGCAATGGAGTTGGCCATCTATATACTGAGATCTCTGAAACCATGTGCCTCAAATAATCTTTGCTCCTCTAATTGTTTTTGTCAGGTCTTTTGGTCACAGAAAAAAAACTGACTAAATATTATTGGCACTGGAGGTAAAAAGTGTTTTCTATAGTTATTCATATCAGTAATATATATATATATA
>NW_026000283.1:4441989-4464469 GCF_001458135.2 Marmota marmota marmota
ATATATATATATATATATATATATATATATATATATATATATATATATATATATACATAATTTTGACATTAAACTGAAATACAGAAGGCATTATTCAAAACAATAAAGAGGAAACTTGAATTTTCAATATATTCGATCAAACAGCATAATCAAATTCCACTTTGAGGTGTAAATGATACAGATGGACTCTCTATATTGAATATGTAAATAGATTTTACAGAGTATCTAGCCAACATTGCGTTTTGTGATTTAGACACAGATCTGTCTGCAAAGCAAATAATATGTAAATTGTAAATTTAATCTAAATTTAATGTGTCCTTTACATAGAACCTAAAATATCAACTCAGCTTTATTGTTTTTTTTTTCACTTGAAAATGCTGTTTGTTTTTCAGAAGAGTAGGTAAAAGATAGTAAGCACTCAATGGTTACTGAATGGATGAATGAAAGTATAGATAAGATTAGAAGTCATGTAGACAAAAATCTCATTTAAGTCAACATGCTATTATAAATTCAACGTTGGCTTCATAAGTGCAACTTAAACTAGTGTTAATTCATCCTCATAGAAGTTAGTATATGACACATGTAAAAACATTTGGTTGGTGTTTTTTTTCTTTCCAATTCCATCCATTTGGGGGGGTGCACATACAACAAAAAGCAGATAAGAATCAAGACCCTGTGATATGGCAGAATATTTCAACTTCCTTAAGCTTTTACTGCCATCTTATAGATGTAGTTGAGAGAACATATTACAGCTATCCATCTGCATTATCTGTCTTTCTCAAATCTGAATGTCCTTTAAAAATTCCCATTTTGGCAATGTCCCAAAGAGAGAGTTGCCATGGTGAGTTTAAGACAATGTACTATGTCAAAAATGTCATCAGGTATTTGACCACAATTCTGTGTGTCTATAGTGATGTGAATGTGACACCCCTTAACTTACTTGCAATCATCTATTACTCTGGAACATGCAGCTTCATAAAGCCCTGAATTAATCTTCAGGGAGAAGAATGCCTAATAAAGAACACAATAATGTGCAGGAGCTCTGGCAATAAATTTGATGAAAGGTTTCCTGAAAGCCATAGCAAAGGGTAATATGAGTCCACTTATTAGCTCTGTGTTGATGTTATTTATGTTCTGTGACCCACAGGGATATGAGAGATTTTATTTTGTTGCCTGGGCTCCTTCCCAGGTCTTCAGCATGTTGGTGTTTTGGGATCAGTGTTTGTATACAGACCGGGACACATTGTCATCTTGGGAGACATGCTTATTTCTTCTCAAAAGAATCTTGAAGAGTTTTGTAGTTGTTTTTGTTTGGTTTGTATTTTATTTTAATCTTTCTATCCTGGAGTTGGGAACTATGATGTATTTGGGTTGCCTGGGGATTTTGGACAGAGTTTGAAGGGTCAATGAGCTTATCATTCATGGAACCTGAAATATTTCTCTGGGAAACTTACATTAGAATAGAATTAATGTGAAAGAATGTTAAATATCTTTCTAAGAATTATTCTGGTTTTACATCACTTTGATATCTGATAAGTGTAAAAAATATGTAGTTTCATTTTCACTAGTCTGTTGGTGGATGTGTATATATTCAAAATTTGATTTTTACATTTTGCAGGTAACTTTATTTATTTATTTTTTAAATTTTTTATTGTTGGTTGTTCAAAAAATTACATAGTTCTTGATATATCATATTTCACACTTTGATTCAAGTGGGTTATGAACTCCCATTTTTACCCCGTATACAGATTGCAGGTAACTTTATAAATGGATTCATTTCAGAATTGAGTTGAGGGAATGATCGTGTTTTCTTTTGGTTTATGTTTCTAATTGACTATCATTCATGACACAGATGAAGAAAGAAAACAATGATCCAGAAAAATGTTGGCCTTACATTTTTTACCCCTTTAGGAATATTGCATTGAACATTTCTATTCACTGTCAAACTCATAAATATCTGAGATCATTAATACCATTCCCTAAATATTGTGTTCTTTGCTGTCATTACTGTCAGCACTTCTTTGGCCCTGTTGTTCCCTGTTGTTCTTGGTGTTCTCATTGTTAGTTCTTTTGAGAAAACAAAGAAAATAGTGTTTAGTCTTTAACACAGTATTTTAACTTGTATTTTATGATATTTATATTTTTTTTTACCTTTGGATAGTACATTTTAACTTTGCAGTATTATGAGCTATAGAAAGAGAAGAAGAGAAACAGATTAAGAGAATGAGGTTTTAAATGTTAATCATTATGGGCGAAAATTTCCTTTTTTGCATTAATACCCTACACCTTGTACAAGTGCCATGCCAGTCTTCACTTAATGTAATGGTACAGGCAGCACAGCTATCCAAAAAGCATAGACAAGAAGAATCTGAAGCTATATAATTAAAAATACAATACAAGTGAAAGATCATTAATGAAACATTTAGAAGGGAAATATATTCTTCCGGTGCAATAAAATCACAAATTTATGGATATCAACCATCTAAAGAAATGAAATCATACAACCTAAAGAAAAATAAATACAAGTTTAGAGTAAATTCAGATTTTATAATTAAAAAACCTAGAGTGTGAGCGTCTCTTTCTTTATGAGAATAAATGGAACTGTCTTCAAAATTCAATTTATTGACATTTACTCAATCAGCAAGTGCATATTTAATGCATAGGTTTTGTTAGACCCTGTTTTATATAATATGAAAAATGATTCATGACCTTCTGCTTTCAAGGGTTTTACTGTTAGTAAACATAGAAAAAATGTTAATAAAAGATAAAATTAAGTCTGTTGCGGTGGCCCATGCCTGTAATCCCAGCTGCTCAGGAGGCTGAGACAGGAGGATTGCCAAGTTCAAAGCCAGCCTTAACGATTTAGTGAGGCCCTATGCAACTTAGAACCTGTCTCAAAATTAAAAATAAATAAATAAATGAATAAAAGGGGGAAATGATAAAATTAAATAGAGTTTTTAAGCAGGACTAAAGGTACACGCAGTAATCTCTGAAATGCAAGTTAATGAGGGATTCATTATGAAAATAAGGATAAAGAAGCTAAATAGGAGGAAGGAAAAGGTAAGGGGAGGTATTAGGGAGTTTTTGGTCCCAGGGATTGAACTCAGGGGCACTTGACCACTGAGCCACATCCCCAGCCCTATTTTGTATGTTATTTAAAGACAGGGTGTCACTGAGTTGCTTAGTGCTTCACTTTTGCTGAAGCTGGCTTTGAACTCATGATCCTCCTGTCTCAGCCTCCTGAGCCACTCGGATTACAGGCCTAGGCCATCGTGCCTGGTTGATCAATTTATATGCATGTATGAACATGCCATGGCAAAACTCACCACTCTATAATTAATATGTTTTAAGAAGAAAATTATGAAGATCAATATTGTGTCATTTCAATAGATGAAAAAAAAATGGGAAAATGTGATTTATTTTGGAAAAAAATCAAAAGAAGAAAAGGCAGAGGTGTGAGAATATATGCTATATTTAAGTAGATACAAGAGGACTATATGAGGTAGAATTAATGAAACCATCAGTCATTTGCCACTGTGGCAATAAAAGGAAAGTGGGAGATGTAACGTTGCTTTGAGGGTCAAAATAGGATCAAAAGAAGGACTTTCAGAATAACAGAGGCCTTGACTATTTATTGGTAAACTTGGAAGATGAAGGGAGCTGTTGATAGTTGTAATATCTCTTTGTATTTTATTGCTTTATATATAAGTGGTCAGTATTGAAGGGAACCAGTATATTTATACCATCAGTGAACTTCAGACAAAAAAACCTGAAAAATAAATTAACTGAGATATGGGGAAAGGACTATGTGTTTGAAATGAACAATGATGTCCTATTTCAGTTTAGAAAAGAAGTTTTTTTAATCAACATTTTCTAAAGTCCTTCAGAAAAAATAAACAAGAATCACATTGTGTACATGGGATAAATTTTAGGTTAGGCAAACATATCTAAGATCTGAGAGGATAAACATTGTATTTTTCTTATTCATGGCTTTGTCTTTAATATATTAAGGATATTGTGAATCTTCTAGAAATAATGTCCAGTGCAGGATACCCCAAAAGTAGAATTTCATAGGTTCACATAGTTTTATCCTGCAAAGCATCTCTCAGAACAAATGATTCACAAGAAAATATTTTGGGAAACTTGACTTTACACAAATGAAAATGAAACATGCTTCTAAGATTCACTAACTGTATGATAATCTCCAATTGGAAGTGTTACATTCAAGAAACACATTGTGCACAATACTTTAATTCCTACTCTGAAGTTAACATGTAATCTTTTGCATTGCTCATTTTATGGCTAGCAGGTGTAACACTCTTACTAAATTCATGCTGCTTAAAATCTTCTGAAGAAGAGTTGGAGGTAAAATGATTAAAGTTCTGAGGTCTGCAAAATTTGATGGCTCCCTGATGGGATTCATTTCCAAGGAGACTGGATATCTACTATCTTATTGGTCTAGCAATTTAGAACCATAAAGACCAAAAGTCCATGAAAATGAAAAATGGTAGGAGTAAGGAGATAATGTTTTCTTCGAGTTTGTATTTCTAAATCTGTTGTGTTTAGCAAGGGAAACTGTGCTTAAATGTCTTTATTTTTATTGTCCTCGAGTTTGGGTTAGTGTATAATTTTCTTTAGATCCTTATAGTTGTTCGCTGGTATAATTCCAAGTAGATTTAATACAGAATGGTATGCTACTGAAATGCCTTTAAGGACTAAATTAGTTAAATTGCCACTTATTAAAGATATAGAGTATGAAATTTCATTACAAAAAAAATGGGATAACAGAAAAAAACGTATTTCACTCTCAGTACCTTTAACAAATGGTTGAATAGTGAGTCCACCATGGAAAGTGAGGTCAAAGGATATTTAAAATGATCATTTCTGGCATATCAAAGAGTTTGATGTTAGGCAATCTGCATAATAGGATTCATAAACTAAGTGGCTTTAATTTTATCGTGGAACAAAAATTATATAGCCATGACTACTCCCTGAGGTGTTAACATATAGAATAATAAGATCTCCCACACACTTTCATGGAAATGAATTAAGATAAGTGATGAAAATGTTACTTTTTTCAGCTATACCTCATCAGCATCATCAGTTACTTTCAGAGACGTTAAGATAGTCAAATGAGGATACTCCTTTTAATAGTTTAGAATGTGATCTTTTCTTCAACACTATAAGGGATTGTTCAGAAGTTGATATCTCTATATAGTGGGTGTTTGTGTCTGAATATATGAAGGAAGAAAGGAAAGAATGGGAGAAGATAGAATGGTTGAAATTAACTTTGATGCAGAGTTCATGTTAAGGTCATTTAATGGTGGCTCCATGTTATTAAACCAGATTTAGTATTCCTGATTATAAAAGGAAATGCACGTCATAAAAAGTCTACAGAATTAGTTTTCAAAATAAAAGAAGTATAAAACATTAGAAGAGAGAACTCTTGTCAACATGTCAGCACAGCAAAAAGCGTAACAGTTTCAAACTATTTGCAGAGCAATATATAAACTATGGTTCCATTAAAGCCTACTATGTAAAATGCACATAAACGCATATGCAGGAGTGTTCCTGCTTAGAAGTTTACATTTTGAGATTTACATGCTTGAATCAGAAATCATTTGAATAGAAAATGACCCATAATTTTTAGAATCCTAGAGCAGTAGTTTCACAAAAATACTTCAATTAGAGGATTCTATGATATTTGGGTGCGGGGAGTGGAAATCTTTTAAGAGAAAATTATTATTTCATCTAATTCTTGCTATTCACTTGTCAAAAAGAGATATGCTATTTTATCCAGGGAAGAAAAAAGTTGATGTGGAGATAGCAGAACTTTTACAAGGAAGCTTCCTGATTATGTAATATTAGGTAGATGATATTAGTACCCTGTTAAAAATATAAGAAATAATGGGTGTGGGGCGCATCTGTAATCACAGTGGCATGGGAGGCAAAGGCAGGAGGATCACAAGTTTAAAGCCAGTCCCAGCAATTTAGTGAGGTCCTAAGTAACTCAGTGAGACCCTGTCTTTAATTAAGATATAAAAATGGGCTGGGGATGTTGCTCAGTAGTTAAGTGCTCCTGAGTTTAATCCTCAGTGCCCCTTCTCCATGAGAAATGATGCTACTATTATATCAAAACATCCCATCCAATGAAAGAGCTATCTATTGTTATTTGTCACTTTAAAATTTATCCCCTTATAATTTTCCATAGCTTAATGGAAATAGTCCTTTAATAATTCTGTGTACTATATCCTTATCACCAGACCTAAAAGTGTAATTTTACATAATAAGAAAGTTCTTGCCCTCTTTGTAATCCTCCTCCTTCTATTTTTCCCTTTTATATTATTTTATTTCATTTACTGTGTTTTATTATGTTTTCTTTTCACTTTCTCTTCTTCTTTTACCCTTCTCCAACTTCATCTTCATTTAATAATAATTATAATTGCCATTTATTGAGCATGACCATTGTTCTAAGTGTTCTTTAATCTAATTTTCCGTCTTTCTACAAATGCACATTGAACATTTCTAAAACACAAAAGTATCCTAGAACTCCATAGATACTGCAATGAAGAAATGAAACAATGTCATTCCTTGGAGCTTATATTTATTTTTTATATTTCCTTGAGGAAACAGATGATAAAAATATAAACAAGGCTACTACTTATTACATTAGGTACTCTAAAGGACATAAACAGGGTGATGAAATAGTTATATTCATCACTCAAAAGTTAGAAAAAGTTCTTTGGACTGATATGAAAAGGAGTCATCTATATAAGGATCTGGGGTCAAGACATTTCAGGCATGGTTTGGAAATGACTTTCTGACAATAGAACACCAATGGAGGCTTCTTTGGTTAAAGCTCAATTAGAGAAAAGGAAGATTACATTAAGTAAGAATAGAGAGATGGCCAGGAACTTGTTCATTCAGAAACCTCCAGGCCAACATAAGGAATAGATTTTACTCTAAAACAACTGAAGTCTCATTGAAGTTTTTTAAGCAGGTGATATGATCTTATTTGAAGTTTAAAAATTTCCATCTACCATGAGTAAGGTTCACAATGGAATCAGGGAGACGTATTAGAAGGCCTTTGAATTAGGGTGATAGTAGATATCAAATTGAATCACTATGGAACTCTTGAATATAGAAGCAAACTGGGAATTTGCTTTGAAAACAAAGCCACAGAAGCTGATGATGCATTTCATGTAGAGAATAAAGGAAAACAAATGATCAATTATGAAATTTAGGCCTTCAGTTTGAAGAATTGGGTTTATTGTGGTTCATTTATTAAGTTGAGGATAGCTGAGTGAACAACAGATGTTTTGATATTGATTTTAGTTGAAAATCAGTAATTCATATTGACAAATTTACTTTTGGTTATCTATGACATATCTAAGTGGTAACATCAAGGAACCTGTCACACACAAATATATGAGTATAGGTCTAGGGTTTAAACAGAAATTTTGAAACCATAAACATATTAATGGCATTTAAAGCAATGATGTTATAATTTAATTACCTCTAAAACCATTAAAACAGAGAAAAGAAGTCAGGAAAGGAGAGAGAAAAAAAAATTAATAGAAGGATCCTAAGATTGAGCTCTCCTAATGTGGCTGAAAAGAATGAAAGAAAAGAATTCTAAGACTGAGTCCTCAACCACACACATCAAGACTCAAAATTGCGCAAAGAAGGTGGGTTTTGAAAGGAGCCAGAGAAGTATCAGGGTACTTGTTAGGCAGGAGAATACAGTGTCTCCGAATTGAAGAGAGAAAAATGATACAGGAGGGCCTGGTTGACTGGGTTGAAGTTTGCTAAGAAGGTAATATGGAGGTTAGTAGGATAATATTAATAATATCTGTTTAATTGAACTCCAAATGTAAAATATTGGAATAAGTATATGAGTGAGTTTGAGAGGAAAATGTAAACTCAATCCTTATAACAAACTTAGATATTATTAGCATTTAACAGGTGAGAAAATTTAGACTGAGATTAAATAATGTATTAATGTCATATGAAATTGATAAAAACCAGGTTCAAACCAAGGTCTCTCTGACATCAAAGATCACTGCCCTTAATCAATACATAATCATACAGGGCAGAGGTTTATATTTAGAGGGGAAAAAGACTGATAATTTGAATAGCTCAATTTATTGCAGCACTGCTGCTAATGTTCATTAGTAGAAATCTTAAGGTATCTACTCCAGAAATAAAATGGGTCTTTATCTTTTGGAATAGGAGTGATACAAGGGAGGTGTTAGCATTATCCAGTGTATTGATTTTATTTCACAAAAAGCAACTACTGGGGCTATGGCTCAGTGGTAGAGCACTTGCCTGGCATGCATGAGGCACTGGACTCAATCCTCAGTACCACATAAAAATAAAATAAAGGTATTGTGTCCACCTACAACAAAAAAATACATATAAAAAAGCAACTACTGCTGACTACATCCCCTACTTACGTTGTAGGAGTAGATTTGCCTGGTATTCTATGGTATTGCATTTCCCATGTTACATTCTTTTGAGCCTAGCCAACAGGGACTTTATTCTGTGCTAGTACATTTTAAATAATATAAACTTCTGGTTTTTACAATTGATACTTAACATTATGGTTTTGTAGATGTGCCTATTTACAAAATGCCAGATGCAATTGAAACACTGATCACTAGCAACTTGATGTCAATGTTATGCACAAAATAGAAATAATTGAGAATTGATTAAAGAAGTTTTTCTCATCATTATAAATATCAATACATTATATAATATCATCAAAGGCTGCATTTTCACAATTTATAGTTATCACAAATTAGTATGTTTTGAGATTCTTCACAGGATATACCTGCAATGTTAATTATACCATGATGGTGGCAGTACTCTAGTGTTCAGGCCAAAATAAATCACTATCAAAAGAATAGTCAGCCCATGCACACCTCACATGTTGGTATGTTATCTTTTTGGAAGTGTGGATGTGAAAGATCTCCATGACTTGCATCTTTAAGCTGATTATATTGCAAAGAGAGTAGAATTTTAGATTGAACACGGTTTTTGTTTCAGTAAACAGTAAGTGTCCCTTGGAGAAGTTTCCAGAGGTAATCAAATCATATTTGCACCATTTATGGAATTTACTTTAGAGCTGTTTCTTAAAAGAAGTTCCATGTTTGTTTTATATTTTAATTAAAATTGTGCTTTGGACACATAACCTAAGTATATCTAGGAATCATGTGCATAAACATTCCAAACATACCAAATATCCTGGATTTGATTTCTATATTGAAAAACAACTGTACTAAAATGCAGTACAGGGCAGACCACTTGATTTAACCTGCTAAAGGTCAAGTGGGGGTCATGGTAAATAATATTGACTGAATCCCTATTACATGCCAACCCTGTGAAAAAGCCTTTTGTGTGTATCTAACATGATCACCACAAACAATATGTAAGTTCAGTATTACTATTTTAATTTTGCCTATAGAGGTCAAATAACTTGGATAAGGGTCCTATACAGCTGGTAACTATCATAAATAGAATGCAAGAACTATGAACACTAAAATGTAGATTGTATTCACATTCTTTGTCAAGAACCCAGATTACTTTTGTTGAAAAACAGAATAAATGGCTAATAACAGGTGTACTCTTCTGAAACTAGCTAAATCCTAAATTGCAATATTCACAGAATAAGATATATATCCATATACATATACAGGTATAATAAAAACTTCACTGGAGTTACAGGGTTTTTAATTTTTTTTTTATTTCTAAGTTGTTGATGGACCTTTATTTTATTTATTTGTATGTGGGGCTGATAATTGAACCCAGTGCCTCATGCATGCCAGGCAAGTACGCTACCACTGAGCCACAACCCCAGCCCCAAGAGTTATAGCTTTTTAATATATTTTTATGATAATATAGTACATGTTTGTTGCAGAAAATTTGAAAGCTTTTGAAGAAAATAATAGCCAATAATGGCTCAGCATTTTCTATCAATCAGATGCTATGCTATTTACCATTTGTTTAATGCTTATGAAAGCAGAAGCAGATGATATTATTTTTATTTCCATTTTTACAAATGAAGAAAGAAAGTATAGAGAAATTAAGTATCCTTCCTAAGTTGTCACACCTGTGTGAGAGTCAGGATTCAGGCAGTATCAGTTTAACTTGAGAGCCTACACTTCTTACCACTATACAGCCTGTAATTATCTCATTATCCACAGAAAACTACTGCCAATATTTTCATCCCTTTCCTTTTACAGGCTCATTCTGTAAACATTGATGTCATAATTAGTTTCTATTTTCTTACTACCAAAGGTGGATTAAAATTTTAAACATTCTTTCATGAAGCTCAAATTTTCTGGGCTATATATATATATATATATATATATATATATATATACACACACACACACACACATACATACACACACACACACACACAAACTTTGAATTGTCCCCCAAATTTCATGTATATATAAAATATAGAGTCTCAAAGTATGAGACTTTCTTTCTTAAAGTTTAAAAAAACAAATAATACATTTTTCAAAAAGTTTATATTCTAGTATATTCTACATTTCTATCTTATGATCAGGGTGCCTGACATTTGTAAAAGGCAAAAGTTCACGGACCTGAATTTCCCAAGTTTGCAATCCTCTGCTCTTTTCTTTATAATTTTTGTCATCCTGTAGAGATCCCAAGGCTTTCATTAGCCTTGTGCTGCCCCTCTGCTGATGCCTCACAAACTTTTGCCTTTCAGAGCCATTCAACATGATATACATTCCAACAGAAATCATAATCTCACTAACAAGAAGCACTGGTCAAATTATTTCCCTAATGTAGGAGCCCAGATACCCATATTTGACTTTGTCTGTGAAAATGCAACTTTACTAACAGTTTGAAATGATAAATGAATTTGAGCTGGTTTATCTATGTTCACTGACATCAGCCTCTATGCATACACAGAGTACATAGCAGCTGTTAAGATGTCCTTTCAATTTTACATAGCAACTCTTTAATCTAAATTGAATTATTTTCCAGTGTAGAAGCATATATACTTATTTTGAGGCAGAATAATTCCAGTGTCTTGTGCTGATACTCATGCCATATTATCCACTGATTCTCAATTGTGGTACATATCTGAGTTTTTAATGTATCTTGGTGTCAAAGGAACTGGTAGTTCTAACTTTTCTACATGCATTCCATTCCCTCTATACTAGTCTGCTTGGCCTGCAATAGCAAAATGCCACAGCTTGGGTGGTTTGAACAACAAAAATTTCTGTCTCACAATTTTGGAAGCTGAAAATCTAAAATCAATCACCATCCAATGAGATCTCTCTCTCTCCCTAGCTTGTAGACAACTGCTTCCTGGCTGTGTCTTCACATGGCAAAAAGAGAGACAGGGGTGGGGCAGGGAGAGAAAAATTTTGATGTCTCTTTTAAGGATATCAGGGTTCCATCTTTCTGATCTCATTTAACTATAATTAGCCTCCATATAGTCCTACCTCCTCTTGTTTGAATTGTCCTCCAAAATGTTAGAAACTAAATCCCAATATAACAGTGTTCGCAAGTGGGTCCTTCAAAAGGTGATTAGAGTGCAAGTCTTCTCCTTCACAAATGGATTAATGCTGTCACCACAGGAATAGGTTAGTTATCATGACTATGGGTTACTTATGAGAGGACAGATTTGATCCCCCCCCTTTCCTTTCCCCTGTGTGTGCATGTATGCACATGCACATTTGTTCTCTTAATCTTCTGCCTTTGACATAGGAGGACAAAAGCAAGAAGGATTTTTTCAGATACAGCTCCTTATTCTTGGGTTATACAGCCTCCAGGTCTATAAGAAATCTCTTCATCATGTCTCTTCTTTGTAAACCATCCAATATCATGCATTCTGTTATAATAATGTAAAATGGACAACAGCACTGCCCAAAATCATTAACTTATGAGAGTCTATGTCCGTGTGCTCCAGAATATGTTACTTGGGTCATTTTGCCCTGACTTTCTCATCTTCAACTTGCCTACACCTTTTACTGATCTGAATGCTAAATATTTCTATTTACTGAATACAGATATCTTTACAAGTAACCACTACTGATGTCTGCATCAGCATATTTATCTTCATGTCAAGAGTAAGTCTGGTATCCATTAGAGTTTGTCAGCACAATAATAACTCAATTATAACTCTTCAATGTTAGGACACTCCACATAAGACACTGCTCCCAAAATTGTCCCTTCTTATGCTGCTGGAGGTTATGCTGCTTATGGTTCTACTGCTGATTCCTCCATTTCTTCTGATACTTGAATCAAAACTTGTGGGTCCAGGAATGATGTATCTGTGCTTACACATGTTGAGGGGAAGTTTACCTCTCTGCATTGGAATCTAAATCATGAGAGGTAAAGAGTTTCTGCTAAAATTTGAAAGGTCCATTTTCTTTTGTCCTACAGGATTATCTAGCCTTCCTTACGGAAAAGTGCTTCTGCCTCACCACACTAAGCTATCACACCCCTGAGCCACTACACAAACAGAAAATATTTTGTTGCTGTATGCCCAAGATTTGACTTTTTTCTGCTTTGTTCAAGGTCACTTTGTTATACACAAATATTTAACTAGTTGTCTGCTATGGCTACAGCCAATCTACAGAAATACATTGAAGGCTCAGGAAAAACAAGATGATAATATTAGCACTCTGGCCTGCAACTATTCACTGAATTTATTACTAATGTCTCCAAGAGCTGTTTTTGGCCTCAGCCCAGGGTTGGAGGCTGTAGCAGTGTCCACAGGCACACACTTTGCACCTGCCATACTGATATTGGCTTTATTTTCAGCATTAGTTTTCATGTTCTTGGTGCTTCTTTGTGTCATGGCTTTCTCTTCACCAGAAAGCAGCTCAGCTGGCAGAAGCAGGAACAGGAAGGCCAGAGCCTCAGACTCGGCCTAAGACTTAAAAAGCAGACAGACGGCTCTTCACCAACATGGGTTACTAAGGAAGTATACTAAAATTTAATATTGTAAAATGACAAATATCACAAAGATACAGAAATTCAGAACCTTTTAAGACAAATATAAGAAATAATACCATAAAAACGTGCCAGATTGACCAATGGCAATGTCAGCATTGTCAACCCACTGCTGAGAAGAGGGAGAGTGCAGACAGAGAAGGAGGAAAGCCAGAAAATAAAATTTGCTTTGGGGAACCTGTGGAACAGAGAGGGAAGGAGATATTACCTGACTCAGAGGTGATGGGGTAAATTGTGGAGTCAAAAGTGATTTAAAGTGATCAAAATTCATTGGCTGGCAGGTGTAAAGTCTAGCAGAAACCAGAGATGCAGTGTTTGAAACCAATTTTAAATAGCCATGTGGCAGTGAGCAGAGGCAGGAGATTGGGAACTTATGAAGAAAGTTGCCAACTTGACTCAGTAGTCACCTATTATGGGGTCCAGAGTGTGTCTCGTCCAGTGTGATTGGAACTTACACGAAGAGCAATGTGCTTGAGGTGGTCTGGGCTTGGAAAACTGAGGAGAGAGAACCACATTTGTTGCTGTTGTCTCATTCTAACAATGGGAAAGACACCAGTAACCATTCAGACAGGTGCGTCTGCAGTCTAGGTCTGATCCCAGATAATTGACATCCATAGTTGTACAATATATGTGAAGCCTGTGGTGATTTAAACTCCTCTAAAAGTGGAATTTTCAGGAATCCCCTGAGACCCAGACAACCAGCAGAGATTAGTATCTCCCCAGCAACAGTGGGTATGGATCAATTCTCAAATATCCACTGACAGAAGTTCCAAAGGTTAGGCAAAAATAAATCCTAATTACAGAAACTTCCAACTTAGAACTCTGCCCTGGCCCCACTATGGGAGTTCATCATTTGTCAACACTCCCCAACCTATTTCATCCTATACTGGGGGACAGAAAGCTGAAAGCATTTATAATAAGCTTTGGCTTCTGGCCACAACAGCTGGCAGCTTGGTGACAAACACAAAGGTGTGGGCCTTAACAACCCCAATCCTTGACCTGAGGTTTACAAAGCCTAAAAATAAATATAAAGAAGGATACAACAATGTAAACAATGAAAATCCATTCTTGCCAACAGTTTTGGCCATCTCAGAAGAAAAATGTAATTTATTTCTTATCAAGAATTTTTTAGACCCACTCCTTTTTTAAAATTTTAATTTAAATATAACATTTTAAAAACTTTTCTATTCTTTTAAAAGTTATTTATTTTTTTTCTTTCTGTATAATTGTGTGGGGGGATGTGAGTATATTTTCTCACTGCATGAATAGGTTTGAATATATACACACATATACATATAACTTTTCCTTCATTATCCTTCCTTTCTTCTCCCCTGTTCATTGTTAGCATTAGTTGGACTTTAGTGGGATACATTTTGAGTTTGAAGTTTTTTAATCTTATATTTATTTGTACTTGCTTTTTTTGTTCCTCTTCTTACCCTTTCTTTACTCCCTTCTCCTGATAATAGGCAGATTTTTCATGTTTCTTCTTTCTCTTATTATTTTATTACATTTGGTTATTTGTTACTCTTTCTTTAAAACCATTATTTGCTACCCAATTCCCACTTCTCCTGTTTACTTTTTAAGTATTTCAAACTTTCTCTTGCCTTCCTACCCTATTTTCTCTTCACTTAATAAACTATAATTCTTCTCACTGATAGAATTATATAGTTGATATAATTCCTACCCTGTTCATGTTGTTGTGATAATAAATACAGTGATAATGTAGAAGACAACTACTTTTCTAATCCATTGTTGTTTATTTTTGGTGCTGATGTTAAATTCTGATCCTACCATTCCTTTCTAGATTGTAATTGGTGTTATATATGTCAAGGTAGACCAGCTATTTATTTAGGGCTGTTCATTGGTTGCTAATGTTATTGGTATTCTTGGATACCCCTTTTTCTCTAAGAGGGCCCGGGAAGACAAACCAATGATAAGGCCCCAAATAGGAATAATTAGAAGTGTACCTCAGGTCCCTCTTTTGTTTATCTAATAATACAACAACAAAAAAGAGAAGTCTCTAAAACAAAAAGGCAAACACATACAAAAGGACACATGTATAAAAGACAAAAAGAAATATATCTCAACTATGCAAAAACTTAAGACATGTAAATATATGAGGAAACAAGCAAACAAATTTCCCTCCAAAATTCATAATCCCTCAACAAAGGAACAAAAGGATAAAATTCCAAAGAAAAACTATAAAAACTGAATATTAAAATGTTGAATGAACTAAAGGAAGAACCTAAGGAGTGAATTAAGGGAGGAAATAAAGGAAGTGAAAGACCCCCCCAAAAAATAGAGATATTGAAAAGAAACCAATCAGAATTCCTGGAAATTAAAGACACAATGAATCAAAATAAAAACTCACTTGAAAGTATCACTGACAGAGTTTATTTTAGTTAACTTTTTCACTGCTGCAACCAAAAGACCTGAAAGAGCAATTTTAAGAAGGAAATGTTCATTTGGGGGCTCACAGTTTCAGAGATCTCAGTCCATACTGGCAGGCTCCATTCCTCAGGGCTCAGGTGAAGCAGAACATCATAGCCGTGGGGTGAGGAGAAGGAAAGAAGTGGGAATATGGCACCAGGAAGCAGAGAGAGAGTGATAGTCTCAACAAGGACAAAATATAAACCTCAAAGATATGTTCCCAATGACTCGCCTCCTCCAGCCATGCACTACCAACCTGTAGTTACCATTCAGTTAATTTCTATCAGGGTATTAACACACTGATTGGCTTAGGGTTCATAAGGCTATTTCATCTCTAAACCATCTTGCATTATCTCATACATGAGCTTTTGAGGAACATCTCACATCTGAAGTATCACACCACTCCTATTCAATATATTCCTTGAAACTCTAGCCAGAGCAATCAGGTAAGAAAATAAAACAAGTGATACAAATAGGAAAAGATAATATCAAATTATCTGTTTCCTGGTGACATTATTGTGTATCTGGAAGATTAAAAAATTCCACTGGAAGAATTTTAGAGCTGATAAACCAATTCAGCAAATAGCAGGATACAAGATCAATATCCATAAATCAAGAGCTGTCCTAGATTCTTACAGTGATTCTGCTGCAAATGGGTTCAATAAAACTACTCCATTCACAGCAACCTAAAAAACAAACAAACAAACAAAAAAAACCCTGGAACTTAATTTAACCAACCCTCTACATTGAAAACTACAGAACACTGAAGAAAGAAATTAAAGAAGACCTTTTTAAAAAAAAATGTGGAAAGACCTCTCATGTTCTTGGATAGGAAGAATTAATTTTGTGAAAATGTCCATGCTAGCAAAATGAATGTACAGACTCAATGAATTCCCCATAAAAATATCAATGGAATTCTTCACAGAACTAGAAAAAACAAGAGATTCAGAATAGCCAAAACAATCTTGAGCAAGAAGAGTGAAGCTGGAGGCATTATGATACCTAATGCAAAAAACTAGGAATGTAACCACTATATGACCCAACTATCCCATTCCTCAGTGTTTATCCAAAACAGCTAAAATCAGTATTCTAGAGAAATTCAGCTACATCAATGTTTATAGTAGTGCAATTCATAAGAGCCAAAGTTTGGAATCAGTTCTGATGCCTGTAAATAAATCAATGGATTAAAAATGTGGTATATATACATAAGGGAATTTTATTCAACCATGAATATGAATAAATTATAACATTTCCTGGTAAATAGATGGAACTAGAGAATATCAGGCTAAGTGAAATAAGCCAGATTTTAAAAACCAAGGGTTGAATGATTTCTTTCATTTGTAGAAGCTAGAGTAAAATAAGGTGAAAAAAGTGAGGGTCATATATCAAAAATATATGTTACATCAGTGGAATAGAAGATGAAATTGAGAGGGAATGAGGTGAGACGGGAAAGGGGACAAATGCAGAATGAATTTGACAAAGTTGTTATACATGCATGTTTAAATATATCATACTGAATTTTACTCATATGTGTATTTGTTATGCACCAATTAAAATAAATACATTACTAAAAGGAAGACCAGTAAATCAGAGGATATGAAATTGGGGTGGGGAGAGGGAAGGGGGGACTTCAGGGACTGAAATGAAATAAATTAAATCTCTTGCATGTGTGATTATGTCAAAATAAACTCAACTATTATGTATAGCTATAATGTACAAATAAAAGCATAAAAAGATGATACAACAAATAAAAGAAAAATATATTCTAATATCCTTGATGAACATAAACATAAAAATCATCAAAAATACTTTTAAACTGAATTCAACAACACAATAAATGGTAATACACCATGATCAAGTCAGTTTTATTGCAGGGATGCAAGTCTGAGGATTTTTGTTGGAGAATTAAGATGGTCCGTATTCAGGATTATTATTGAAAAATATATACTAATTCCTTTAATTTTATGGTTTTTCTAATGTCAATTCTTTCCCAATATTATTTGCATATCTATTTTCTTTTTTTAATATTTATTTTTCAGTTTTCAGCAGACACAACATCTTTATTTTATTTTATGTGGTGTTGAGGATCGAACCCAGCGCCCCGCGCACGCCAGGCGAGCGTGTTACCTCTTGAGCCACATCCCCAGCCCCTGCATATCTGTTTTCTATATAGATCTATTCTCTCTCATGTTCTTGTAGTTGTGTTTGTCTTTGTCATCTATTTTTAGGATTACTTTAATTATCTTCTGATATGATGGCTTAGTGGCCTTTAAATAACTTAGTTTATACTTTCTTTGAAAGTTTTTATCTCCTATTCAATTCTGAAGAATATTTTTATTGGGTATATTAATTTAGATTGGCAGTTTTCTATCAGGTTTTGAAACACATTACATACTCTGCTTGTCTTTGGAGTTTCTGCTGAGAAAATCTGTTATACTGATTAGTTTGCTTGTATAAGTGACTAGGTATTGCTTTCATGCAGCTTGTGGTGTTCTCTTATTGTTCTGTACTCTTGGTATTTTAACTCTAATATGACATGGGAAGTTTCTTTTCTAGTCATCACTGATTATCTAAATGATTTCTCTACCTGGATCTCCATAATTCTCTCAAGTTTTGGGAAATTTTCCACTATTATTTCACTAAATATATTTTCTATACCTTTAATCTGTATTTTAGTACACTTGTTTACTATAACATATATTATATATTTGATCTTTTAATCCTGTCTCAGAGGTCTTGCATATGTTATATTAATAGTTTACTTTATCCTTACTAGGTTCTGAATATGATACTTCATCAACTTTATCTTCAAGCCCTGAAATTATGTCTTCTGGTTCATTTAGTCTTTGGTGAGGCTTTCCACAGAGTTTTCTATTTGACTGATTGTTCTTTTCATTTCCAAGATTTCTGTTTGGGTCTTTCTCAGAATATCAATCTACTTAATTGCTCTTTCATATTCTATGTTGTCTTCTGCAATTCATTCATTTGTTAATTTGCATCTTCTTTGAATCCATTGATCATTTTTACCATATTTAAAATTCTTTTTCTGGTATTTCATCCACTTCAATATCTATGGATTCAGCTACTGAGGAGTTAGGAACTTTTAGAGGAGTCATGTTGCCTTGTTTCTTCATGTTCCAGAACTTCTATGTTGACATTTATACATCTATTGGGGTAGACATCTCTTTCATTTTTGTGTGTGAGTTTTCTTGGGAAAGTCTTCTCTTGACAGTGTGTCTAGAGCTATCAGTTTGTTCTATAGGGTTGAGTTTAGTTGCAAATAATAGTGTAGTTCCCCCATGGTTTCTGTGACTATTTACTGATGAGTTTTAACCCAAGGTATACTGCGTTGGAATTGAGAGACCTTTCCTCTACTGGTGTTGCATGAGTGGGGTCTCTCTGGTAGTTCAAGTAGGAACATTAATCGCAGCAGAAGATATAGAGTGCATCTTCTGTAGTTATTTCTTTAGTATTTCCATGATTTCCTGTTCACAAGGGTATATTAATTTAGGTTGGCAGTTTTCTATCATACCATGGCTATGCTGCTTCTTCATAGGTGCAACGTGTACAATATTTGTATTAATTCTCTCTACTAATGTTATTGGATTGAATTCCCAGGAGTGGGTCTTCAGTCCCCCACCCAAGCTGTGCCTACTTAGGGGCTAGGTCATTGACTGAAGGCCTTTATTTCCCCTATATTTGAAGTTGAATATTCCACAAAGATTCAAGAAAGGCTAGATTATGGTTAGAGAAAAGTTCAGTTTCTCTAAACTGTGCCATGTTTGTAGCTCAGCAACAGACACTCACTCAATCTGCTTGAGGTGTTACACCTAATTATCTTCCACATTTATAAGGAATAAAGCAACAAGCAGTAACACCAACAACATAAAAATATACCAGATGTAGACATACAATTACAATTAATCAAAAGACCACAACTATTCCTCCAATAATGCAGAAAAGGACAAAATATTATAGAATAAATTTTAAAAATTTAAAAATAATAAAAATTAAAATTAATGAAAAAGGAAAATGATAAACTAGAAGAGAAAGAAAAATTCTGTAAAAGTGTATTAAAATATAAATATAATAAAAGTCAAAAAGAATAATGACAATTACAAAATAAGTGAAGATAGACAACATGGAGTAAATATAATAAATACAACTGAGTCAAAATTTTATCCTAATTGTGAGTTAACATCTTCATATCAGAGAAAACATTTGGCCTTTGGTTTTAGGGGATTGGCTTATTTTGTTTATCATGATATTCTCCCACTCCATCCATTTACCAGCATATGCCATAATTTCATTCTTCTTTAAGGCTGAATGTATTCCATTAAGTATATATACCTTATTTTCTTTTTCCATTCATCTGTTGAAGGACACCTAAATTGGTTCCATAGTTTAGCTACTGTGAGTTGAGCTGCTTTAAATTTTGATGTGGCTGCATCACTGTAGTATGCTGATATTAAATCCTTTGGGTATAAATGTAGGAGTCAGATAACTGAGTCAAATGATGGTTCCATTCCAAGTATTCTGAGGAATGTCCATACCATTTTCCACAGTGGCTGCACCAACTTGCAGTCCCACCAGCAATGTATGAGTGTACCATTTTCTCTACATCCTCATCAATGCTTGTATTCTTGTTAGTTAACATTCTGACTGGAGTGAAATGAAAATTCAGTGTAGTTTTGATTTGTATTTCTCTAATTGTTAGAGATGTTGAATATTTTTATATGTTTGTTGATTGATTGTATTTATTATTGATTGTATTTCTTCTTTGTTTTTTGTTTGTTTGTTTGTTTTTTGGTGTTAAGTCTTTTGAGTACCCTAGAGATTAATACTTTATCTGAGGTTCATGTGGTAAGGATTATCTCCCCTTCTGTAGGCTCACTCTTCACATTATTGTTTCCTTTGCTGAGAATGTTTTATCGGCTATGTGGATGTTAAGGGTGGGGATAGGGAAGGATAGAGTTACTTTTGATTTGGTAGAGGGGAGTGAAGGGAGGGGAGGAGTCTGGGATAGGAAGTGTAGTAGAGTGAATCTGACATTATTACCCTATGAACATGTATGCCTAAATGACCAGTGTGGTTCTACAAAATGTACTACCAGAAGAAGGAGAAATTACACTCCATTTATGCATGATGTGTCAAAGTGCATTCTACTGCCATGTATAATTAGAACAAATTTAAAAAAGAAAAATAAATTAAATAGAAAACAAAAATTGATGAGATGTTTATTTGGGGCACACTTCTTTCTAGCAGATGGACAGATATTCCAGAGGCCCTTAGTCTATACACCCAGTCATTTGGTCAATATCTGGTCCACAGCAAGCCCTTCTCATCAGCTCAGCTTCAGTGTTGTATGTGCCATAGTTGGCAGGCATTTATTCATCCCCAACAACCCTTGTTGTGTACATCTGGGGGACTGGGAAATATCCAAGCCTTAGGATATACCCAAAGTGTCTCCAGGTGTAAGTAGGGGGTAGTGAAACCAGTGAGTTCTGTGGTTGAAGTAGGATGTATGGCAACCAAGTATTTTGCCACCCATGGTTCTGGAGCTATCAGATCTAGTTCCTCACTGCACCACTAAAGACCTCTTGACAAGCATCACCAGAGATTTGGGTTTTTGTCACAGGACACACACACACGATCTTCTACTTTCTGTTCCAGCTGGGGATCCCTTCGGGTTAAAGGGTGGACTCATAACCATCTCTTCTCCAAGCCACAACTGTTTTGTGTGGCTACCTCCCATGTACTCAATGTGGCAGGGAGTCCTCATTGAAATTCTTTGAGTTTTCCGCTACCCATATCTGTTATCTAAGAAGAGGAGCCCTCTCAAGATGACTTCTGGTTATAAAACTATTAAGAGTTCAATGAGTCATTTAGTGACTCTGTTTTCTAAAGCTAGCTTGCTGTGTAAGAGGAGATACTCTCATACTAAATCCCCAAACTGGATGTAATGCTTGTGTGAATCCTGGATTTCTTCAGTAATAAGTACAGGTGGTCTGCAGCTATGATCAGCTACTATCTCTGCCTAAACCTTCTAATTCTTTGTGTGAGTTTTTCCTCCCTTACTCTCCTTGCAATGTAATTTCTCATTTGCTGCCATGACTCTTCTCCCTCACAGAATCATATAAAGGAAACATTTCCCAACATCTTGTTCACATCCCAATTTTTTCTTTTTATTGTATTTTTTTCACAAAATACAGTGCAAATTTATTGACTCAAATCATTCTTAGTTAAGATTTAAGCAAAGTGAACAGACAATAGAACTAGATACAAGTAAGTAATGGATTAACTTTAGATATTCTATTTTACTATGAATTTTCAGTACAAAAAAGCTTATTCTTTTATCCATTCATCTATTGAAGGGCATCTAGGTTGGTTCCACAGTCTAGCTATTGTGAATTGTGCCGCTATGATCATTGATGTGGCAGTATCCCTATAGTATGCTCTTTTAAGATCCTCAGGGCATAGTCTGAGAAGGGCGATAGCTGGGTCAAATGGTGGATCCATTCCCAGCTTTCCCAGGAATCTCCATACTGCTTTCCAAATTGGCTGCACCAATTTGCAGTCCCACCAGCAGTGTACAAGTGTACCCTTTTCCCCACATCCTCGCCAACACTTATTGTTGTTTGACTTCATAATGGCTGCCAATCTTACTGGAGTGAGATGGTATCTTAGGGTGGTCTATACACAATGGAGTATTACGCAGCACTAAAAAATGACAAAATCATAGAATTTGCAGGGAAATGGATGGCATTAGAACAGATTATGCTAAGCGAAGCTAGCCAATCCTTAAAAAACAAATGCCAAATGTCTTCTTTGATTTAAGGAGAGCAACTAAGAACAGAACAGGGAGGAAGAGCATGAGGAAAAGATTAACATTAAACAGAGACGAGTGGGGGGAGAGAAAGGGAGAGAGAAGGGAAAGCGTATGGAAATGGTAGGAAACCCTCAATGTTACACAAAATTACATATAAGAGGTTGTGAGGGGAAAGGGGGGGAAACAAGGGAGAGAATTGAACAACAGCAGATGAGGTAG
>NW_026000283.1:4468726-4474340 GCF_001458135.2 Marmota marmota marmota
AAAAAAAAAAAAAAAAAAAAAAACAACTAACTCATGAACTTGATCCAAAATACCTCCCTCAAGCCATCATGGACAACAAGTTGACTTAGAATCATTGTAAAAGTATGTTTACTGATTTAATGATTTTTGTTAACTACATTATTGTCGTTGATGCTATAGTATACTTAAAGATGAAGCTAAAGGGAACATCTATTAGTAGAGTTTGACAATGTGAGTTGTGAAAAGGAAAGAGATTGGTAGCAGAATCAGTAATATAGAATTCTAAGTTATAAGTTCTCATATTGTACATAACATTCCTCAGCAGCTCAGTACCTCAGATGAGAATAAAGGAACAACAAAGAAAAAGTACAAAAATTGAAGCCCAGAAGTTGGGTCTACTTTTTGTAAAGAATAGATCATTAATGGAAACAGAACACTAATTGATGGCATTTTTCTGTGTCTGAGAAAATTTTGAAAGGGAAACTAGGGTCCCTTACCTATTAAATTAACATTCATCCCCTGTATTCCCACTCATCTTGGAGAAAAGCAAAGAGAGGGTTCATCAGGGCTTGGCTAGGCACTTCAAAGAATCTTTAACTCCTCTGTGGCCTCTTTCAGAATGAACAACATCTGGCAATCACAACTAAAATTAAGATTTAATTTAGAAAGAAAGAGAATGTCTAAGAATGTGATTTCACAAATTGTTGTCCAACATGTAAGGGAATGGTATGTTTAGAGGAATTGAAAACTCAATTTAGTAGATATTTAGCATAGATGATGTATACATCACTGTTATTCATAAAATTAGATATATATTTAATACAGTCTATGTGCTGAGCATAATCCAATCTTCCCTTGTTGATTGAGGAAACACTTCAATATTGTGTATATTATTGAGTCTATAATTCTGAATGTAAGTTTTACTAGAGATAGAACATTCTATTGTATTTTCTTTATTTATGCTATTTGATTTAGTATAGGAGACACAGCAAAATGAATAGAAACAAAATTTATTGATCATAATCCATCTTAATTTGCTTTCAGAATATAGGGTATCTATCCTTCCAATAACTACGGAACAACAAAATGATAATTTATATAAAAATGAATAGATATTCATATATTCCTCACTGAATTAAGACTTGTCTAAACTTTCCATAACTTATATTTCTTCTAATTTATTGTAAAAATGACATATTTTCTTTCTACTACTGACCTCATACACAAGGAGACAGTTTGCCAGTATTATTATGCTCTATGCATAAAACTCAGAAGGCTGTTGTAAGAATCTTTAAATCACAAAACCTCATGGATAAAAAATGAAAAGTAGAACCAAAATGCAAGGTTATAAAAACTACTATCAACAAGTAAATGTCATGAAAATATAAATTATTTTTCACTGAGCAGGGTAACGACACGAATAAAGAATATGTAATAAATATTGTGTTATGATAAATTTGGTATAATAAAACAATTCATTGAAAGCTTGTGATAAAATATTCAGTGTAAAACATACATAAATATACCTTAGCACTGTTTAAAAGCCCCTTTACTTTAATAACAACTCATGTAAATATTCAAAAGTGATTAAAACAAAAAAAAAAAAACTGAATCTGATACTTACATCTTTATACTGATCTTGTTTAATACAAAAGAAGAGAAAGTCTTACATTTTAAAATTATGTAGAATTTTTTGAAGTCTTCAATGTATTCCCAAATCTGATACTTAATATTATTTTGGCTGTGATGGTACTTATAATGAGCAACAACCTTAAAAAAAATGAGTTTCCAAAACATTTCCTCCTATTTTGGGGGAAACTAAAACGTGAAATAATGTCTTTAGCTTCCTTATGTGACTTATTTACTTTGTTAATTTAAATTATTATTAAAATCAATTGTATTCAATTATTTTCTATGTCAATACTAGAATGATATGAGTCTGCCTTGACTTTATCATAATCATCATCTGGGGTCATGATTAAAAGATGCAGATATCCTGTCTACGTATCAAACCTACTGAATGAAAATATATAGTTAAGGAGATGAGAAAATTTGAGAAACTCTGCTAAAAACAACTCCCCAAACAAAGTTTTATTTGAATATGTAGCCTTACACCTAAAAGAGAAAGTAGTTTCCTTGAAGTTACTTCAACAACAATTTAATACAAATTTAATGAATGCTTATTCAATAAACAATATATTTTCAGGGCTGCACAGACTCTGAATCCAGACTACCTGGATTCAAATTCTGGCACTACAATTTATTAGCTATATGACTTTTGCTATGTTTCCATCTCTGGAAATAACAACTTACTGACTTCATAATCTAATGACTAAATGTGGTCTTATACATAAGAGACAATATCTGGCACAAAATCTTCAATAAACACTAGCTATTAATTTAATAAATACTACTAATGAAGGCTACCAATATATACTATGTACTTGTGGTTTGGTTGAAGAGTGATGTTTACAAATAAATAGCTGCTCTTTAGTAACTCATAATTTAGTCCAAGATACAGACAAGTAAATTAGCTTATCAGTTATTGATTGCTGCCATAATAAATCACCACAAATTTAGCAGCTAAAAACAACATGCATTTATTTTCCCATAATTGCCTTTAGCCACAAACTCAGGCATAATATGTTTTAGATGGCTTTCTGCTTATGGTATCACAAAATACAGTCATGTTAGCAGGCCTGTTATGCTTTGGATGTGAGGTGTCTCCCAAAAGCTCATGTGTGAGACAATGCAAGAAGGTTCAGAGGAGAACTAATTGGGTTATAAGAGTCTTAACCCAATCAGTGAATTATTCCCTTTTGGGAATAACTGAGTAGAAACAGAAGCTGTAGGGTATAGCTGGAACAGGTGGGAGTTGGGGAGTGGCTTGGGGTATATATTTCATATCTGGCAAGTGGAGTCTCTCTGCTTCCTGTTCCTCATGTGAGCTGCTTCCCTCTGCTACACTTTTTTGCCATGATGTCCTGCCTCACTTTGAGCCCTGAGGAATGAAGCCTGTTGTCTGTGGATTAAGATCTCTGAAACCTCTATATATTTCTTTGCTGTGCATCTGCTATAGTCAAGCTTTGGTGTTACTCTCTGAACCCAGAAACTGCTTTTATTCCATTCTGTATGGTCCTTTTGTTCTTCAAACCAGCAATGATATGTTGAGTCCTTTGTTTGCCTGGGATCTCTTGGACCTCTTCTCCACCTTTCTCTTCTGTTTTCAAAGGCTATTGTGATTATAGTGAGCCCACCCTTATAACCCAGGATAATCTGCCTTTTTTAAGGTCAGTTGATTACCAAATCTAATTATGTAAGTAAAGTCTCTTTTGCCATGTAGCTAAACATTCCCAAGTGGGTAACAACATGGGGTTAGAGATTATGGTGGTCAAAATTCTGTCTACCACAATGAGTTATTATGATAATAGTCATGTAGCACCTAATGAGAATACAATCTAATAAATGCCTCATTAGGCAGTTTCATCATCATGTGTACATCCGGGGATATGTCTACACAAACTGAGATGGCTGTGACTTCACTAAGCAAAATAATTTTAAGGTACGCCATCATATGTGTGACCAATCATTCACCATAGTGTCATGATGTGGTGTATGACTGTGTGTATTCAAATAGCATAGAATTTTTATATAAGGTTGGATTCAAATCTCAGTTCTATAATTCTTATCTGTGTTCTGAATATTAGCTTTCCTCCTCTAAACCTAGAGTTTGAGACTATGAGGATTAACTGAAATAATACATGAAGTCTTTGTAAATTTAAATAGTACTCAAATGTCCTTCAGTGTTACTGTTATAGACAGTGTAATGTACAAGTTCAGTGGGAACAGGAAAGCGATTAATTCTACATCACGAAAGAGATTATAACTTTAGGGGTGAAATACCACTTGTCAGACCATAGAGAAAGTGTAGATGTGTAAGGCTGGCAATTTTATAGCAGCTACTAACATATATTTAAAACATTGTATTGTCAGAGTGGTGGTGCATGCCTGTAATCCCAGTGGATTGGGAGGCTGAAGCACGTGGATCTTAATTCAAAGCCAGCCTCATCAATTTAGCAAGGCCCTCAGCAACTTAGAAATACCCTGTCTCAAAATAAAAATTAAAAAGGGCTGGGGATGTAGCTCAGTGGTCAAGTTCCTTGGGTTCAATTTCTGGTGTGTGTGTGTTTGTGTATGCACATATAATGCTAGAGCTGTGTAAAATACATTATTGTTTAATAATGATTAAATTTTACTAACCTTGGAAGGTACAAAAGTCATTTTTATTAAATTTAAAGTGTAACATGTAGTTGGTTTTCATCAATAGTGTTCAAAGAGGGAGTAGTGAATACATGTTAAAATCACTTGGGATACTTTCAAACAACTGTGCTGAGAACATGTGGAAGTCTATATAAGAAATCGTAAAATTATGAACTATGTTTACACCCTACCAAATGGAAATAGGGTAAGGGCTTGAGACACTGCTTACTGTTTCCCCAATAGTCATCTTTTTCCTACAGTAACTATATCCAACATTTTCAGCTGGGCACATAGCTATACAGAATGAAGCCTCCCTTCTCAATTTCTCAGCTTCCTTGAAGTACAATATGGCCATGGAGCTGAGTTTTAGCTAGCTTGTGTGAAGTAGTTAGATATGTGTTGTTATTTTTCTAGAGCTGTAGTAATGAAGTACCATAAATTCAATGACTCGCACATGAATCCTGCAGTTCTGGATGCTAGAACAAAGTCAAGGGGCTAGTAAGCTTGATTCCTTCTGTGGGTTATGAGAAAAGGATCTTTTCCCAAGCCTTACTCCTTGGATTATAGATGGCTGTGTTTTTCTGGTATAAATGTATGTCTCTGTTTACATTTTCCTTTTTTTATAAAGGACATCAATCATATTGATTAGGACTCACCTTAAAAACCTAATCTTTACTAACTACATCTGTAAAAATTCTGTTTCTAAAGAAGGTCACATTCTGAGGTACTGGCCTTTAAGACTTAAGCCTAAGAATTTAAAGGGTATGTAATTCAACCCATAATATGTGATTTCTGATAAACGTCTTCAAACAGGGAAGGGAGGTAACAGATGCTCGAGCAAATGCGAATCACAATCTGAAATGTGAAGTTTGATGTTTCTCCCAAGATTTATTCCTTCCTTTTATGAGCAGCAGCAGAACCCTTGTTGTGACAACATATTGATGCTTGACAGATATGTGAAGGTGTGCAATTTACAAAGTATATAGTGTATTTTGGAATTTTTAAAAATGTTTTTATTTTAATGTTTTTTTTTTTTAGTTGTCAATAGACCTTTATTTTATTTATTTATATGTGGTGCTGAGAATCGAACCCAGGACCTCACATGTGCCAGCAAGCTCTCTAACATTGAGCCACAACTCCAGCCCTTGGAAGTTTTTTTTCATAAAGAAATAATAGCATATCCTGGAGGAGAAGGGACTATTTTCAAGGAAGACGTTAATCAAGACACGGACTGCAGGAAGAATCAAGAAAGGATAAAAAGAAGGGAGGGAGTGGCTGTCTGTATTACCTTAAATACCCAGGCAGTAAGATTTCAAGAATTTTTGTGTGATATTGAGACACTGATGTGACTCCATTTTTAAAAACAGCTTCTACC
>NW_026000283.1:4478099-4485539 GCF_001458135.2 Marmota marmota marmota
GGGGGGGGTGACCCTTGTCCTTGGAAAAACCCATAGAGCATTCCTAAGCACATACCCACCCTGCTGAGTTGTTTGTCTGCAAATAACAGGAGAGATCTGCAGCACCAGGTGTCCCTGACTCAGTTAGGCTAGGTGAGGACCCATAGCTACTCCCTAGCAACCACCAATCAGCCAGATGACCCCCCAGTAGTTTATGGTGGTTGATAACATGTTGGGAAACCATGTAGTTTAGCATGTACACTCCTCGTGGCTTAAACCAATCAGTGCAAAGGAATCACCCTCTTGTACTAACCAATCACCCCTACCCAACTTGTTCCCGCCAGTGAATGTGCTAATCAATGTTAAGAGTTGTTGTTTGATTTTTCCCCGCAATGTGAAATGATTTGCTCTGTGATGTTGTGATGCATAGAGTATCCCCCAAAACTTATAAAATCTCACTGAACAAAGGGCCAGGACTCACTCCCTGGGACCACTGCGTCTGGAATGGTTGTGAGTCCAGGCTCGAGCTTGCAATAATGACTGTTGTGTGATTGCATCAGATTCAGCTCCTGGAGGTCTACTGGGGTCCCACGAATCTGGCATTACAATATAAAGGGAAGAGGTAGCTGGACTAGATGTATAACATCCACATTTTCACCCCTTTTTACGGTTTGAATATAACTTTTCTTTTTATCAAGTTTGTGTATATTTGTAAGAAGCAAAGTAGTCTGCTTCTTACACCTACACCTCCCCCATTGTCTGCAGTACTCACTGGCTGGTATTGAAAAAAATATATTACTGTGAACTGGGGAAGGATACATATAGCTACTTCCAAACAAAGTCTCCCTATGAAAATAGGCGCCCTTCCAATTTTAGAGGCTAGATGCAGATACTTTGTATAACAAAAGAGGAGTCCCTATTTCTGTGGTTAAATTTGTCTAGGTCTTATGCCCTGAACTATGGCACATTATGCTGTTACTCTGAACCAAACCATATGCTAAAATTGAGCCAGGTCTGCCTCCCAAAACCCTACCCATTTAACAGTTATTAAAATGAGGCCTTAGGACAAAATAGACCCAGTCAAAACAATAAAGGTGCCTGAGTTAGCCTCTCCTAGTAAAAGGAATACTGCAAAGGTACCTGAATTAGAACACTGATTTGTACCATCTGTGAATCATTTTTTTTTCCCCAGAAAACAGGAATTTTATAATACCATGTACATTCCCTAGCCCATTGCTTTCTCCTGGGGGAATGAACCATAAACTTCTTTAATTCTTCATATCCTGCAAGGACTTTTAGTTTATTTATTTTGTTAAAAATAATTATCTATAGCTATAGGATACAATACGGTGTTTTAATATTACGTATAGATTATAAAATGATTATATTGAGCTAATTAACATATGCACAACCTAACATATTTTTGTAATAAAATCTACTCTTTTAGCATTCAGGGTTTTTTGTTTGTTTGTTTGTTTGTTTGCTTGTATACTGGGGATTGAACTCAGGGATGTCAACCCTTTTTTTTGTATTTTATTTAGAGACAGGGTCTCACTGTGCTTAGGGCTTTACTAAGTTGCTGAGGCTGGCTTTGAGTTGCAATCCTCCTGCATCAGCCTCCCCAAACTCTAGGATTATAGGCATGCACCACGATGCCCAGCTCAGGTACATTCAGATAAGTTCTTTATTGAAAATTCAAATCCTTCCCCAAATTGTTGTGGTTAATTAGAAACTCAAGCAACTAATAATTGGCTCCTGGCTGCTTCTTGATCTTGGATTGATGGTCTATGATACATGGCAGGGGAAAATGATTCATCTTTGGTTGACACTACTAGTAAGTATAGAAGATGAAGTATGTATTCAGAGGAATTTGAACTGTGGCTTGATTTCATTAAGGAAGTATGCCCAGAATGAAATTCTTCAGAATCAAAAATGTAGAGTCACAGTGTGTTTGAAACACCATACCCTCTATGTTGTGTTAGCATAAAGAATTTAAAAGCTTTAAACATAAATCTCTTCTGGTGAATTTCTTTGTGGATTTATAATAAGTCTTTGGATGTGTAGAGAACTACAAGGAACTTCTTATAACTTTTAATTTTCCCTTTCTATGATGGGTTTATTTTAAAAGTAAACATTCTAAAGAAATACAAGTTTTTAAAATTTTTTATTAGAGCATCATAATTACACAGAGTATTTGGTTCCTTTTTATTTCAATCTCAATGCCTCCCTCTCTTCCCTCCTCCTTCCACATATTCTCTCCTTTCATGTATTGATTTTCCTTTCATTCCTTTATTTATTTTGATTGATACTTTCTACATACACATAAAGGTGAAATTCCATTTGGTACATTTATATACATTTATATGTGTATATAATATGATTCTTTTAGATTCAGTTCATATTTCTTTCTCTTTCCTTTCTTTTCCTCTCCCTCCCATTCTCCTAATTTTACTTCACTTTTTAAACAACCAACAGAATTGATTGGGGGAAAAAAAAACCTTAATATGCAGTACCTTTTAAATGATAGCCTTAGATTTCTTCAACATCCTGAGAATTCTTGCAGGAATTTTACAATAATTCAAATAAATTAAGTTCATTCAAGTAGAAGAAGAAAAATTGAGGAGAAAGTAAATTGGCTGATATTATATGTTAAATTGAGCTTAATCTTGGTCACTGAGCTAAATAACCATTGCAATACAGACTGAGGTATTGATGGCAGATCTAAAAGTGAGGAATCACAACCTGGAATTACAGAGAACACCTTAGGAAGCTTAGGTTTTGCTGGATTTTGTTTATCCCACCAGGAAAATGGGTATTTAATGGTAAGGTGTGAGCTCGTGGAAGATTATAGAATATCCTCCTTAAGAAATGTTTAATTCAAAGTTATCGCCTTAAAATATGTTATTCATTTCCCTGCAAATTCTATGATTTTTGTCATTTTTTAATGCAGAGTAATACTCCATTGTGTATAAATGCCACATTTTTTTTATCCATTCGTCTATTGAAGGGCATCTAGGTTGGTTCCACAGTCTTGCTATTGTGAATTGTGCTGCTATGAACATCGATGTAGCAGTGTCCCTGTAGCATGCTCTTTTTAGGTCTTTAGGGAATAGACCAAGAAGGGGAATAGCTGGGTCAAATGGTGGCTCCATTCCCAGCTTTCCAAGAAATCTCCATACTGCTTTCCAAATTGGCTGCACCAATCTGCAGTCCCACCAGCAATGTACAAGTGTACCCTTTTCCCCACATCCTCGAACCCACTTGAATCAAAGTGTGGAATATGATATGTCAAGAAATTTGTAATGTTTTGAACAACCAACAATAAAAAATTAAAAAATAAAAAAATAAAAAAAATAAAATAAAATATGTTATTCATATTCTTGTTTTTTTTTTCATTTAAAAAATGAAATTCCATTGTATGCTTCAATACTTTTTCCTTTTGTTTACTAACTATAATTCTACCTGGCCAGCCACCATGGTACATGCCTGTAATCCCAGCAGTTTAGGACACTGAGACAGGAGGATCTCCCATTCAAAGCCAGCCCCAGCAACTTAGTGAGGCTCTAAACAATTTAGAGAGACCCTGTCCGTAAATTAAATATAAAAAATGGCTGGGTAAGTGGCTCAATGGTTAAGTGTGCTGGCTTCAATCCTTGGTTTAAAAAAACACACACACACACCTCCCTGTTTTACAAATGGGAAAATTTGATTTACACAGAGATTGGGCAGGTACCAGCAGTTATCACAGCAGGCTGATAACCAGGAGAGAAAGTGAAATGATCCCTTGAGGTAAATTCCATTTATTAGTCGCAAAAGTGAAGGAGTAAATCTATTTTTAAAGGGAATCAAAGAATTAAAGCCTATCTTTGTGTCTAACAGAAAAAAAGAATTCTATGCCTGTGTATGCTAATGCCATCAATGTGAAACCTTTTGATTATCCAAATACATTGTACAGATCTGTATTTACACATATAATAAAGGTCAAAACAGTAACATTATCAGATTCATTTTATTTGAACAGCTAGAGGAGACAATGTTTATTTTATTGAGCCCTTCTGCTAATTTGTTTTCTTGCATGTATTACTTGTGATGTGCTGTGTTATTTCATCTGAGCATTTGCAGGGGGAAAACAAACAAAATTGTGACATATATTGGCAGGTAAGTAGGCAACATACTTGAGGGGCATTAAAATGTTCAGGCTAGAGGAATAATTGAGTTAACTTCCAGTAATCTAGAGAGGCAGTTTATTTCTTGGGAAAAAATGTGGTCTTTAGGTTAAAAAGATATGGATTCAAAATCTCACTGGAACTTACAGAATTAATAAATTTAAGATAATTGATTTGATGATTCCAAGAATTCTGGATTTCAAGAAGTAGTAAAATAAAAAGTAGTGTTAGAATAACATGTGCTTCTAACTTAAATTTCACCAAGATATAGTAAACCCAACAAATCACAAAGGACTAATAATTACTATCATTATGTATTATTATGTATCATTATGTGTCTCAGATACTGCTAATTGCCTACAAAGTATATATTGCCCTCTCTTCCCAATTTATAGAAGCTCAGTTTTTTCTTAAAAGTGATATTCCCAGCTACAATATAATATATACCAGTCTCCTTTGTACCTAGAAATAACATTTCTGGGCAATGAGACATAAAAGGATATCTGCTGGGATTTCTGGATGGGTTTTATATTCCTGATTAAGTGTCATTCCCCCTTTCTTGTTGCTTTCTTCTTTTCTCTTACCTTAACTAGGCAGGAGGCTGGGGGTAGAACAACCATTTTGTGACCTTATAATGATGAGGAGGATAAAAGCTATCTGATAAAGAATTTAGAGAAGCAGATAAAAAGAAGTTTGGGTTCCTAGTTTGGAATCACCTTATCAACTTTATATTACTTAGCACAATATTTATCATGCCAGAAAAAAAATGTTTTCTAAATAATTATTTTCCAGATTTTTGTTACTAAGAGTGAAATATAATCCTGATGGGTACATCAGCATTTTGTAAAATTAAGGATATTTAAAAATATTAAAATATTAAATTTAATATTAAAAGTATTTAAAACTTGTATTGCCTTCCTTTCTTCATAAAATGTCTTCTTTATATTTTTCCAACTCCAGTAGCCTGTCAGGGCATTTTCAGTCCTGTGCTACATTGACTGTTACCTCTATAGTATATCATGAAATTTCTCAGGTTTATATATTCTATCTCCTAGGTGACTCTTTCCCAACTTATTTCTCTTAGCTGGGCAATCCCCCTCAGGACATTTCTAAATAGATGTTCCTGTTGATACTTTGAATCATGTATTCTCATGGGCTAAGAAATGATAAATATATCCTATGCCATTTGTTCCTTGAAACTTTGTTTTTCCTTCACTTTAGAATTTTTTAGATTTTGTGTAACTTGTGAAACAGAATGGAAGAAAGCATCTTTTTTACTACTTCTTTCCCTAAAGCATTAGGACATGCCTCAAGAGTAGAATGCTACTCTCTTATTTCACTATTCCTTTGAAGCAGTCTCAGCTGAGTTGTATTTCAAAGAGAATTTTATTTTTATATTTTGATGGTGTGTTATTTAGAGGATGAAAATTTATAGTTGTTATGACTATTATAGCTTTATTGTGGATTATATATTTTGTCCAAAAGTTGAAAAAATATTCATTGTCCTGATTCATCTTTACCTTGAATTCAATATTTTCATAATAGTCCAAATCTTCTTTTTATGATTATATCTGATATATCTGTGTCTGATATTGAATTTTTATGCTGATGTACCAGTTATTTTAGAAATATATATTATAAACAACATATAGATGAATTTGTCTCTAAATCCAACTTGTGAACTTTTTTTCTGTGAATAGGGAAATTAATATAAAATTTATTTGTGGAACTAATAAGCTTATTCCATTTTTATTTTAGCATCTGATTTTATGCTTTCTATGGCATTTGTTTTCTTTTTTAAATAGAAAATGTTTGCTATATATTCTTTATTATCTGGAAAGAATATAGATTCATTTATATTTGTGGTGAATAGCAATCATTTTTAGACATACCTGAGCCTATCAATACTTAATCATTAATGTCATAAATAAAATACTGTTTATTGATTTTACTATATACTAATTATTTTCGTATGCATTTTTCTTCTATCTTTAAGATAATGTCTTAAAACTTTATTCATATTTTTTCTGATTACTTACTTGTTCTAGCCAAAATTTATTTCTTTCTTTTAGACAGCTCCATTTTCACCTCTAGCTGACCCAATTTTAGCTTTTCTTACGTTAGTCTATTTTTCAAAAAAAAAAAAATTATAAACCTTAAGCAACAAGCCAGAAGCATATTTACTAGGGAGGAATCAACTAAATGTATTGTTTGATCTCCTTAAAATGAGATGTGAAATAATTCATCTTCTGGTTACAACTTATTGTAGTGTAATCAAACCATGTCTACTAAATTTTTTTCCAAAGGTCATTGCGCAGGATGCTGGCTGATGTTGAATTATAGCAGAAACACACCTATGTGACCATCTGATGAACTTTTTTTTTCCCCCTTTAAGGTTGCTTTTTATTTTTTTTCCTTTTTTTATTGGTTGTTCAAAACATTACATAACTCATGACATATCATCTTTCATACATTTGATTCAAGTGGGTTATGAACTCCCATTTTTACCCCAAATACAAGTTGCAGAATCACATGGGTTACACACTCACATTTTTCCATAATACAATATTAGTGACTGTTGTATTCTGCTACCTTTCCTATCCCCTACTATCCCCCCTCCTCTTCCCTCCCCTCTTCCCTCTCTACCCCATCAGCTGTTGTTCAATTCTCTCCCTTCTTTTTTCCCCCTTTCCCCTCACCATCTCTTATATGGAATTATGTGTAACAATGAGGGTCTCCTTCCATTTCCATACAGTTTCCCTTCTCTCTCCCTTTCCCTCCCACCACTCGTCTCTGTTTAATGTTAGTCTTTTCCTCATGCTCTTCCTCCCTGCTCTGTTCTTAGTTGCTCTCCTTATATCAAAGAAGACATTTGGCATTTGTTTTTTAAGGATTGGCTAGCTTCACTTAGCATAATCTGCTCTAATGCCATCCATTTCTCTGTAAATTCCATGATTTTGTCGTTTTCTAGTTCTGCATAATACTCCATTGTGTATAAATGCCACATTTTTTTATCCATTCATCTATTGAAGGGCATCTAGGTTGATTCCAGAGTCTAGCTATTGTGAATTGTGCTGCTATGATCATTGATGTGGCAGTATCCCTATAATGTGCTCTTTTAAGGTCCTCAGGGAATAGTCCAAGAAGAGAGATAGCTGGGTCAAATGGTAGTTCCATTCCCAGCTTTCCCATGAATCTCCATACTGCTTTCCATATTGGCCACACCAATTTGCAGTCCCACCAGCAATGTACAAGTGTACCCTTTTCCCCACATCCTCGCCAGCACTTATTGTTG
>NW_026000283.1:4493163-4498622 GCF_001458135.2 Marmota marmota marmota
GAGGGGGAGGGTGGAGGATGGGAAAGGCAGCGGAGCACAACAGACACTAGTATGGCAATATGTAAATCAATGGATGTGTAACTGATGTGATTCTGCAATCTGTGTATGGGGTGAAGGTGGGAGTTCATAACCCACTTGAATCAAAGTGTGGAATATGATATGTCAATAAATTTGTAATGTTTTCAACAACCCACAATAAAAAATTAAAAATAAAAAAAAGCAAAAACAGAGCTGGAAAATATTTCATAGAATAAATATTTCAGTGCTTCATAAATTTTACTAAAGGTTTACATCACTCTAAGAACCTTGTGACCAACTGAAGAAATCTGGGTAATAACCGTAGGAATCTGGTTTTCTGGCATATCCTTGAGTTCAGGTGAGACAATGGTTCTACCAGGACTATGCAGGCTACAAAGACCATCATGTTCTTTTATGTCATAGAGGGAGTAGTATGGTTTCTCTTAAAGCCAGGTGAACAGGGGAGTGATAATGGATATACTATATGAGTTTAGTGTAGTATGTAGGGCAAACATATTCCTGGTTAAATCTATGTGCATGGGAATTAAAGACCAAAGAGGGCCATTATAAAATTCCTGCCAAAACTGAGGCTGCACATAGGAGATCTAAAAGGGTTCTATGGAAAATAAAACAGAAGTCAACCGTGGAAATGGTCTGAAGTTTGAATGTGTTCCCTTAACCATGTACACATTCATTGGCAGAAGGCAAAAGCCTTACTGCCTCATAGTCATTGTATAAAGCTTCTCTAGAATGACTGCCTGACCATTAAGTTGTTCAGACACAGGGAATATCTCTAGGGCAGGCCTTTAAAATAAAAACAAGAATATAAGTAATGAATAAATGAATTAGCTCATTTTGAAAATTAGTTTGAAAACAGTATTCACAAATGGCAAGGAAGAGATCTCACAGAATTAATTAATGCAAGTTAAAAAAGAATTTAGAAAACAGCATTCAAAGTCTTTAGGGGAAAATTCGGAACCCAGATTTGCTATATTATCTAAAGCATCTAATTTTCAAAAAAATAATTGAGAGACATATGAAGTAACAGAAACTTGTGTTTCATACTAAGTACAAAAGAAAAGTAACTGGATAAATGTCTCTGAAGGTTCTAGGATGTAGGACTTCAAAAGCAGCAATTACTAATATATTAATACACTTCATATATATATATATATTTGTGTGTGTGTGTGTGTGTGTGTAAAATCAATGAAGGAAAATTTAACAACATGTTTCAAATATTACAAATTCTTGAGAAGATTAAAAAACACATGAGAAGAACAGTGAAAATCATAAAATTAAAAAATGCAAAAATTGAAGTGTGAAATTCATTAGAAGAGGTCAACTTTAATGAACTTGAGGATAAATCAATAGAAATCATTCAATATTAAAGGTAAGAAAACTTATTCAAAGATAAAGCCTCTGCAATTTGTGAGACATCAAGTGTATCAAAATGTAAACCCCAGGAGTACAGAAAATTGCTTTAAATTTTTTTCTGCCCATACATTATAATAATTTGTTAAAATGGGTAAATTTCTAGAAAGACACTGATTATCAAGAATGATTTAAAAATATAATATATGAAAACACTTTTAATAAGAAGGCAGATTATTAAAAATACTCCCCAAAAGGACAAACCAAGAGGACTTTACTGTTTAATTCAATTAAATAAAGAATAAATATTACAATTTTTCTACAAACTCAGAAAATAGAAGGGAAGGAAATATAACATAAATTATTCTAGAGGTACAAAATTTCTTTTAAAAATTTAGCAACAAAAAAATTTGTAGTGGATTTTTAAAGTTTGAGTACTATGACCAAGTAGAATTTATCCCAACTAAAGTTGATTTAATATCTGAATGTCTATCAATTTAATACACTATATTTGAAAAGTAAAGGAAAACAACACATCAACATGCATATATATATATATATATATATTTATGCATACACACACATATATATCTCCAATATAACAAAAACAGAAAAAGAGTAGTGTTTTCTCAACCTCATAAATAATACAATTATAATTTTACTTCCCCCTATAATTAGAAAAGCATATGTGCTTCTGCCAATTCTGTTCTATATTGTACTCAAGATCCCTTTCATAAAGTAAGGTCAGGGAATACAAGAAGACACTTGGATTCAAAAATAAGTAATAAAACAATCTTAATTCATAGATTCCATAATTCTGTATATGGAAAATCCCATGGAACTCACCCCAAAACACTGTACAATGACTAATAGACAATTCACTGTACTAGGACTAATAGACAAGTCCATCAATGACATAGGAAACATCAATATACAAAGCAATTACATTTCTGTATACTAGTGGCAGTTTTCAAAACAAATTATGCAATTATTTCTACTTATACATAGGAATGAATTTTACATGAACATATCAAGCTCATGAATTGGAGCATTCAACACTGTTAGAAAGTTAATCCTGCTGAAATTAACCTGTAGGTGAAAAAATACCCACAAATTCATATTAGACTTCTTTGTTAAAATTGGCAATCTGAGATTAAAATTCAAATGGAAATGCAAAGAATCAGAAAATTCAATGCAAGCTTGAAGAAGATAAACAGAGTTTGAAGAAGCACACTTCCCAATTTCAAAATCGCCTTCATAACTACAATAATTAAAGAAATGTTGAACTGGTAAAATTATAAGCATACAACATAATTGAAAATCCAGAAACACATTTTTATATTTATGATCAATAAATTTTATTAAATCATGCCAAGGCAATTAAATGAGTGCAGAGATAGCCTTTTTTTCTAGTTTATTTGTGTTACTATTGACTTTTTAATTCATAATGATGGGGTAATTGATAGCTACATGAAAAAAGACTAACTCAGACAATTACCTCACATTATACAAAAAAATTAACTCATTATGAATAATAGTCCTGAAAGTAAATGCTGAAACTACGTAATATAGGACTAAATAGTCATAATAGTGGCTTAGTCAAAGATGTTTCAGGTATAATAAAAAAATCATGATACATATGTTTTCTTAAAAAAATCATAATTATTCTTTGCCAATATTAAAAATATTTGTGCTTCAAAAGAGACCATTAAGAAAATAAAGACTATCCCCAAACTGGCAAAACATTGCAAATTATATATCTAAAATGGTAAATAATATATGCAATTATATTTACGATATGTAAAAGGTCTTTAACTTTTAATAATAAAAACAAAACAATTAAAAATGGATAAATTACTTGAATAGGAATTTTGTTAATAAAATGAAAAATAATGGCTAATAAGTATATTTGAAGATGCTGGACATCAACAGATATCATAAAAACCCAAAGGAAAACCACAGCAAGTTAACACTAAATAGCCATTAGGAAAGCATAATAGAAAAGACGGAAAACACCATGGGTTGGCATGGTCATGGAGAAAAATTCCTTCTCATATTATTTATAAGATGATGAAATGTTGCAGCCATTTCTGATAATTTTGTTTCTTAAAATTTATACATACTAATTTTCAGTACCATCAATAATGTGTGAGTGTATCTTTTCCCCACATTTTTGCCAGCATGTGTTATTATTTGTATTCTTCATGATTGCCATGTTAATTGTGGTGAGATGTAATCTCAGTGTAGTTTTGATTTACATTTTACTGATTAATGTCTGCTTAGTTTATTTGCCCATTAATTGATTGGCATATATTTTTCGGGAGGGTGACTTTTCCAGGAATTGAACTCAGGGGCACTCGACCACTGAGCCACATCCCGAGCCCTATTTTGTATTCTATTTAGAGACAGGGTCTCACTGAGTTGCTTAGCACCTCGCTTTTGCTGAAGCTGGCTTCAAACTCACAATCCTCCTGCCTCAGCCTCCTGAGCCACTGGGATTACAGGAGTGTGCCACCATGCCCAGTGGCATATCATTTTTTTCGCATAAAAAATAGTACATATGCTGGATGTTAATCTCCTATCTGAAAAGTAGCTGGAAAAGATTTTCTACCATTCTATGGGCTCTACCTTCATATTCTTGTTTCCTTTGTTGTGCGCAAGTTTTCTAATTTGATGCCATCCCACTCATGAATCCTTGGTCTTCTTTCTTGACCTTTTAGGTCTTGTTAAGGAAATTGGTGCCTGCACAAATGTAAGAGTATTGAACATATGGTTTCTTCTATCTGATGCAGTGTTTCTAGTCTAAGTCTTCGATCCATTTGAAATTGATTTTTGTTCAGGGTGAAAAATAGGGATTCGGTTTCATTAGTCTACATATGAATATCCAATTTTCCCAGAATTATTTGATAAAAATGCTATCTTTCTTCCAATACATGGCACATTTGTCAAAATCAGATAACGGTCATCTATTAGAAGAAAAAGCAGGCCCAAATCTCCATCATGTCAGATTAGGCCCTGATTTCCTTAATAAGACTCCTATAGCACTAGAATTAATATCAAAAATTAACAAATGGTATGCATTCAAACTAAAAAGCTTCTTCTCAGCAAAAGGAACAATTAGTGAGGTGAATAGAGAGCCTACATCCTGGAAGCAAATTTTTACCACTCACACATCAGATAGAGTACTAATCTCTAAGGTATAAAAGAACTCAAAAAGCTAAACACCAAAGAACCAAAAACCCAATCAATAAATGGGCCAAGGAACTAAACAGACACCTCTCAGAAGATGATATAAAATCAATCAACAAATATATGAAAAAATATTCAACATCTCTAGCAATTATTGAAATGCAAATCAAATCCATTTCAGAATGGGAGAATATATTTGTCACCTGCTCCTCAAATAGGGCATTAATATCCGGAATATGCAAAGAATTAATAAAAAAAAATACTTAACATCCCAAAACGAAAAATCTCAAAAAATCAATAGGTAGAATAACTAATCAGAAACTTTTCAAAAGTAGAAATACAAATGGCCCATGAATATATTAAAAATGTTCAGCATCTCTAGCAATTAGTGAATCTTAAATTAATACTACATTGATATTTCACCTAACTCCAGACAAAATGGCAATTATCAGGAATACAAATAACAATAAGTGTTAGTAAGAATATGGGGAAAAACATACACTCATACATTGTTGGTGGGACTGCAAAGTAGTTTAACCACACTGGAAAGCAGTATGGACATTCCTCAGACAACACAGAATAGAACCACCCTATGATCTAGCTATTGCACTGCTTGATATATATCTGAAAGATTTAAAATCAGCATACTACATACCACAGCCATATCAATACTCACAATCACCAAACAATGGAAACCACCTAGGTGCCCTTTAACAGATGAATGGATTAATAAAATAAATATTTATGTATATAATATATTATATTATATATTAATAAAGAAAATGTAATTATATTCTTGTATATTATAAGTAAAATGCAATATACATTATATGTATTATATTTTAATATGCATATTATAATATAATACATATAATGTATAT
>NW_026000283.1:4498645-4547638 GCF_001458135.2 Marmota marmota marmota
ATATATATATATATATATATATATATATATATATATATGTATTATACTATTGCTCAGCCATAAAGAAGAATCACTTTATGGAATTTGCCAATAAATGGATGGAATTGGAGACTATCATGCTAAGTGAAATAAGTCAGTCCTCAAAAAACAAAGGTTGAATGTTTTGTTTGATATGGTGAAGCTAATCCCAAATAAGGGGTATGGGATAAAAAAAAATCAGTGGAGGAGATGAATGAGATTGAACAGGAGGAAGGAGTGATAGAATAAGGAAAGAACTGTGTCCCCAACAGTGTCTAAGGATATGTGTGTGTGTGTGTGTGTGTGTGACCAAAACATTTTAACTTCTTCCTTCTTCCCTTCTTTCCTTTTTCTTCTCTAAGCTTCTTCCCTATGGGAGATCTTGGGTTCTTCCTTCTATATTTGATATTGCTTGGATTCCCTATCAAAAGATAGAGAACATCATAAAAACAATTCAATATATAATTATATTTAGGTGATTAAACTGATTTATGGTTAAATCCTATATTAGCAGAAGGCAGCATTCTAAGTTCATGGGATATCCAAAATATAATTGTGGTGATGGTTGCATAACTAAAAATTTATATATTCCTTAAATATAATTAAATAGTATCCTTATGATGGGCAAATATCATGGTATGTAAATTGTGCCTAAATAAAAATATTGAAATGTGGATAAAACAATAGATAAAAACTAGTCAACACTTGAAATGCAAGGTGAAATAAAGATAGTTAAGTATCGATGATTTTTATGGGTATTGATTTTATATTCTGCTGCTTTTCTGAATTCATTTATGAGCACTAGAAGTCTTCTGTTGGAGTTTTTGGTGGCCTTCTCAATACAGGATCATGTCTCTAGAAAACAGAGATAATTTTAGGTCTTCTTTTCCTATTTGTATCCCTTTAATTTCCTTCTCTTGCCTGGCTGCTCTGGGTAGTTTCCAAGGACTAAGGCATTACTTCCTTTATGGGATTGTACAGGATGAAGTGAGTTATGCAAAATACCTGTAACACTATGTAATCTAACATACAGTATACTCCACTTAGCTGACATTACTGCCACTGCAGAATTGGTTTACCTTAGGCAATCACCAGAAGTATGTGCTGGGACCCTTGGTCTCATTATAAAGGACCATCTTTTGGCTAGACAATGATAGAGTCTTCTTCTAATCAGCTTTTTCATCAGAACTACAAAAACTTCAAAATATTTCTCAAGTACTTGTTAACTAATATAAGCATTCTGCATAATTATTTGTAATTAACCTATGTATAAAAAAACCAAGTTAGGTAGAAAGTAACAAATGAGGAAAATTCAATCCTATTTTTTAAAAATCACATTATCACACTATATAGTCTATATTAATCACTCTAATTTCTAGACCCATTTTTGTATGACTCTATAACCAATAACTAAAATAAAATCAATGTTTGAAACAAACATAAGGAAAGAAACCATGAAAACCCTATGATGTGCATCCCCCCCCCAAAAAAAAATATCCTTTTGGTGTCCTTATAATGCTTATGCATAGCTGCACTCATTCACACACTTAAATTTAATTTTCTCTTTTTACATTTAGTAGTGATGTTTTGTTAAGAGGTAGTATTTTTATGGTTGAATTAAATTATTTTTGTAACTTAGAAAGGTGTGAGGTGAATAATAACTTTGAAGATTAATGTTGTTTGGCACAATATCTTCTGTGATGTTTAAAAATTACTCTCATTAAAAAAAAAAAGACTAAGAAGCTAATTGTGGTCTATGTTGTCAGCTTCTACTGTTTTTGATATTTTGCAGCTTCTGGTTTGTAAATGTTGTTACTAATTTTTAAAAGTTTTTCCATGATATTTTTCAAATAATCAATTAAATGTTTCAACATTTTATATTGGGTAATTTATCCTTTTATTGTTGTTTTGTGATGTTACTTTTCTTACACATTAAAGTCTGTTTGTAAAACGAATCTCAATTACATTTCTTTTTAAAAACATATTATGTTACTAAAACATTTATAAAATAGAAGGTAGATGAGTAATGTAGATGGAAATTGGGGAGAGGGAGGAAGGGAGAGAAAAGGAAGATACTGGACCATGAAATTCACCAAACTATGTTGTATAGATGTACCAATAGGTAACAATGAATCCCACAATTATATGTAAACAAAATGCACCAATAAAAATACTTGCAGCATTTTAAAAATCTGATAATGTGAATAGATCTACATTGATATTCTTTATTTATGTATTATGTTTGTATGTAGGTATTCATTTATTTATTTGGAGTACCAGGGATTCAACTCATGGGCACTCAACCCTGAACCACATCCCCATCCCTATTTTGTATTTTATTTAGAGACAGGGTCTCACTGAGTTGATTAGCACCTTGTTTTTATTGAGGCTGGATTTGAACTCATGATCCTCCAGCCTCAGCCTCCTGAGTTGCTGGGATTACAGGTGTGTGCCACCACACCTGGCTGATATCCTTTACTTAAAAAGTATTTCATATTAAGTATTTGTACTTTCATTTGTTCTATTTAGATTTCAAAAGAATGTTTTAAAATAAACAATGCCTGAGAATTATGGTTATAATAAAATTAAACAAAGGATATTTGGGGAAAATTTCCAGTCTTCCCATACAAAATGTACTGAATGTTTTTATTTATTTTTGTGTTCACATGGTTTGCTTCAGATAGATCCACTTGGTTTCTTATTAAACACATATTCCTTGATATTTTGTTATTTTTTTGCTGAAGAAAAGTATTATTTTCCATTTCAGCTTCTAATTTGTACTTGGTAAGTGCTAATTCTAATCAGTAATTTCACAATATAGGAAAAGTATTGATATATTATACTAGGTGAGAACCCATTTCCAGATTCAAATTTCAGTTTCACTTCATCCAATTATTTAGGCTAGTTGCTTAACCTGATTAGTGCCACTGTGTCCTTATAACAGAGTGTTAATAATATTTATCTCACAGTTTGTTATGAGGTTAAAATATTTTTATATATGTAAAGTTTTTAAAATGTATATGTAAACATTAAAAATAGCAGTTTTTATTCTCAGAGAGCCTCTATGTAAATAATCTAATTAACTAAAAATACGTTAACTGCCCATCTTTTCAACAGTTTCTTTATTCATCTCTGTTATTTAATTCACATCTTCCCATATTGGATGGAATTTCCTAGCTAATATTAACTTGCTTCTTTTTTTTTTTTTTAATTTGGATTACCTTTAGCATCAAGTATGTTATTGACCAATGTGTTAAGAGCTATTGTCACATTAGTAAGGGTTCTTTCCTTAATATTGGGTATATAATGGAAATTATCAAATACTTGCTCAATGTCTTCTGACATTACCATATCCAAATTTGAGCTGATGATGTAACAGATTGAGAAATTTCTTAATATTATACCATTTTGTATTAATAGGAGAAACATTTTGATAATTTGTTATTTCCAAAATAATTATTCTTCTATGGTGATTTTCAGATATAGTAGACTAATGTGAAATATAACTCTGGGTTCATATGCTTGCATTTTGTAGGCCTTTGTATTGCTTTTGTTCTTGCTATTCGTTTTCCTTTGGGAAAATTACTAGCATTTGCCTCCTTATATGTAAAATGTTACACATTTTATAGAATATCTGTGAAGATTAGATGAGATGTCTTCTAAGAACCTACCACAATATCTGGCAAATAACAAACAATAAAAGTTCGTGTTTTCAGTTGAAGTCTAATATTGTCATTGTTATATGTATGCTTACCCTATAAAAAATAAATCTGGCTGGGTGTGGTGGTGCAACACCTGTAATCCCAGCAACTCAGGAGGCTGAGGTAGGAGGATAGTAAGTTCAAAGTAAGCCTCAGCAATTTAGTGAGACCATGTCTAACAATTTTAAAATAAAAATAAAAATGGCTGGTGAAGTGACTCAGTGGTAAATTGCCCCTGGGTTGAAACTCTATATAATAATAATAATAATAATAATAATAATAATAATAATAATAATAATAATAATAATAATAATGTTTGTCCCATTCGGTGGTATATTTATTTAAATTCTTCTATATCTGGTAGTATTATACTGCTTCCCTTGGGTTTGAAATTATAAAAAATAAAATTTTCTATTATTATTTTTAGAATTTTATATGTAATTCTTACAAAGTATCTTCTTTAAACTTGATGTCATTAATTTTTGTTCTCAACACTTCTGCAAGCCATACTTTGAGATTAAAAGCAAATTAAATTATTTACTTAATACATATTTACTGAATTGCTCCTGACTACTTCTGCCACCCTAGATTTTGAGATTAATGAATAAGTAACACTTAAAAATTTGAAGCTTCTATCATTAAGGGGCTTACACTCTCAAATACACTGAAAATACCTATATCTACTAACAGTAGAATCCACTCAATTTTATACAAAGCAACTACTTTAGGATGTTGTGCACAAAAGTGAGAAAATAAAAGCCTTTATCTAATTTTCATGTTATGATATGTATGCATAGATAATGTAAATACTTATTAGGTTTAAGAATTTTCATGCAGTCACATCTAAATGTTTTACTATTTTGATGACTTGTGTGTGGTGCTGGAAAAAGATTACATCTTACTATTACTACTCAAATAGAAACCTAGATATTTCTTTATTTATGAGTTGACATAAAAATCATAATTTTAAAAACAGAGAATTTCGGTCTCTGTAGATTTTTGTAAATTTGTATGAGTTCACAAATTTTAAACATTCTCACAGATTCTTCTGAATTAGGAAGCTGTAATTCCAGTTTTGACTTCTGCAGCTACTTCTGCTTTAGCCTGTACTTCATTATTGAAATTGAAACATTAGCCACCTCCAGTTTCTTTTCAACTGATGCATCTAGTAACTTTTTTTCTGAAAAATAAATCAGTTTCCCTTTAAATTATGACATTTTACTTTCATTTTCCTAATTTTCCACCAAAGACACTTGTGTCCCTTTCAGGAAGAGAAAGACAATCATGACTATGTTACCAAAAATACATAGAAGAATGAAGGAACATATTTTCTGACTTTTATTTGACAGTTTATTTAAATTATAATTCCTTTATGTCTGATATAAGCTGCTATTTTTTACTACTCGTATCTAATAAATTACAACTACAGGAAATAAGTTAGGAAATTGATGATGCACATTCACGCTGAAACATAGAGTTACAGAGTAACAAACTATGATAGGATCTCATTTAAGGCTTCTATGGAGGTGGCTTTTCAGGGATGCTTACTTCATTGTAAAAGCCAACTTGAGGAAAATGTAGAAAAACTTTTTTCCACTTCTCATTTTTGTTATTAAACTAATTATAACAGATCTATAATTGCCTAATAACTAAGACTATTAGAATTCTTTTTTCTTTCCTTATTTTGTCTGTCCTTGCTTCCTTCCTCTACTTTTATTCTATCTCATTCTATTTTTTAGAATGATTTTGTACTAAAGTGTAATATTTTAAATGTCTGCTTTTTCTAAATTACATGTAAACTTTCATATTTCATAAAATTTTATGACTTTCCACATTTCTCACCAAAAAATGAAATATTTGAGAATAAAATACAGGAAATTGATACTCAAATAATCAAGTTGTTTTGTCTAATACTTCATCCTTTTTCTTCTTCAAAAGATTAATTTTAATGTACTAAAGGACATACAGTCATCCCTCAGTATCTGTGGGGGAATGGTTCAGTCCTTTATATAAAATGACATGATATTTGCATATTAACTTATATACATCCTCCCCTATACTTTAGATTACTTATGATATTTATTACAATGGAAGTATAGTTGACATAAGACCAATTGTGCCTAGTTAAAATGGACCCATGGTGACAAGACAATTGACATATCCATCATCTCCAACAAGGATTCAACTTACTCTTTTGTAATTCCTCCCTCCAGATAAACCCCCAATTCCTGTCTTCAGGGAACCAATAATCTACTTCTTATTAATGTATATTAGTTTGGCTCTCTACAGTCATATATAAACAAAACAATACTTGTTGGTCTGGTTATTTTTACTTGGGCAAATTGTTTTCATATTCATCCATGCTGTTGTATGTCTAAATAGGTCATTTCTTTCCATTGCTGAAGAGTATTCTATTGTATATATGTACTACATTTGCCTGTTTGTAAAGATTATGTCCAGTTTGGAGCTAATATAAATAAAGCTGACTGACAATAAATTCTTGCAACAAACACTCCCAGTAGAAGTGTTCTTATTCTTCTTATTCTTCTACATGGCCAGCAAAACTTGGTATAGTGAGTATTTTTAATTGTAGCTATTCTAACAGGTCTGTAGAAATATTTAATTGTGTTGTTGTTGTTGTTGTTGTTTTGGCATTTCTCTGATGACTAGTTTAGTTTATGTGCTTATTTACCATTTGATAGCTGTTTTAGTGAAGTGTCTATTCAGATTACTTTCCCTTTTTAATTGTTCTTTTTAATTGATGGTGGTATCCTTTTAGTGAGTCATAATATATACATTAGACACAAGTTCTTTGTAGGATATATGCCATACAAATATTGTATCCAGTTTCTGTTACATGTTTTTCTACTTTGGATTCATGTACTTTGAAGATAAAATATTTAAAACAATGTCAAATTTATTGATTTTGTACTTAATGTTTTTTTTTTACTTCACACTTTCATCAAAATGGCGATATTACCAAAAGTTCTCTATAGGTTTAATGCAATGCCAATCAAAATCCCAACGGCATTTCTTGTAGAAACAGATAAAGCAATCATGAAATTCATATGGAAAAATAAAAGACCCAGAATAGCAAAAACAATGCTAAGCAGGAAGTGTGAATCAGGCGGTATAGCGATACCAGACTTCAAACTATACTACAGAGCAATAGTAACAAAAACAGCATGGTACTGGTACCAAAACAGGCGGGTGGACCAATGGTACAGAATAGATGACACAGAAACCAATCCACAAAACCACAACTATCTTATATTTGATAAAGGGGCTAAAAGCATGCAATGGAGGAAGGATAGCATCTTCAACAAATGGTGCTGGGAAAACTGGAAATCCATATGCAACAAAATGAAACTGAATCCCTTTCTCTCGCCATGCACAAAAGTTAATTCAAAATGGATCAAGGAGCTTGATATCAAATCAGAGACACGCCATCTGATAGAAGAAAAAGTTGGCTACGATCTACATTCCGTGGGGTCGGGCTCCAAATTCCTCAATAGGACACCCATAGCACAAAAGTTAATAACTGGTCATGATGTATCCTACTTTTTATATGTTTATGATATAACTTCCTAAATTTTTATTAATATTTTTTGGCACATGAAAAATATTTTTCTGTGATCTTTTTTCATGAAATGTTTATGGTTTTGTATTAATATAATTCTGACTTCATATGAATTGGGAAATGGTCTCTTTTCCACATGTAACACTGATATTATTCCTTCCTTAAATCTTTGGCAGATTTACTAGTAATATTATTTTTTTCAACAGTTTCTTAGTCATTTGGAAATTATCACATTTCTAAATGACCCATGGGTCAAAGGAGAAATAATAAAATATTTGTAAATAATTTCATAGAATACAGCTAAAAGAAAACTTAAAGAGAAGTTTGTAAGACAGGATATATATATATATATATATATATATATATATATTGAAAAGAAAGTTCTCAAATAAATAACCAGAACTTTCATTTTAAGAAAGATGAAAAGAACAAACTAAATAGCTCAAGATATTGCACTATATTCTCTATTCTGATTCTCCAAATGAGAATATTTTACTATATTTATTGAACCATTGGTTCACTCACCTCTCCCTTCTTTATGAGTAAATTCAATATTTGATATTCCCTCATCTTTGGAGGGTAATTCTTTGCCCAACAAAAAAAGATATTGTCTTACAATAATCACAATGTCATTATGAAAATCTGGTAATCACATAAACTATATTCAGTTGTTGTCACTGTCCTTGTAATATTCAAGAGTCTATCCAAGATTATGCATTACTATGAGTATATTTATTTAGTATCTTTTAATGTGCAACAGATAATTTTTGACTATTTTGTTTATTTTTTGTAAAGGGAGGCAATAGACTTTGGTGGAGAGGTAAAGTGACTTGCCCAAGGTCACAGTTGATAAGTGTTAGGGTCTTTTAGAGTGCTATTTTTCTATCAAAATACATTCCTCTAATCTACTGTTAGGCATGTGGATTCCTCTTTACATGCTACTCTGTGTGTGTGTGTGTGTGTGTGTGTGTATATATTCCATAGTTTTATGTTTATGTGATCAATGGAAACTGCTGTAAATTGCCACAACACCTAATGTAGTGTAGTAAAGATAGTAATAAGTGAATTGTCCACATTTGATATAGGTTATCAAAGTAACTTATATACTTGGCACACAGTTAAAATATACTTAGAATTCTTTCCATGTGTTGGATGATGCTACTTTGCTTATTCTTCTTTGATTATAATAAGCTCACAGGGGAAAAGAACTTTGGTAAAATAAATTTATGTGTTTCAAAATACAATTTGCTAACAAAGATGACTTCATATCTATGCACCCATTGCCTTATTATTTAACTTCAACTAAATTATGCTTCATCAATGAAAAACAATATTTTGTTTAAACTTGCCCGAATGAAAAATTGTCCTTGTGAGTTTTAAGAAGTATGACTTAATTGACATTTCAGGTGCTATTTTTTTCCCAGATAAACTTAGATTTCCTTTTGTTGAAATGAACATTTTTTTCTCATCTGAGTAATGGCACAGGAAAAGGATGTTTGAAATCAAATAATCATAAGCAATTTATTATTGAGAAAAGAAAAAAGGTCCTTAAAACTTCAATTAATTCTTCCACCCAAAAACACAACCCATGTAAATTCAAACTTAGTTGCAATTCAAGTAACTTCTACAATGGAGGAATAAGCCTCTTAACAAGATTGAATTTGCTATTGTGCATGTTACAAGCTGAACAAACAGAGATTGGGGAAGGCTCTGTTCGTTCATGTGCCTCCTTTAAAAAACAAATACCAGTTTAATATAAATGGAAATGAGGGCAACATTAGTGTGAACACAAATCTTGATCCATTGTAACCTAATAATGAAAGCCATACTTTTTTTGAGGTTGGATAAATGGATAACGTCATACCTTTTAGAATCTGAATCGTCATTATTTTTGTTAACATTTTCTTCTTTTCTCTATTTTACTTTGCATGTTGGAATGACTATAAATTCAAGCACAAAAAGTCATGGATGCTGGTGTGCACAAATAACACAGAATCATTAGAAATAATTATGCAAAATTGTCCAAAGATTACAAAACAAAACCGAAAGGACAGCTTTGTAAAATTCCTTTTTAATGTTTATATTATCCAAACCCTATAGTTAATAGTTGTACTCAAACATTTGCCCTGATTCAAAGGAAAGATCATGGCAGCATTATTATGGAAGTTTTGTTTTGTGAACTGGTAGGACTGAAATGCTTCTCTTTATTCAAAATATGACAATGTCTGAAAAATACAGGAACATGGTTCATGGCTAACTCCCAAAGGAAGGAGTTTATTACTTTGTGTCTTTTTAATATGTGTTGAAAAATGCAAATAAATATTAATTTTCTCTGGTTTCTAAAAGTAAAATATTCATTCTCAAAACAGAGTTTATTTTCTTTTTATAAGTCATAACTAAAATACATAATGAGATTATGTAATGGCTTTATTAAAGAGCTGAAATGTAAGTGCTGGCAAGGATGTGGAGAAAAAGAAACTCTCATACACTGTTGGTGGGAATACAAATTAGTATAGCTATTATGGAAAACAGTATAAATATTCCTCAAAAATTAAAAAATAAACAACAACAAAAAACAAAACTAAAACTAGTTCTACTATATGATTCAACTATCCCACTACTTAGTATATACTCAGAGGAAATGAAATCAAAATATCAAAGAGATACCAGCATATCCATGTCCACTACATCATCACAGCAGCCAAGTTGTGTATCCAACCCAGATGTCCATCAACTAATGAATGAATAAAGAAAATGTGGTACCTGTACACAACAATACTATTAGTCATTAGAAAACATAAAATCCTACCATTTGTGATAATATGGATATAACTGAAGGTCATTTTTAAAAAATAATTTTGTTGGTGCATTATAATTACACATAAAAATGGAATTTGTTCTTACAAATCCATTCAGGCACATAATATAATTTGATCAATTTATTTCCTATTATCTCACTTTTCCCTCCTTTCCTTCCTTCCTGGTCTCTACTGGTCTCCCTTCTATATTCATGTGATCCCCCCACATTTCCCCCCTTTTTTTCTCTAGCTTTCACATATTAAAGAAATCATTCAACTCTTGGCTTTTTGAGTCTGCTTATTTTACTGAACTCATAGAAATTGAGAGTAAAATGGCGATTAACAGAGGCTATGAGAGTCAGAAGAGGAAATGGGGATGTGGTCAATAGGTGTGAATTTTCAATTAGAGAAAATATAATTTATATATCTATTATAAATCAAGGTGACTATAATTAACAATAACATGTTTCATATTTCAAAATAGCTAGAACAGTAAATTTTAAATGCCTCACTGGAAAAAAACATAATGTGAGGTAATAAATATGTTAATTGATTGATTTAATTATATATATGCCGCAGTCCGGCTGCAGCAAAATAACCGGGGGGTGACGAATAACTTGTGTACGTTGATACAGCAAGAGTGGAAGCCCTTTATTGCAGGACAGGAGCAGTATTTATACATTCCACACAGCTTATCTAATTAGCATAAACTAGATACATCAGTCAACCAATAAGGAATCTCCACACTTAATGGCTCGCTTTTGTTACTTTTCAAACCACTCCCTCTGGCATTTTGCCAGGCACCATCCAGACTTGTTTACGAACTCTAACATTCCCCTGGCAAAATGCCAGGTGTTATTTTGACTTGTTTACAGACTCTAACATATATATATATATATATATATATATATATATATATATATATATATATGTGTGTGTGTGTGTGTGTGTGTGTGTGTGTGTGTGTAAAAACTTCACAGAGTGGCCAATAGATATATAATATATGATTTGTCAATTTACTATAGTATCAGTAAGACATTTTTGTTTAAAAACACATTCTTTAGAATATAAAAAGGTTCTCAATTTTCTGATTGATTTCATAAGTAGTCTTTGGAAATGGGTAAGGATGAAAAATGGGAATAATTTAAAATGCTACCATATATAAACAGTGCTGATTTGCTAAGTGAGTTTGGTCAATTATAAATGAGGGCACTACACCAACCTCACTAGATTATTGTGAAGATTAGATAGCACAGTATATGTAAAGCATCTAGCATAGTGATTGTGAAGCAAAATCAGTATTTGAAAAATGACAGGTGTTCTTGTTAGCATATTTTTCTGAGAAGTTAAGCAAAATTCTTCCTAGTTTCCTCTTTCCTAAATGTAAAGTCAATAAATAACTATATTTGAATATATACAATAATTTGCACTTTTAAATCTAGAGCTAGATTTGAAACCATTCAAAATTATAATTTGTCTTTATACAGTGTGAAAGAGGATTTTTGTTTCCTTATCTGTATACACATGATAAGGTCAAATCATACCAAAGTAAAGGTTGCAGCACATTATTTATGATAATACACACTGGAGAAATACTTAACAGTTTGGGGAAACTATTAATTAGTGAGGATTTATTTCTCTATATATAATATAGTAATTTATAAAATGATAATATTTTATGAAAGAAGTATATGACTAATGCTGAAAGCATAGCTTTGCCTATGATAACATATGGATTCATATGAACTTGAAAGCTAACCCTCATTATTCTAAAATTTCTAATAGGATAGTCAGTCAAAATTGTGTCAAATATTGATTTGTGTACTATATTTCTAAGTTTTAGTATAAATATGTTCTTATTTGTATGAACTAATTTATTTGACTTACATTTTTCTTTAAAGTTTTGACATAATTTGAAGATACTTGTAAATAATTTGGTCAGTTCTCTTGGATGCAAATAGACATTTATAAAAGTAGACTATGGGTAAAAGGTGTTCTCAAAAAATTTATCTGAGGAATAAATTTTAAGCAAATACATTGTAATTTCTAGTATTCAGAACTTTGTTAAAGTTTTACCAGCTAACTGGTTCATACAATATATATAATTTTTTAGTTCATAAAATTAAGTCCACAATAATCCATTACTTGGATTTTTCTTACCTACATATTACAAATTCACATTTGATTAATCAGAATGCATTTTATAATTGTACTGCTGAAGGTATGAAAACCACTAATAATGGAACAGTTATATGGTATTTGATTTTTCAGTAGATATTTCCAGAAATTGTTGAGAAGAAATTCATTTTTGCAAAATTTACTGTTTTTGAAATATTTATTGTAATTGAAAAAACAACTACTTTCTCAACTTTATACTTCAGAGTTTATGCTCTTATCTTCCTCCTCTTCTGTCCTAAAGTCTGCCTTACCAGTGAGATAGATATTATTCAAAACTTAACGCAAAGGACCTTAGAATTTAAAGCAATAACTGATTTACCAAATAGTATTTGAGAAGTTTTGCTTCTGACACCAATGTTTTAATTTTTGTAGAGAACAGCTTCTAATTTAAATGAGTTGAATAGTAGTTTACTCTAAAAATCTCAAGAAAGACTATTAAGGAACTGATAAAATTTATTGAGCTAGGGATTCCTGACTACTGAATTGTTGTTTGCTAAAAATTACAATAAACTATTAGGATTTATTCAAAATATGCCAGATTGGTTTAGACACATAAACTTGTATATAACTAGTATGTGAATGTCAAAACTAATACTCTGAGTTTGCCAATGCTACCTCTGATCAGCCCATGTTCTCATGATACAACTCAATGATTTCATAATATGGCTGAAGTTGTTATAGCATGCACTTCCTCCCCCCCTCTCTCTTTCTCTCTCTCTTGTCCCCCTTCCTCCCTCCCTCTCCCTCTCTCTCTCCCTCTCTCTCCTTCCTTCTTTCTTGGTACTGGGGAGTGAACACAGGAGCACCTAACCACTGAGCCATATCCCCAGCCCCTTTTTGTACTTTATTTTGAGACAAGATATCCCTAAATTGCTTAGGGCCTCGCTAAATTGCTGAGGCTAGCTTAGAACTTGCAAACTTTTTGCCTCTGCCTCCAGAGCCTCTGGGATTATAGGAGTGCGCCACCATGCCCAGTTATAGCATGCACTTTCTAATGGATTTTTCCAACATGCAATTTTCCTTCAAGAACTAAAATAGTGGTTCATTCATATGCTTCTTTTTGAGATATATATTAATACTACTACAAGATACTGTAGCAACATCTTTTCTTTAACCCATAGAGAAATGTTCATGCATCAATGCATTTGCTCCTCATTCTGAATGTAGACTATTTACAACAAAGAACATTAAGACTCAAGCCAAATCAATCAAAAGAAAATAAAAGGTGATACTAAACTATAAATATGAGTCATCAGAAGTTTGTAAGTCATCTTCATTCAGATCCTGACTTTTTTTCACTTTTGGGGGGTCCATTATTGTTGTACATAATAAAGTGATTTGTTGTATCACATTTGTACGTACACACAATATAATAACATAATTTGGCCAATATCACTCTGCAGCATTCCCCCCTCCTTCCTGCTTCCCACCCCTTGTCCCCATCCTCTACTGTTCTCCCTTTGATTTTTGAGATCTATCCTCACCTTTCTTTTCCTTTTTCCTCTCTAGCTTCTGCATACGAGTGAAACATATGACCTTTAACCTTCTGAGTTTAACTTATTTAACTTAACATAATGGTCTTAGTCCCATCCATTTTCCTGCAGAAGACATTATTTCATTTTTCTTTATGGCTGAATAAAACTCCATTGTGTATGTATACCATATTTTCTTTATCCATTTATCCATTGATGGACACCTAGGGTGCATCCATGGTTTGGCTGTAACTAGTGCTGCTATAATCATGGGTATGTATGTATGACTATAGTATGATGAATTGAATTCTTTAGGGTAAACATGAAGGAGTGGTATACCTGGGTCATATGGGTGATTCCATGCCTAGTCTTTTGAGGGATCTCTATACTGATTTCCATAGTGGTTATATTAATTTACAATCCAACCAATAATGTAAAGTTGTTCCTTTTTTTCCATATCCTCTCTAGCATTTAATATTATTTGTCTTCTTTTTGAATGCCATTCTGACTGGTTTGAGAGGAAATCTCAGTGTTATTTTGATTTGCATTTCCCTAATTGCTAAAAATGTTCAACATGTTTTTTATATATTCTTTGGCCATTTATATTTCTTCTTTTGCAAAGTGTCTGTTTAGTTCATTTGCCCATTTATTGAGTTATTTTTGATGTAAAGATTTTGAGTTCTTTATATATTCTAGATATTAATCTGTCAGAAGAGTAGCTAGCAAAGGTTTTCTGGCATTCTATAAGTTCTCTCTTCATATTCCAAATTGTATTCTTCATTGTGCCAAGGTTTTTTAATTTGATGTCATCCCATTAATTAACTCTTGGCATTATTCCCTGACTGTTAGGGGTCCTATTGAGAAACTTATTGTCTGTGCTTATGTGCTGGAGTGTTGACTCAATGTTTTCTTTATGGATTTGCATAGTGTCTCAGATCCTGACATTTTAAAGGATTAATCCATATGCATCTTGATATGGGACAAGAAGATATAACTAACCAGGTGCTGGATTTTCATAACTTGACTTTCTTGGCCCAGTAAGTACAAGTTATAGTCTTAATAGTGTCTCCATTTATTCAAGTTCTTTTCTGAGAATAATCCAAGGACAATCTTTGAAAATTTGATATAATTATGGAGAATCACTAAAATCTACTTTAATAAAGAATCCCTAAAATTATCTTGACATTTTCCATATCATGCTAGTAATTAAGCTCTTTTAACTTTATTTCAGGAATTTCTTGCCCCAAATCTCAACTTTTCTAATTGTAGCATATCTCTTGCCCTAATTAAAACCAGATAATTCTTCTATCAAGTTCTTCCTTTCCCTTTAGTTGAGTACCTTCAATTTCTAACTACAAGATTAATTTCTGATCTGATGTAAGAATAGTTTAAAAATCACAATTAAATTCCACAAAAGTTGGTATCAAGATTAATAAAAGAATAATAACAAAGAATACATAAACCTAACACTCCAACATAGCAACTATTTTTGTTCTTGCAGATTGCCTTTTACATTGACATATTTATACATCACTGCACTCACAGTACATACTAATTTCTGTTCTATCATTTTCTCTTAATTTTATTTCATAATTATTTGTGTATTTTCAGTCACGATTAGTATTTGTATGCCATTTCTCATATGACATGTTTATATACCGAAATTTATTAAATCATTTCACTAGATATATATGATTGAATTATTTCCAGTGTTTTCTTCTATAAATAACACTTCACTTGGTCTGTTACTGAACAGTATTTCCTACTTTTAGATTATTCCCTTAAGAGAAATATCTGCCAGTAGACTTACTGTGTCAAAAGTGTTTACAGTTTATGGTACATGGTTCACATTGCTATATTGCCTTCTATAAGTGTTATTTCAATTTGTAAAGCCATTTAAGTGGCAATACATTATTACTTTACAAATATTGGTCATGAAATTCATAAGTATTTGTGCTTTCATAAAACATCTAGTAACTCTACTTTGAGAAGACTTTGGATTCATGTTTTGCAACATGTTTATTTACTAATTGTTCATTATTGGAAATATTTATAAAATTATTTGGCCATTTGCCTATTGAGGTCTTATTATTGCTTTATAAATTTGGCTACATTTGTTATATTGCATAGATACAAACACTGTGTTGCTAGCAATGAAAATATTGTTTATTCTTTCTAGTTGATTTTTGTACTATTTGACACAGATTTAAAAAAAACTATTCAAGATGTAAGTTTTGTGCTTTTTAATATTAATTTCTTCAAAGGTAAATATTACTGCACAAATATAATAAGTATCCTAATCTATTTCCTATTTGACATTTAAAATTTGAGGAATTATTTACAATTCATGTGTGTTATTGCATTTATATGGTATATTTAGGTTATATCGCTATTCAATTTAACTTAAAATTGCTACCATAGATTTTTCTTTTATATCTTTGTTTTATTTATTTCATTTTTTATGTGGTGCTGAGGATCGAGTCCAGTACTTCACATATGCAAGGCAAAGGCTCAACCACTGAGCTACAAACCCAGCCCCTACCATAGGTTTTTTACTACAAAAATGTTCCATGTCAGCCAGGTTATTTAATCTCACTGAACCATAACCTCCTTGTCTGGCCATTATGATAACTGAAAATTATGCAAATAAAATGTTTTTCATATGAGAGACACTCAGTAAATGGTCGTTTTTATTATGAGATGCATCACTATCTTTGAAAACAATTCTCTTTCTGAGCTTTATGTTTTTCATGTCTATTTTTGTGCCTATGCTATTAAAATAAATTTAAATAGATTTTTGTAGACCCTCCCCAATTGTACCAATCTTTTATAAAAAGAATTTTTTATTCTGTAGTAATTTTATATTTAAAGAAAATTTGCAAAGATTGTACACAGTTCTCATGTACACTACCATCTGATTCCCCCAGTATTACCAATTAACATTCATAGGTTTCATGTTTTGCAAATAATGAGCCAAAATAGGCATATTACTATTAAGGAAAGTTTACATTTCTGTTATTTTGATTATTGTTTTCTTGATTATTACGTAACATCCTATTTTACATAACTTTAATTTTTATTTTATGGAAACTTATGTAACAGAAAATTTGTCATTTTAGTCATCTTAGTATAAAATCCAATAGCATTATGTTCACAATGTTTTGTGATGATCCCTGATGATTTCAAAATATTTTAAGTACATTACATCAAACAGAAATTCTGAAATAAATATGTAATAACTTCTAATTCCTTTCTTCTTCTAGCCACAGGTAAACCAGTAATCTAATTCCTACCTCTATGAGAATATGCCTATTGTAGGTAGTACATTTATAAATTATTTATCCTTTGTGTCTAACTTATTTCTTTAGAATGTGTTTTTTTTAATCTACTTTTTTGTTGTAGTTGGACACAATACCTTTATTTTATTTATTTATTTTTACGTGGTGCTGAGGATTGAACCCAGGGCTTCGCACATGCTAGGCAAGTGCTCTACCACTGAGCCAAAACCTCAGTCCTAGAATATGTTTTCAAGGTGATACATGATATTAAATGTTACAGAATGTAATTATTTTGATTACAAAATAATATTCCACTGTATTTAAATAGCACATTGTGTTTCTTTATTCACTTGTTTATAGACTCTTGTTTCCAGTGTGTTACTATTGTGAATGATACTTCAATGAACATTAGTATACAAATATCTCTTAGAGTCCTTAAGATTCTAATGAGCATAAAACAAGGAATGGGATTTATGGAACATACAATAATTATACATTTAGCTTTTTTGAGAAAATGACAAAATGCCACTTTAAATTCCCACCATCAATATATAAGTACTCCATTTTTTTTCTACTTTGGCCAATACTTGTTATTTTTTTGTTTTATTGGAACCTGCCAGTGGGTATAAAGGTATATTTTCTTGTTGGTTTGATTTGTATTTTCCAAATAATTAATGTTGTTAATTTTCTTTTCTTTTTGTAGTACTAGGAACTGAAGTCAGAGGTACTGTACCACTGAGCCACATCCCAGACACTTTTGTTTTTAATTTGGAAACAAGGTCTCTCTAAGTTGCCAAAGCTGACCTCGAGTTTTCCTGACCTCTCTGCCTGAGCCAATGGGATTACAGGTGTGTGCCATTATGCCTGACTGATGTTGATTATATTTTCATTTACTTATTGGCCATTTGTGTATCATATTTTTGAAAAGGTCTACCCAAGTCTTTTATCTATTTTATTTGTGTGCATGTTTGTTATTTTTAAATATTTATTTAGTTGTAGATGGACATAATACCTTTATTTTATTTATTTATTTATATGTGGTACTGAGGATTGAATGTAGTTCTTCACATGTGCTAGGCAATCTCTGTATCACTGAGCTACAACTCCAGCCCTGTGGTTTTGTTCTTAAGGAATTAGTTCTATATTACAGATATAAAACCCCTATCATATATAGTTTTCCAATATCTTAACCCATTTTAGGTTTTCTTATCACTTTCTTGACAATGTTCTTTGAAGAAAAATAGTTTTTATTTTTACTTAAATTCTACATTATCTATTTTTTTAGTTTCTCATGCTTTTGTGTTATATCTAAGAATCCATTGCAGAATCCAGTCATGAATATTTATCCTTATGTTTTACTGTAAGATTTTTATGATTAATTTTTTAATTTTAATTTTTTATTTATTTATATTTAGAACATTGGTGCATTTTGCTTTAAGTTTAATTTATAATGTAAGGTAGTAGTACAACCTCATTTCTTTACCTGTGAATATACACCTATTTTAGCACCACCTATGAAAAAACTGTCCTAAATTGAATGGGCTCAATACACTTATGAAAAGTCAGTTGATCATTTCTTGACTCTTATTATATTTCAGGGAGATATAGTGTACATATCTGTGCAAGTGGCACTCTGTCCTGTTTATCATAGTTATGTACTATGTTTTGAAATTATAAACTGTTAATCAAATTCTATTCTTGTTTTAAAAGTTGGTTTTGTTATTCAAGTATCCTGCAATTCCAAACAAATGTGAAAATCAGCTTTTCCATTTCTGCTGAAACAAGACTGCAGGAACTTTGATGGACATTGCAACGAATCTGTATAACATTTTTTGTAATATTGACAATTTAGTAATATCAAGTATTCCTATGCATGAACATTGGATATTTCCCTTAAAAGGATATTTTCTTCAATTTCTTTCAGCAATGTTTTGTATTTTTTAAAATACAACATGTTCATTACTATGGTTATATTTCACAGTTACATTTATTCCTCGATAATTTGCTTTTTTTTTTCCCTTAGTACTAGATACTTTGCTTTTTTTTCCCCATCACTAGGGATTTAGCACAAGGGCCCTATACCACTAAGCCACATCCCCCAGCTCTTCTTACTTTTTATTTTGAGAAAGATCTCATTAGGTTGCCTACAGCTTCACTAAATTGCTGAGACTGACTTCAAACTTGAGATCCTTCTGCCTCTGTCTCCCAAGAAGCTAAGATTACAGGTGTGCATAACCACACCCAGCAATACTTTACTCTTTTAGATGCTATTGAAAATCACATTGTTCTCTTAATTTCCTTTTTTGGATTGCTCATTGCTGGTGTATAAAAAAGACAATCAGTCTTTTTGTGTTAGCAAGTTTTTTGTGTTCATCTTGTTTCCTGTAATATTGATGAATTCATTATTAGCCTTAATATCTTTCTGTGTCTATTTATAGCAAGAATCTTTCTTTCCAATTTGAATGCCTTTTATTTCTTTTTATCATCTGTGATAGTACTTGTAGTACAATATTGGATAGCAATGGTGAAACAAACATTCTTGGTTGTTCCTGACCTGAGGTGAAAAACTTTTGTTCTTTGCTACTGGGGATTGAACCCAGAACTTTGTGCATGAGAAACAATTGTTTTTCCACTATGTTGCACCCCCAGTTCTTTCAAAATTGTTTTTGAGAAAAGCTTTTTGGTCTATTTTAAGTTAATTTTCCTACAGGGTGAGAAACAGCAGTTAAGTTTTCATCTTCATATGCAGATATCTAGTTTTTCCAGCACATAAACTGCAAATGTTTCTCTAAAATTTGATAAATAGAAAACAAGCAATCATGAAACAACAGGTCAAAAAGACATGATCCTAATATCGCTACAATCCATTACCTAAAATTATAAAAGTAGTTAGACCCTACAATATTGTTGAACCTATGCTCTATTCTAGGCACTGTTCAGAGCTAAGGATAAAGAGAAAGATCTTAAACTAAGGCACATGCCTTAGTTTGAGAAGTGTACAGTTTAATAAGGGAATAAGACAGTAAAATTACTAATTTATTCATTAACTCTGTATTTATTGATTGATAACTATGTGTCAGTAAATTGTCCAAATCCAGAGGAAACCATTGTAGAGAAGATAAAATTTCCCTGTCATTTGGGAGTTGTATTCTAATGAAGGGTGATAGAGAATAGCCAAGTAGTTAGACCTTGAGATTAGTGTTATATAGAAAATGAAAGTGCCATTAATTATTAAGTAACTAATCTGGATTAGATAAGAGAGGACTCTTACAGAAAATGAAATTTAACCAGAAATCTCAATGACAAGAAGGAGCAAGCCATATATACACTAGAAAGAACAGCATTTCAAGCATAAAGACAAACTAGAGCAATAAATCCCTTATGCATGAATGTCCTTAGTAGATACATAATAAAGAATATAAAAAAGAAAGAATTAACAGACTATGATATATTCTGAAAAGTTACAGTCATGTTTTATAAGGCTTTACAAAACAGTGCAAAACATTTGGGTTTTATTCTAGAGATTACAGAAGTCATTGGAAATTTTAATATAATATAATTAAAGTATAAATAGAGGTATATGGGGGTGATTTCAGAACACATCCTAAGATGAAGTTGAGGAAACTGTGAGGAAAGCTATTTCTGAGAATGTAAGAAAGGATTAAACACATCAATTCAGTCACTGTTTCAGGAAGAGAGTGGGATCTATTTTTTTGTTTGTAAAAAGGCAATGACGTATTATTTACATAAATAATATTTCTATGAAAGAAATAACATACAGCAAACTCATTGAGTCATAAAAATTTCTGTGATATATTTCTGGATGAATAGGTCTGGCTGAAGTCCTTTGGGTATAAACCAAGGAGTGGGATAGCTGGGTCCTAGTTTTCTGAGGAATCTGGATACTGTTTTCCATAGTGGTTGTGCCAATTTTCAGTCTGAGCAGCAATGTATAAGTGTACCATTTTCCCCACATCCTCATGAACATTTATTATTGCTTGTATTCTTGATAATTGCCATTAGGACTGGAGTGAGATGAATTCTCATTGCAGTTTTGATTTGCATTTTCTCATATATTTGTTGATTGATTGCATTTCTTCTTCTGTGAAGTATCTGTTCAGTTCCTTAGCCTATTTGTTAATTAGGTTCTTTCTTTCTTTCTTTCTTTCTTTCTTTCTTTCTTTCTTTCTTTCTTTCTTTCTTTCTTTCTTTCTTTCTTTTTTTGTGTTAAGGTTTTTGGGGTTATTTATAATCCTGGAGATTAATGCTCTATAAAAGTTACATGTTATAAATATTTTTCCCATTCTGTTGGCTCTCTCTTCACGTTATTGATTATTTTCTTTGCTGAGAAGAAGCTTTTAAGTTTGAATACATTCCATGTATTTGATTCTTGATTTTAATTCTTGCACTTGTAGGAGTCTTGTTAAGGAAGTCGGGTTCTAAGCTAACATGATGAAGATTTGGGCCTACTTTTTCATCTATTAGGTGCAGGGTCTCTGTTATTGCCTAATCCACTTTGAGTATATTTTTGTGCATGGTGAGAAATAGTGGTTTAATTTCATTTTGCTACATACGGATTTCCAGTTTTCCGAGCACCATTTGTTGAAGAGGCTATTTTTTCTTCAATGAATGTTTTTGGCAACTTTGTCTATTATAAAATAATTCTAATTTTGTGGGTTAATCTGCGTGTCTTCTATTTTGTACCATTGGTCTACAGGTCTGTTTGGTGCCAATACCATGCTGCTTTTGTTAGTATTACTCATAATGCTGGTATTGTGATGCTTCCTGCTTCACTTTTCTTGTTAAGGATTGCTTTTGGTATTCTGGGTCTCTTATTTTTCCAAATGAATTTCATGATTGCTTTTTATGTTTCTTTTTAAAAATATTTTTATTTTGTTTATTTATTTTTATGTGGTGTTGAGACTCGAACCCAGTGCTTCACATGGGCGAGGCAAGTGCTTCCTTCACTGAGCCACAAACCCAGCACTGCTTTTTATATTTCTATGAAGAATGTCATTGAGATTTTGATATAAATTGCATTAAATCTGAATAACACTTTTAGTAGTTTGGTCATTTTGACAATGTTAATTCTGCATAACCAAGAACATGGGATATCTTTCCATCCTCTAAGGTCTTCTTCAATTTCTTTAATATTCTGAAGTTTCATTGTTGAGGCCTTTCACCTCTTTTGTTAGACTGATTCCAAAATATTTCTGAGATGGGATTTTTGGACAGTGATTGTAATATGGGATTAATGGATTAATAGTGGATTAATAATTTCATGACAGCATTGGGAAGGCATGAAAACTATAGGAGATTGGATCTACTTAAAGATTGGGTTGCTGGGTGCATGTTCTCGGGGGTTATTCTTTTCTCCTGGTACCTTCCTCACTCTTTCTCTTCATCTGCTTCCTGGTTCCTGGTTGCCAGGATGCAAGTAGCTTTGCTCTGCCACAATCTTCCACCATGGTGTACTGCTTTACCACAGGCCCAGAAACAGTGGACCCGGCCAAACATGGACTGAAATCATGAACCAAAATGATTTTTTTCCTTCTCTATATTATTTTTCTCAGGTATTTGGTAACAAAAATAAAAAGCTAACAAACTATCAACAGTTAATAGTGGATTGAAGTGAATATGAGGAAAAGGAAAAGAAAGCACTCAAGAAAGAATTCTGGCCAGGCAAGATGGCGCATCCCTTTAAACCCAGTGGCTCGGGAAACTGAGGCAGGATGATTGAAAGTTCAAGAGCAGCCTCAGCAATTTAGGGAGGGTCTAGGCAACTTAGCAAGCCCCTATCTCAAAATAAAATACATAAGGGGCTGGGGATGTGGTTCATTGGTATAGTACCCCTGGGTTCAATCCTCAGTACAAAAAAAAAAGGAAGAAAAAAGAATGACTTCTGGGTTTGTAGGCCAGGGTGACATACAAAGACCAAAGAAAAGGTTAATGTTGATTATGCATGATTGATTGGAGTTAGAAGATAATTTTTACTGGTTTTTTTTAATTTAAATTATTCTATACATTTTTTACAAATTGAAGTGATTCCTATCTGAAGGATTCTTTTGTACCTGTGATATTCATTAACTGAGCTGTGAAGAATGTTGTTCTATGAAGTCACACAGCTTACTCCTTCTCCATAACTTGTCCTCACTTTAACAAGTCACTTTTCCCAAAGTTATTTGCATTCACTGGGGGGCATCCTGCATCTTTTGACTGGTTGATGAAGGGGTGATAAAGACTGAGAAAACTTTTATCTATTTGGGTTACTCATTAAGGTCATCGTGTCTCCAGAGTTCCTTGTGAGAAGGGCTGGAGCCTCTGATATAACTGTAAGCAGTTCAAATCCTCCTTCTATCCAACCTTGTTTCCCCACTCACTCAAGGATGATATTTCTGAGAGCTCTGCCCAATAAATCACCCACATCTCAGAATCTATATCCAAGGGATACAAGGTATGACTTTTATAATCCAAAAAAACAATTTAACAACAATAAATCAGTTTTTGTTTGGCAAAATGAAGATGCATAATACTGGGGAAAAGATACTTTGATTTTCTCAGCCACTGTTAAAAAAAGCTACTTGTTATAAGTACCCCATAAAAAGTGGTAGATATTTTAAAGACACATGCCATAGACTACATAGCATGCATAGAGCTGCTTGAAAATGAAATGTTTTGTGTTTTGTAACTCTGTACATGCCTTAATGCCCATTGAAACTTGTGAATGTATTTCCATGTATATAAGCTTAAATTTCTTCAAATAGGCTAAGGATCATTTATATTCATTTATTATATATTTTTTTACATTATTTAGGCATATGATTTTTTAAAATGGTCATTTTCTGTAATATTACATAGAATCTTTTCTTCTGTTCAGAATTCATAATGCCTATTATCCATCACCTTAAGTATCCTAGAATAAAAGAGTTTGGAATAAACTACTTCCTTGTATTATAACAAAAGACTCTTGAGGATGCACATTGCATATTTCCGCTAATAAGGATTTAATCAACCCTTAAACTTTTTCCTGCTTATTATAACATCAAATGACTTGTGATAATGCCAAAAATTAGGAAATGTTGGTTGAATTTTCATCAGCTAGCTTGCCAGTTGGAAATTTGATAACTTACCTCAAGTGACATCTGTAAAATAAAAACAAAATTAATTAAAAATCCTCACTTCTGGAAAGTAGACAAACATGTCTTTTCTTATCTTGTCTCTTTGACAACCATCTGCCTTCTATATACGAACACTGAATAAAAGACAACACTATTTAAAACCAAAATTATGTACACATTTATGCAATACCTTGAAAAGACAAGTTAATTAGAATATACTTACTTTGTATATTTTGATAATTGTTTATTAACGGTAAAATGGAAAACAAAGTCTTGTCACAGACCAAAAGCAAATGGTAGGAATGAGGAAATTATTAATCTTTTTAGCATATTTTAATTACTTGGGAGAAGAAATTAGATATTTTTTTTCACAATAAAGTGAAAGAAAATGTTTTTTTAAAGTAACTTATATTCTATATTCCAAAATGAATATAGCTTTATATTCTCCCTATTTATACAAATAATATGTTCATATTATAAAATTGATATAGAAAAAGTGTAATTGAAAAAGTAAAATTGTCTTTGAATTCTAACTTATATTAGTAAACCATTAACTGTTTTGTGTCTATCTTTTCATGAACATGTTCTATTATGCATCTATCTACCATGTACATATATATAAATAATATTTATGTTTGAATTATTTATATTTATTCTGAAGCAGGTTCTCACTCAGTTGCTTAGGGCCTTGCTAAATTGCTGAGGCCAACTTCTAACTCGTGATCCTTCTACTTCTACTTCCTGAGCAACTAGGATTACAGACATTTGTCATCATGCCCAGCTCTTATACACTTTCTGCACTCAAAATTTCAGGGATATCCATGGTAATAAACATCTGAAACTCAGTTTTACATTGATATATACTTTTCCATTATATTATCATTCCACATTTTATTCAAATTATTCCCATTTGGGGGACATTCAAATTGTTCTTTATAAAAATATACAAAAATCACCATAAAGATTAAAATAGATGATAAAAAGAAATGCATGTCTGGATAAGTATTCATGTAAGTCTTTAGAGTATTTTGTTAGAAATTAAATTTTGGGGTCAAAATATAAACAGTTTAAAATAAAAAGTGGCTTGGATTTAACCACCCACTCATTTGTTTATTCATTTTATAGATCTATTATGTTAGGTAAAATAATTAAAGTTAAATGCAAAAACATAAATGGACAATACATGAAAAGACATATTTCATATGATTTCACTCATATGTGGAATCTAAAAACTTTGATTTATACAGAGTAGAATGATGGTCGCCAGGTCTAGGACAGAATAGGGGGGTGTGTATTTGGGAGATGAAGAAAGAATGAGTGAGTCTTAACGAATACTTATATGCACATAATTCATGTTATGACCAACACACAGATAATTCCCCTCACCCTAGAATGTTCCATCATGCTCCTTGTCAGTCAATACCACTCTACAACATTCAGGCAATGATTTTTCTTGTCTTTGTAAAATATATTAATGTAAATGAATAATACAATATGTTCCTTTTATGAGCAGCTTTTTTTCTCAGCATAAGTCAGTGAGATTTACCCTTGTGTATGTTGGTAGTTTTCCTTTTTTCATTTATGAAAAGCAGTCCTTTGTATGAATAAAGCATTTTTAAACCATTTTCCTATTTGTAGCTTCTTGGAGTACTTTGTTGATATATTAATTTTTCAGCCTTTCTGAGTTATAATTGACAACAGAAATTGTATAAACTTTCTATACACAATGTGACAACTTGGTATGTATAAATAATGTGAAATAATTATAATCAAATTAATTAATGCAATTATCACCTTACAGAATTAATATTTGTGTTTGTGTGTGTAATGAGTACATTTAAGATAACTCTTTTAGAAAATTTCACATATACAATAATATTAACAATAATCACAATACTGCAAATTAAATTACTAGAACTTATTCATCTTATACCTGAAAATTTATGACCTTTAACAAAAATGTCCCTATATCTCCCAAACTTCAGCCCCTGGTAACCACCATTTCACTCTCTGCTTCCATGTTTTTTACCTTTTAGACTCCATATATATGTCCTTGTTTCACTTAGCAAAATGTTCTCCCACATTCATCCATATTACAAATGACAGAATTACTTTCTAAGACTGAACATTATTTCATTGGGTATGTATCCAATGTTTTCTTTATCCATTCATTTGTTGATGGACACAGGCTGTTTCCATGTTTTGTTCTGTTCAAATTTTCCATTTATTCATGATTCACTGTACGTTTATTTACCTGTGTTACCTAATTTTGGCCTAAATTCAGTTTTGTATGAACTTTTTTTTAATTTTTGTAATATCTTTTGCAATGTTTCCTCTTATTTATAATTTCATTTGAGTCATATGTCATTTTTCTTAGTCTAGCTAATGGTTTGTCAATATTGTTTATTCAAAAAACTTCATTTAAAAATCTATTCTGTTGCTTTGCTACTCTGTATATTATTCATTTCTGATCTGATTTTTGTTATTTCCTTTCTTCCTCTAAATCTGTACTTAGGTTGTTTTTAATTCTCTTTTTCGTTGTGAGCTAAGGTGGTTTGATTATTTCAGATTTTCTTTTTTCTTCATGTAGGTTTTCATCACAATAGATTTTTGTATTTAGACAACTTAAGCATACTGTGATTCTACTTTCATTTGTCATAAGTTTTTTTTCTTTTTGATTTCTTCTTTGAGCCATATTGTTTATGAGTGTAATGTTTTATTTCCACATTTTTGAATTTTCCAACTTACTCCTCTCAATGGTTTCTTATTTCATACTGTTAATGGTTTATATGTTAGTTGTTCTCCAAAAGCTCATGTGTGAGAGAATGAACAGAAGTTTAAAGAAATGATTGTGTTGTAAGAGTTTTAACCTAATCAGTACCCTAATTCCCAGACAGGGATTAATGTGGTGGTAACTGTAGGTAATTAGGGTGTGACTGGAAAAGGTAGGTCCCTAGGGGCATGCCATTGGGGTACATATTTTATGAGCTGAGCTTAGCTCTCTCTGTTTTCATTTTGCAACATCCTGAGTTGCTTCTCTCCACCACACTCTTCTGCATGTTGTTCTGCCTCACTTCCAGCCTCAGGGAATGGAACTTGCCTTCTATGGCTGGAGGCTTCTGAAACCCTGAGCCCCCAAATAAACTTTTTACCTGTAATGGTTCTTGTCAGGTCTTTTTGATCACAGCAATGTAAAAGCTGACTAAAACAGAAATTGGTACCAAGAAGTGGGATTATTGCTCTGACTAACCTGACCTGGTTTAGAAGCTTTTGGAACTTTTTGGAATTTGTAGAAAGAATTTTGAAAAGTTAGAGATGAAAGCTGGGAAAGCTTTAAATTGTTATAAGTGGAGCTTAATAGGCAATTCTGGTGGGGGCTTAGAAGACCAGAATGCCTATATAACTGCGGATAGCAAAGACAAGTCTCAAGAGTTTTCAGAGAAAAAGGAGGACTCTATTGGTAATTCGACTAGAGGACAGTGGTTTTATGGTCTAAGAAGTTTTCTACATTTTGCCTTGTCTTAAGACTTTCTGTGAGGCTGATTATATTGTTGTTTTTTTTTTCTATTTTTGGTTGTCTTCTGGACAAATTTTTAAAACATATATTGAATCATCTTTTCAGTTCATTTCATCTATTTTTCAGGTTCAGAATTTGTTTGGTTCTTTTTATATAGCATATATTTTCTTATTATTTTTTCTTATTAGGAACTGTTTTCCTGAATTTGTTTATTTCTCTCTCTACAAAATGATAATATTTAAGCATTTCTCAGGTAATTCTTAGATCTCCATTTCTTTGTGTTTAGCAAAACTTTATTAAATTATTTCATTTTTTGCTGCATTATGATTATACAAAATAGAGATTCACTATGATATATTTACACATACACATAATTTGGAGGCAGAGGTTAGATTTATTGCCCTCTGCCTCCAATTTCCTTTGCCTCACCCTTCACCTTGATACCCCATCCTCCACTCTATTGGTCTTTTTTGTTGTTGCTGTCTGTTTCCTTGATTTTATGAAATCTCTGCTTTTATTTTTTTTGTCTCTAGCTTTTAAGATGGGAGAAAACCTTTGACCTTTGAGTCTGGTTTATTTCACTTAATACAATGCTCGTTAGTTACATACATTTTCCTGTAAAAGACAAATTTTGCTATTTTCATATTGTCATGTTTGTTTGTTTGTGACCCATATGCTCTTCCATTGGTGTCTGTATTTGAAGGAGCAAACATCACCTTTCACGTTTTAAAGACTGATTTCAATAAGTGAATACTTTCTCCTCTCACGTTCTGGACTCAAGAAATTGTTTCCAGGATCACAGTTGATTGAGAGTGTATATTGGTCACATGGCTGTTGTGGAATTCACAGTGAGATACATAGTTGGTGGCTCTTTTAACAGATACTGGAGCAAGAGTGGATACTGCCTCATCCCTGGAAAATTTGACTGCTTACGGAACCTTAGTTAGTATTTCTGGCACTGTGGGAAGTTTGAGTTTGCAATAGTTTAGTACGCATATGGACATGGCTCCCTAAGGGTTTTTGGGAACACTCCTTTCAAGTCACTGAGTGGGTCCCTGTGCAGATAGAACTGGCCAAAATCTCAGTTGAAAGAAGCTGTAACTGAGTCACAGGTCTGCTTCAGAATCCATAATCAAGTTCCATTTCTATATGTGTGCCCCCAGGAAACAGATGAGAATGATTCTTATTGGATTTATGAGTGGTAAGGGCTTCCCCATTCCATGACTGAGCAAAGCTGCAACCAGGTCCTAGGTCAGCTTCAGGATTCAGACAGGTCAGTAGGCCTGTTGTTTGAGGCATGGTAGACATGATTACTTCTAAATCCCTTCTCAGATGAGACTGATGATAGGAAGAAGGACAAACAGGGCCATAACTAAGTCTACAGGTTTATGGAAATGTCTCTGGGTTTGTAACAGAAACTGCACTAACACCTGGGTATTGGTCTACCTCTACAAAAAGGCGCTCCTAGGTTTGGGTCTCCATCAGGGTTTCACTATTACAATCTCAAAGCTCCCCCAAAAAGGTACTTTTATGCTCAAATGATTGCCAATATAACATTACTATAAGAGTATACAAGGGGGGAACCGCCTATGTTGTTTTTACTTCTTCCCTGAGATTTTTAAAGAAATATTAAAATAATTTTTAAATTATTTTAAATTATTTTTAAAATTTAAATGATTTTTAAAATTATAACATATATATATATATATATATATATACACACACACACACACATACAGAAAGCATGCTCACATCATAAGCATATAGCAGATAAATTTTCACAAGGTAAACACATGTAGACATTTAACAATGCAGGATTTTGAGGTTTAAGTAAATGGTTTCATGCAGTATATATTCTTGTGTTTCTGGCTTACTTTGCTAAGCACTATTATTTGTAAGATTCATCTGTGTTGTGGCATAAAGTTATTGTTTGCTCATTTTCATTACCATTGATCTTTCATTTTATTTATACTTTAATCAAAAATTTTCCTTTGTGTATTCTTGCTACGAGGGTTTACTTTTCAGCACTTTTCAGTAGGTTATATAAACATTTAACCAATTTTAATAGAAACTCTAAATATTATAATGGGGGAGATCCCTGTGGGTTGTTTCTAAAAGAAATACTACCACTATTAATATCATACACAAAATACAGTATACTGGGGCTGGGGCCGTGGCTCAGTGGTAGAGCGCTTGCTTAGCACGTGCAAGGCCCTGGGTTCAATCCTCAGCACCACATAAAAATAAATAAATAAAGTAAAGGTATTGTGTCCAACTACAACTAAAAAAAAGAGAAATAAATGTTTTTTTTAAAAAATACAGTATACTTTACTTTATCTGGTATACTCATAGAAACCCCCTGTCTATGAAAACTGTAGGTATCAAATGTTTTGGTTAAAATTGCCACTTGTTTAATGAATGAATTATTAATTTTAAGGCTTTTTTGTGGTAAAAACACATAACATTAAGGGTAGGATTTTAACCCCTTTGAAGTGATAATAAATACACTGACATTATTATTCAACCATTATCACCATCATTCTCCAGATCTTTTATTGTCTACTCAAACAGAAATTTTGTATAAAATAAATGATAATTCTGTCCTTCTTTCCTTCCCTGAACACTGACAACCACCATTGAACATTGAGTTTCAATTTGACTACTCTAGTTACTTCATATAAGTGAAATTTACAATATTTTTTGTTTGCTTATTTCTCTAAAGTTATATCTTCAAGGTTAATCCATATTATAACAAGCATCAGAATTTCTTTCCTTATTAATAATAAATAATATTTTATTAGGTTCATACCAAATATCACCCATTTACCCACTGATGAACATTTAGATTGTTTCCATACTTTTTCTATTATAAATACTGCTGTTATAAATATCAGTATATCTCACCACTTGACCACTTTACACTGTTTGTCTTCCTTTTTTTTTCAGTTGGTACATTATAAATGTACATAAAAGTGGAATTCACTGTGATATATTTATACATGCACATAATACAGTTTGGTCAATTTCATTCTGCAGTTCCTCCTCTGCCCATCCCTTTACCTTCTCCTGAGGGAGAATTATTATTATTATTATTATTATTATTATTATTATTATTATTATTATTATTATTCTACTTTACTGTTCTCCCTTCCCTTTTCATGGTATTTCCCCCCACATACACTTTTTAATTTCTTATTTCTCTCTGATTTCCACAAAAGAGAAAAAACACTTGACCCTCGACTTTTTGAGTGTGGCTTATTCCAGTTAGCATGTTGTTCTCCAGTTCCTTTGATGTACCAGCAAATGACATAATTTCATTCTTCTCTATGGCTGAATAATACTCTAGTGTGAATACACACACCATATTTTCTTTATCCATTTGTCTGTTGATGGAAACCTGGGCTCATTCCATAATTTGGCTCTTGAGAAATTCACTGGAATAAATATTAGTATGCATCCATCTATATAGTAATCTGCTTTTAGTTCTTCTGGATAAATACCTAGGAGAAGACTAGCTGGGTCATACTTTTTTCCTTTTCTAATATTTTCAGAAAATTCCATACTGCTTTCTAGTGTGGTTGTACTATGTTGCAGTTCCACCAACAATCTATCAGTGTACCCATTCCCCACATTCTCACTAACATTAATTATTATTTGTAATCTTGATGATTGACACCATAACTGGAGTGAGATAAAATCTCAATGTAGATTTAATTTGCATTTCCCTGATTGCTAGGAATGGCTGAATAATTTGTCATAAATTCACTGTCCATTTATCTTTATTCTTTTGAGAAATGTTTAATTCATTTCCCCATTTATTGATTAGGGTGCTTCCTTGGTGTTAAAATTTTTGAGTTCTTTATATATTTGGGGTTAAAACAGTAGCTGGCAAGATATTCTCCCATTATGTATCTTCATGCTCTTTGTTGTTTCCTTTTCTGTGCAGAAACTTTTTAATTTGAAGCCATCCTATTTCTTTATTCTTGGCTTTCTTTCTTTTTTAAAAAAATTTATTTTAGTAGTAGATGGACACAATTGCCTTTATTTTATTTATTTATTTTATGTGGTGTTGAGGATCAAACCCAGTGCCTCATATGTGTGAGGCAAGTGCTCTGCCACTGAGCCACAACCCCAGCTCTTGGCTTTATTTCTTGAGCTTTAGTAGGCCTAAGGAAGTGGGTGCCTTCACTGATATGTTGGTTTGTTTACCTAGGTTTTCTTCCAGCAGTTGCAGTGTTTCTGGCCTAATGCGTAGGTCTTTGATCCACTTTGAATTAATTTTTGTGATGGGTGAGAGATCAAGTTTTAGTTTCATTCTTCTATATATAAATCACAGTTTCCCCAGTACCAATTTTTAGGAAAAAAACAAACTTTTTTTCCCAAAGTTTGTTTTTGACACTTTTGAAAAGGATCACATGACTGTATCTGTGTAGATTTAACTCTGTGTCTTCTGTTCTATTCCACTGGTTTTCATGATTGGTGCCCATCCCATGCTGTTTTTGTAACTATATTTTTGTAGTATATATATTTTTATTTTTATTTTTATTTTGTGTGTGTGGTAATGGGGATTGAACCCAGGGTCACTTTACTAATGAGCTACATCCCCAACTTCCCCTTTATAAATGTTGAGATAAGGTCTCAATAAGTTGCAGAGGCTGCTTTCAAAATTGCAATCCTCCTGTCTCACTCTCCTTAGTCACTGAAATTATAGGCATGCACCACTGCTCTCAATTCTGTGATAACATTTGAGACCAGGAATTGTGATTCCTCTAGTATCATTTTTATCACTCAGTATTGCTTGGCTATTCTGGGTCTTATACATACTTCCATATGAATTTTAAGACTTGTTTTTTTTTCTAATTCTGCAAAGAATTTCATTGGTATTTTAATGGAGATCACATTGAATCTGTATAACATTTTGTAGTGTGCCCATTTTGATAATATTAATTTGCCTATCCAAGAATATGGGAACTTGTTCCATCTTCTGAGGTCTTCTTCAAATTATTTCTTCAGTATTTTATAGTTTCATTGTAGAGGTATTTTACCTCCTTGGGTAGATTTATTCCCAAGCATTTTCTTTCTATTTGAGGTTTTTGTGAATGGAATTGTTTTCCTTATTTCTTTTTCAGTAAATTAATTTGATTTTTGAAGATTGATTTTATGTTCTGCTCCTTTGCTGAATATGTTGTCCCATAAGTCTTTCAGACTGTGTTAACTTTTTTCACTCTTTCATCTTTCTACTTCTCAGAGTAGACCATTTCAATTGCCATATCTTACCTCCTCAAATAATCTATTCAACCCTGTTAATGAATTTTAAAATTCAGTTATTATAGTTTTCAATTTTTTGTTACTTTTTATAACATTTCATTGTTGAAAATTTCATTTTGTTCATGCATGATTTTCTTAAATTCCTTCAGCTCTTTGTACATTTTTTATGCATTTAAGACAGTTGTTTCAAAGATTTTATCTAATATATATGATGTCCTTTCCACCTAAGAGTTGGTTTCTGTAATTTTTTTTACTTAAATGTGCAATGTTTTCCTTTTTATTTGCATGCCTTTAGATTTCAGTTGTTGTCAAAATTGGTCAGTTGATGACCAGCCACTAATCTCTGTGTTTACAAAGTACATCTGCTTAGAAAATATTCTACTTATTATCTGGGCAATTTATTGAGCATGCTTGGGATCAGCAAACATTTAAAGTATTCTCAGATTTTTTTTAGTAGCATCTGGCCTTGGCTTGTGTAAAAGCTTAGTGATTCTCTCATATAGAGAGCTGCTTTGGAATATCTTAACTTCCCAGAGTATTATTCAGCTTCTCCTTGTTTCCTTAGTTTGTCTGTTTTATGCATCTATCCATAATTTCTTTTTGTGTGTCTGTAGTTCCCCTACAATTTTTAAGTTTGTGCATGCTGCTTTCTCTCTTTTCCAGACTACATCTGAGTTAGACCAGTTTTTAGGCAGCTTCCAGAAAATTTTGAATATTGAAAATAAAGTCTATTTTGCTTCTTCCAAGTTAGAAGAGGAGAATTGGGAACAGGGCTGCTATATAATGGTGAAAACATTCAAATGACCATGTACATTTGAATGTTTTCACCATTAATCTCTCACTCCAGGCATCTGGATTTTAGTTTTCTAGCAACCTTTCTAAAGAACACCAAAGTGCTTTTCCCTGCCTGAACTCCAATTTAGGTAAATCAGGCCAGTCACTCAGGCAGCCCCAAATTACACTGTTTCGCTTCCTCTGGTTTGAGGGAAGAAACTGGAAATGACTGCTGCCTCCTCTACACCAAGACTATGAAACATTGGGATATCAGAGAAATTGTGAGTAAAATCATTAGGAAATATCCTGCCATTTGAATTCTGCTTTTTCTTCTGGGAATACACTTCATTGCTATAGATTTTAGACATTTTTTGTAGAATGCCTATAATTTTCTTTTGACAGTCTGTATTATTTGTCCTCCTGTCTTAATGTTTCCATGGAGAAAAAAAGAGGCATAGCATTTCCTAGTTCACTTTTTGGCTAATGTCATCTCTGAATCATTGATTTTTAAACATACTCAATATAATAAGTTTTACTGCATTGATTATGATTTGTTTGTTTTTTAAGTTTTCAAAAGATATTTTTGAATCTTGCTATACTTGAGAGGATTCATTATCAACATTAGTCCTTTACCAACATCAGATGGTTTATTTTATAGTTTGTACTCATTTTATCTTATTGTATACCTAACCTTTTTCATACTTTTTCCAATCATTCCAATAGAATTTTCAAAGAGGGATCTATTGTCCATCATTGATGTCTGTTTTAGTCAGTTTTTTTTTTCTTCTGTGACTGAAAGGCCTGACCAGAACAACTGTAGACAAGGAAAGGTTTATTTAGGGGCTCATGGTTTCAGAGGACTCAGTCAAGAAGAGGCTGTCTCCATTTCTTGGGGCTCAAGGTGAGGCAGGAAATCATGGCAGAAGAGTGTGGCCAAAGGAAGCATGAAGATCAGATATCAGAGAAAGTGATTCCATTTGCCAGATGCAAAAATATACCCCAAAGCCATGCCCCCTAATGCCCTACCTCCTCTAGCCACATCCCACCTGTCTTCAGCCACCACCCAGTTAATCCCATCAGGTGACTAGATCACTGATTGGATTAAGGCTCTCACAGCCAGATCATTTCTTCTCTGAACCTTCTTGCATATTGTCTCACACATGAGCTTTTGAGGGATACCTCACATCCAAACCATAACAATAGCTCTGTGCTGTGATTCTCCCCTAATTGTTGAATAGATAAATTTCCTCATTAAAAGAATATCAAATATATGTGAATTTGTTAGAGAAGCCGATGCAATTATACCACATATGTGGTTACCCTCCAGACTAAATTCAAGGCATGCTAACATTGATAATTCAGCAGCACATGAGCTGGCTCAGTACTTATATACTTTTCTCATGTACAGAAAAAAAAGAAAATTATGGATCAAATTATACCTCCTAGAAAGTTAGTGTTTATCCCTCAGAGGATAAACTATGGTTCAAATCATCCTACTACATTCATCCATATTTTTAGGGTCTATATTCATGTTATCAAATAGATTAAATCAATTTGCCTTTTGAACTCACCGTTAACATAAATGTAGCACAAGTTTACCATCTAAGTTCATAAGAAAGAATATATGCATAACTTCTCTCCATATTTTCACTCTACTATTGTCTAGAAAAGACTTTCCTATATTCTGTTTTCTCCTTTGGCATGCTTGTAAATTCCTCAGAATTTTAGTGCTATCTCCTATTTTTCACATAGACTTCATATCCCCAGATCTACTGTACTTTCATCAGGAATGATTTTGCGTAGATATTAGACAGTATACAAATAAATAAAAAATAAAGCTTATACATATGATTTAATTCATTTAAATTTAACAATTTGGTGTTCTCTCCTACATATGGGTGCCATCTTAAGAGTTTTTTTTTCTTTCTCAAGTTATGGAATGTGGCTAGCTACGATTATGGATTATTCTGAACCTTGGAAAACTTTATATGTTCTGCAATTATTCTCTTATACTTCATTATTAATCTCAAATCTAAAAATAAATATTTTTCTGCAAGATTCCTGGCCATTGGCAGCATATTGTCTAATTGAGATCCAGTGCTCAACTTGTCAAATCTAAGTATTTCAACCCTGCTAGAGTGAGTTTTAGTTTGGGCTAAATTACACTATCGATTTAGTAATTTGGTTTTAATTAGTTATATTCACTTAATTGTTTCTAGGTCTGTCATGACATTTAAAAATGGGGTGGTGGAAATTTATTTCACACTCTGAAGGCTTTCATGTGTCTTTTTTTAAAATTCATCACTTCTACTCTGAAACTTTGTGTAGAAGCATCAGTCAAATGAGTCTTTTACAATTGATTTTTGCATGTATGTTTGTTTTAAAGAGTGAGTGCCTTCAACAAAGTTCTTTAACAACAGACATAAAAGCTGTCATGTGCTACAGTGTTAGAATAGAGTCTGTTCAATTGTGTATAAGAATCTGTTTTCTAGATATTTCAAAGCCACTAATGATGAATGAGCTGTATTTCAATTATTATGCCTTTGTCCTTAATATAATAATTATAGCTCTTATTACCATCTCAATTGTTATTCATGTATGCGAGATGGTGAATATTAAAAATATAAAATTTATCCAGACATGGTGGCACATACCTGTAATCCCAATAACTTGAGATGCTCAAATAGGAGAATCACAAATTCAAGGCCATCCTTGGCAATTTAGAGAAAACTTGTCTCAAAATAAAAAAGTAAAAAATGGCTGGTGATATAGCACAATAGTAAAGTATTCCTGGGATAAGAGCATATATGTATTTAAGAATAATACATAAATACATACTCCCTGTCACCTGCCTTAGATTTTTTTTTATTCACTGAGAGAATCACAAATGTCATTCAATTCAGCTTTCTTCTTCCTTGTGTTCATTTTTTTCTGGCCCTTATAATAGAATTATTTTATCCAAACTCTCAGAATCTATAGTCAAAATCCCACACAGGATATGTGTTAAGAACACAAAACATGACTAACAGAAGGTGATAATATGCAAAGTATGTTATGTGGATAAGGGTTTAATATTACAAGTTTTGGAAAACATTGACTAAAGTAAAATGGACGTCATATATACAAAACACCTCAGAGAGTATAGTCAGGTAACATGTGATTAGAATTTCTCTGCAGGAAATACAGTGTGCACATATCAACCAAAGACATTTCACTTTGCAACATCTACTTTATTTTTAGCAAAGTGTTTTGTGAATTATTATTCATAATATGTTTTAGAAAAATCTAACACAAAAAAATTTGGGTGCATGTTATAAAATTATGATTGAATGTTTGCCCCCTTACACACCCCAAATCACTATGCTGAAACCCTCTCAATGTGATAGTATTAGGAGATGGGATTTGGGAGGTAATTAGGAATAAGTGAGGCCATGAGAATGAAACACTGTGATAGGATTAGTGCTCTGATTGAAAGAGTAAGGGAAATTAGTTTCTTCTCTCTACCATGTGAGGATCCAGATAGGCCACCTTCTTGTTGCCAGAAAAAGCCCCTTCCCTCAAATCTGATTTTGCTGGCACACTGATCTCAGCCTTCCAACCTGCAGAAGAATGCGAAATTTCTGTTGCTTAAGCTATTCAATCAGAGGTATTTGTGTGTGTGTTTGTGTGTGTGTGTGTGTGTGTGTGTGTGGTAGTCCAAGCTAAGACTGTGCACTAGCAGAAATTGAGACAGAATGAATGTAGTGTTCACTCTGAAACTTAATAGCAGTTAACAATATCTCAGTCATCTTATCTGTAGAGTAGGATCATTGCAAGAGTTTTATATATGTGGCTTACATGGAGCTACAAATAATAATAATATCTATTGTTAATATTATTATTTCTTATTACAGGCATCTCTCAAACTTAGAATTTCAAATAAATTGACAACATATAAAATTGTGAATTCAACTACTCAAACTGGAATATTCTGGTCAACATACAATATTCTCCTTAGGCCTTTGTGGGAGGGCAATTATTGATAAACTACTGCTGTTAAAAAGATGCCCAGGCCAGGTGCAGTGGTGCATGTCTATAATCCCAGCAGCTGATTTTGAAGTAGGAGGATCACAAGTTCAAAGCCAGCCTCAGCAATTTAGTAAGCCTGAAGAAACACAGAAAGATCCTGTCTCTAAATAAAATTAAAAAATTAAAGACTGGCTGGGTATTTGGATTAGGGGTTAAGCAACCCTGTGTGTGTGTGTGTGTGTGGTAGTCCAAGGAGGACTAAAAAAAATAGTATCCAATATTGTTAATCTTGGGGATTCCAGTGGGGGTTTTACATTGCTTAAGTATAGTCAACATCTAGCAATAAGCCTAAGTAAGAACTTGCTTTCCTGAGTTTACGGATTTTTAACAAACTTTTGAAACTCAGAGTGTCCATCTGGACCAAGTAATGTGTTGGATGCATTAGATAGATACAAAATGAACTCTTAACACACAAAGAAATTTTCAGGCCTTGAAGCCCAAGGACTATTTGTGGAGTGTAAATGTAATTTTTGTATTCATAGTTCATTTGAATTACCTTCAAAATACCTTTTTTTTCCAAATTTAAAAAATAATGCTTTTATTCCAATTTATACTTTTTCCTAGAGAACTATATTTATATATAATCATTTTGTTTTAGAAAAATTATGAAAATTTTTTCAGATCCAGATAATTATATTGCTTTGTATATTTGCTTTGAAAGGTCTACCTAAGGACTTAGCCTAGTATTTTTTTTGTTTTGTTTTTGTTTTTTTGTATTGGGGATTGAACCCAGGGGGGCTTAATCTCTAGGCCACACCCCTAGCCCTTTTTTGTATTTTTTAAAAAATTTATAGACAAGGTTTTACTGAGTTGCTTAGGGCCTTTTTAAGCTGCTGAGGCTGATTAGTATAGTACTTAATTGGAAGAAATAAATACCTCAATACTGAATTGTTTAGACATTACGCTGACATATCATGATTTAAACATTATCCTACAACATAGCTTTCCTTTAAAAAATAATTATTTAAAAATCTGGTCTTACATGTTAAGAGCATTTGTGCTTAGTGTGGTGATTTTTTTTTTTTTTTAGTTATAGGTGGACACAATGTTTTTATTTTAATTCATGTGGTGCTGAGGATTGAACCCAGTACCTGACATGTGCTAGGTGAGCGCTCTGCCTTTGAGCCACAGCCCCAGCCCTTTTTTTCTTTAATAAATAAATAGGATAATGCTTCTGACCTCAGATACCCTATAACTCCCTATTTTTATGTTTTCATATGTAGGCAATATCCTATTGAAAGATATAGAGTATGTAGTGTTTTGTTTCTTTATTATACCTTACATAATTGCATGCAATCCCTATCAGTGCTTCTTTATTCACACATATATATGACATTACTTTATATGTTTGTGGAGGTGGAGAGAGAGAGATTCCTGCTTCTTATTTCCAATTCATTTCTCCATATCATTCAGCTATGAAGATAATTAGGTTATCTTCAATTGAGAAGTTAATTTTGGGGGCTGGGGTTGTAGCCCAGTGGTAGAACGCTAGCCTAGCACAGGTGAGACCCTGGGTTTGATGCTCAGCACCACAGAAAAATAAATTAATTAATTAAAGATATTGTGTCCAACTACAACTAAAAAATAAATATAAAATACTTCTAACTTTTTCTCTCAGTTTTCAGTGGAATACAGTGTTTACAGGACATTTAGACAAGGATTGATGAACAAACATACATGCAGTCACATGAAATTTAAAAGGACTGAACTACAACACACACTAAATACCAGTATATTTCTCTAAAATATGGTATAATAGATTACAAAAGTTGTAAATAATTATCTTCAGATTTTAGGAAAAGTATAGCAACTAAGAATATTTTTATGCACCTATAAGCAATAATCTTGGTTCATCTTAGTACATTTATTGTGATAATTTACAGTTGATTAATTTAACTCCATGTGCCACTTTTCCCCAAAATTAGTTTTCGAGATTCTATTCTTGAGTGGTTATAGCAAATGCATATTAAGTTCCAAGTGTCATTTATTACATAAATTTACTGAAACAGAGAATCTCATGGTCCTAGTTCAGTTGTTGACCTAGGATACAGTCGCCTATTTTTCATNCAATTCAGTTCTTTTCTGCACAACTGACAAACATATTCCTGGTATAGATCAGTATCAATTACTAATGTTCATGGCTGCAAATGGGAGAACACCCACTTAATAGTGTCTTAGGAAAGAAATAATTAAATTATCTCACTCATCAAGGGGGTGAATAAGGCATTTTTAGAATTGCTTCATCAGTTCAATGGCATTAGAATGCCATGTGAACATCTCTTTCTTTTTTTCCTCATTTTGGTGAGATGGCTGCAACAATTCCAGCCATCAAACTCTCACCTGACAGTATTATAAGAAGAAGAAGTGAAAAAAGAAAATAAAGTTTTTTCAATCAGTCTTCTTACATATGTGTATATACACATAGGACTTTGGTCAGTGTGTTTCTAAAACTGGTATTATATTATACAAACTTTGCATTTCTCACTCAGCAACACATACCAGAAATATAACTGAAACAACTACCACAGCTCAAATATATACTTAAATAGTTGTTTGATATTATATGTTGAGACTTTACTATAACTTATACAATCTGTCTCCATTTGGGGACATTCACTTTAATTCTAGGTATTTTTCCCTTTGAATAGTTCTGCAATAAGTATTCTTGCACACAGTGTTTTCTACACTGGTGGTTTTATTTTATCGGGTAAATTCCTAGATGTCAGATTGCTGAGTTGAAGATTATATAAAAATACACCACAGTGAATCTCAACATCATGTACATCCACAAGTCTGGGATCCTAATTAGAATAAGATATATTCCATGTTTGTATAAACATATCAAAATAAATTCTACTGTCATTTAGAACTAAAATAACAAATAAAAATAAGAAAAAGAATTTTAAAATGTATTTTTAACTTGAGCAGATGGACCAAAATAGTTATATAACACCTTACATTTCCATCAGCAATGTCTGAGAGTTCTCTTATTCTTGTATCTTTTTCAGCAACAGATGTTATCATTTTATGTATTTTGTAAGTCTTATGGATAAACTGGTATGTTTTTAAAATTTAATTTGTATTTCTCTGTGGGTAAATAAGAGTATTGTTCATATGATTGTTGGTGAACTATTTATATACTCTATACTTTTTTCTATTAGAGTGAATTTTTTCTTGTCACTATATAAGATTTATTGATATATTACAGATATCAACCCTTTGTTGGGCATCTGTGTTAAAATATCTCCCCAGATGTTTGTCTAGTGATTATTATTAATGTTGATTTTTATGTTTTATATGGTACACAATTCTAAATGAATAGAATTATCCCTGTCACTTAGATTGAATATAATTGTATATCTACTTTTTTAGATTTTATTCCATTTTTTGCTTTATCTTAATTATATGCATTAACTTAAATTATACTTACCTACAGTAAAGACAGCATCCACAGAATCAGGATAGAAAAGATATCAATCAGTTCTCTCTAGTGGGACTCCCAAAAAGCAGAGTTGGTTGTAGACTCTTACATATATTTGACCAGGAAAGGCAAGTAGTTTGAATGTGTTGTGAAGGTAATTCTGTTCAGTTTGACATGTTTCCAGAGTCCTCTTCTATTACACACTATTGGTGCCTTGCCCAGATCTCCTTTACTAGCTGGTTCACCTATCCCTCAGTTGTCCAGAGTATAGTCGTTGTTAACGTGTCAATAGATCACAGCTGCATACTTCTCCTGAAAATTGTTCTGGGCTTAAGGGAAGCACCTCATAGAGAGTGACTGGAATGCCAAGCCCTCCCTAAGGCAGAGAGGGGAATGGAAATTGTATAAGAGGCTGACAGGTACTTGCCTCTGGGCAGGACAATATTTGTGGTATCATACACTCTATCTCCCCAAGGAAACAGAGTCAAGCTTGATGAACCCAAGTTAGTGCACTGTTTCTTTCCTTGCCCCACCTTACTTCCCTCATTCTTTTTTATAAGTCTTACCAAAGAACCCTTTCTAAACAAATCACATGTAGAATTTTCCTATTTAGCAAATAAAAACAATACACATCCATTTAAATTTGAGTTCCCAGCAAACTAGAAATAATTTTTAAGATCAATGTGTCCTGTATAATATTTTGGATACAGTTATACTATAAAATTAATCACTGTTTATCTGAAATTCAAATTTAACTGGACACCTTATATTTTTATCTAGCAACTTTAATTCACTTGTGTAGAAATTTCTATCTTGGACTTTGCCTCTAAGGAATCAAGTTACTGCTGATTAGTGCCTATGTTTAACATTTTTTTTCACATTTGAAAAAAGAAGATTCACAAATATTTAATCTACAGCTAATAAACCTCACTTTTAAGGTTTGGATTTGTCCCCCAAAAGCTCACATACAAGAAACTGCAAGAAGGTTTGGAGGGAAAATGTTTGAGTTATAGCCTTAACCTAATCAGTGAATCATCCCTGATGGGATTAACTGGGTGGTCACTGGAGGCAGGTGGGGTGAGGATGGACACAGTGGTTCATTGGGGGCATGGCTATGGGGTATATACTTTGTAACTGGAGAGTAGAGTCTCTACCTCTTCCCCTGATCATGTGAGCTGCTTCCTTCTGCCATCCTCACTCTTCCACCATGATGTTCTCCCTCACCTCTAGACCTGGGAATGGAGCCGGCCTTCTATGGACTAAGACCTCTAAAACCGTGAGCCCTCAAGTAAGTTTTTCCTCCTTTAAAACTGTTCCTGGCATGTCTTTTAGTCATAACCATGAAAAAGCTGACTAAAACACTCACTACATCCACATAAATGTCAGGTACTATGTTAGAGAAGAAGCCATCGGTCAGAAGGTTGGACAATTTAACTTTCAGCCTATTTTCATATATTGAACATTATATAAAAGTGCAGGTCATTGATGAAGACCTTTATATATTAAGATATTTACAATAAGTTTTACAGAAAAACAATTGTTCTAAATTTGCTGACCTTTTCTTTAATGGCAACAAATTTTAAAAGTAACCAAAAAGTAATAATAAAACCCACAATTTTTCCTTCATGACAATGTTGGTAATTTACTGATGAGTGAAAAGAAAGTTACTCATTTTGAAAAAAAAAATCTTGTTATGTAAAGAAGATTTTGAAAATAAATATTTCCATTTTTTATCTTTATGTGATTTTACTCCTGAATGCAACTAAAGTGTATACCTTGGAAAAATAAAATTGTCATATTGACATATTTTAAAAAAATAAAAGCTTTGGAAACAGTATTTCTAACCCATTAAAAAAAAATCTTTCAAATGAAGAGCTTCAGTAGATACCAATTCATTTGTGAAAATACAAATTGTAGTGCTGCTGCATTAATTAGCAGGAATGATTGATGGGGTTCAAAGAAGTTGAAAATTTAAGGGCTGTACTTTTATTTTTTAAATTTATGCATAATTGGTGACTGGGATTAAAATGTGTATAATGATTAACACAATTCAAACAATAATCAGCAACTTCTAATTAGATCTATATAACTCCATCAAGTATCTTTTTTGTGCTATGATAGCCACTTAATTCAGATATGGGAAAAGTAACTAAAAAATTTAAAACTGAATATAAAACCAAATCTTTTAAGTGGCTATATCACCAGATATTAGCTGAATTTTAAAACGATAATGAAGATTTTAAAACAAATCAACATTTTTTAAGGTCAAAGATGTATCTTGAACCATAAATTGAAAGGACGTATTTATAATGCAATTTATTTCATTAATTCAATAAATTTATTTTTTGTGTGTGTTCAAGAATGTATAAAATACTTTAGTATAGTAATGTGTATCATATTAACTGAAATAAATCAAGTATGTTTGCTTGGAATTTATATGTTTTTGTAGAAGAGTTGTCTCTCCTTGTGAGTTCTGTGAAAATTTAAACTTCTGTCTAAACCCCTCATTGGGTCCTATTAAAGAGGCAACTGCATATTAAGTTCAGTGCACTAGCCTGCATGGCTTGTTATAAATATGGACTACTCACTGTTTAAGGAATACCAGTGCCTTATTAAAGTTAGCTTGCAGCCTCCTGTAAAGGTAAATAGGCTGTTTCTACTTAGGTGCCTGTGAGTTGTATATGGCAAAGTGAGGAATGTCAAGGAGAGAAAGAGGCATCTTTCTAAACTGTAATTTAGAACACTCACGTGTTCTTATAGCCAAGTCAAAAGGTAAAACTTCAAAACTGGAAGCAGAGAGTCTATTGACAAATGGGTACTTGCAATTTCATTTGAAATTTTTTCTTATAGTAGGGGATAGGAAAGGTAGCAGAATACAACAGTCACTAATATGGTATTATGTAAAAATGTGGATGTGTAACCAATGTGATTCTGCAACTTGTATTTGGGGTAAAAAATGGGAGTTCATAACCCACTTGAATCAAATGTATGGAAGATGATATGTCATGAGCTGTGTAATGTTTTGAACAACCAATAAAAAATAAATTAAAAAAAAAAAAAAAAGAAATTTTTTCTTTCTTGACTATTATTTAATACTTAGGTCTGTTATATGGTTTCTTATTGGTTTTAAAATTATTTTTTAAAAAAATTTAAATAATTGTAGATTCATATAGAGATCCAATGTGCATTTTATCCAGTTTTAAAAAATATATAATAAAGGATCATGACCAGATATTGTCATTAATAAAATAAAGATATATAATATTTCCCTCACTCCAGTGATATCTGTATTGCCTTTTTATAGACACACACATTTCCCTCCTACACCCACTCCCCTTTTTGTTCCCTGCAACAAATTTGTTCTCCAGTTCTAGAAATCTGTCATTTCAATAATTTTATATAAATACAGGCTGGGAATATAGTTCAATAATAGAGAGCTTGCTAACATGTGCTAAGTCCTGGGTTCTATACATAGCAATACACACTCACACACAAACAAATGCTATATAAATGGAATCATACAGTGTGCAGTCTCTAAACATTGGCTTTTTATTTCACGCAACATAGTTCCCTCCATATTTATCTTAGTTGCAGTATGTGTAAATATTCTGTTCTCTTTAACTGCTGAGTAGTAGTCCACATATAAACATAACAGCCTTTAACCGGTCATCTGTGGAAGGACATCTGGTTTGTTTCCACATTTTCACCATTACAAATAAAGCTGTTAAAAATATTCATGTGGGGCTGGGGCTGTAGCTCAGTGTGCAGAGCGCTTGCCTAGCATGTGCAAGGCCCTGGGTTCAATTCTCAGCACCACATAAAATAAACAAATAAAATAAAGGCTTTCTATCCATTTACAACTACAAAATAACTTTTTTAAAAAATATTCATGTACAGGATTTTGTGTGGATGTATGTATTAATTTCTCTAGACTAGATGTTTAGGAGTGCAAGTGTATCATTGTCTGATAGACACATGTTTACTTTCCTGAGAAATTGCCAGTTTTTCTGAGTGGCTATGCCATTTTACATTCTTACCATCAATAAAAACAATGACTCAGTTTGTTCAGATCCTGGCCAGAATTTTGGGATTATCCTTTTTTTTTTTTTTTAATTTTAACCATTCTGATAGGAGTGTAATGATATCTTATTGGAATTTTAATATTTGCTTTCCTAATAGTTAATTATCTGAACATCTTTTCAAATTATTAAGCCACCATCTGTATATTCTCTTCAATTAAATGTCTATTCACATATTTTTCCAGCTTTCTAATTGTATTATTTTGTAATTTACTCTTTTGAAAATGTTAAGAGTTTTTTATATATTCAAGATGATATTCATCTGTTGATATATGTTTTCTTGTATTTTCTGTCTATAGCTTATAGCAATACACACTCACACACAAACAAATGCTATATAAATGGAATCATACAGTGTGCAGTCTCTAAACATTGGCTTCTTTTCCCATTAACAGGGTCCTTTATAGAACACAAACTCATAGTTTTGGTGAAGTTCAATTGATCAGTTTTTCCTTTTGTGAATCATGCTTTCTATGTCAAGTCTAAAGACTCTACCTAGCCTTCTATCTCAAAGATTTTCTTCTTTTTCCTAAAATTTTTATGATTTTATGTTTTAAATTTGAGTGATCCACTTAGAGATAATTTGAGGTTTATATTGAGGTTCACTTTTTGCTCATACAGTTTCTCGAGCACAGTTTTTGAAAATTTTCCTTCCTATATTAAACTGATTTTGTACCTTCATTATCTGTTCTGTTCCATTCATCAGTATATCTATCACACCACTAATATTATTCTGTCTTAATTACTGTAGATGGGTAAAAAATTATAATGGGTAGAGTGATTACTCCCATATAATTCAAGATTTCTTTAATTTTTCTCAGGCCTGTGCCTTTCCATATAAATTTTGTTCAAGCTTATCTATATCTCAAAACATATTTTGCTGGAATTTTGAGAGAAATTACATTAAAGCTATAGATCAATCTCAGGATTATTTAAATCATAACTGAGTTTCACCTTACAGTATATAAATGTGGCATTTATTTAGGTCTTAATTGTATTCATTCATTATTCTTTTATAAATTTTTAACATTTGGATTCTCTATATATTTTGGTAAGGTCATATGTAAATATTTCATTTAATTCATGTGATTTTAAATATTTTGCTTTTTAATTTATTTCTGTACTACTAGTGTATGCAAATAAAATTGATTTCTACACATTGACCTTGAATTCTATGAATTCACTTATTCTAGCAACTATCTTTATAGACTTCTTGAGATTTTCTACATAAGCAATCATTCTATCTGGTATTAGAAAAATCTAATTTCTATACTATCGGAAGTAATTTTATTTCTTTCTTCTTTATTGTCTTATTAGACTGAGTAGAAATCCAGTTATAGTTAAATAAAAGTGGTAAAAGCAGAAATCCTCATCTTATTTTTAATCTTAGAGGTAAAGCATCTATTTCTCACCCTCAGATAGGAGATTTGCTTAAATTTTATATATGTTCTCTTTGGAGTAGAGGGAATTCTTTTCTATTCCCAACTGGCTGAGAATTTTTATCATCATGGAGGGTGGACTTTGCCAGATAATATTTTTATGTCTGGTGATTTATATTCATGTGATTTTTCTTTTTTCTACTGTTGACATGATAGTTCACAGTGCTTCATTCTTGAATGTAGATTCAAAATCTTCAACACTTGGAATATAAATGCAACTTGGTCTTGGTGTACTTTTTTATGGATTGCTGGATTAGATTTGTTATGTTGATGCCTTCTACTATGGACTGTTATGTCTTCCCCAAAATCATGTGTTGAAGCCCTTAACCCCAATGTGACTGCATTCAGAGATGGGGCCTTCTAGGAGGTAATTAAGGCTAAATGAGGTCATAATGGTAGGTTCCTAATCTGATTGGATTGGTGGCCTTATATGAAGAGGAAAAATATCTTTCTTTCCACCCTTATATACAAAAAAAAAAAAAGAGGTCATGTGAGCACACTGTCAGAGGCAACTATCTATGAGTCAAGAAAAGTCTAAAATAAACCTACATTGTCTTAATTTCCAGTCTCCAGAATTGTGAGAAAATAAATTTCTGTTGTTTAAACTACCTAAACTATAGTGTTTGTCATGGCATCCTGAGCAGACTAAGGCACCTCCTTTTCATTTTTCTGGAAAAGATTTATAAAATTAGTTTTAAGTCTTTAAAAGTTTGATAAAATTCTGCAGTAAAACTCTCTGTGTAAGGATATCATATTTATGGGAAATTCTAAAATATTAATTCAATTTCCTTAATAGTTACAAAAAGATCTAAATTTTCTATTTATAATTGGATAAATTGTAGACACTTACATTTTTGAGAAATCAGTCCATTTCTTCTAAGTTGATGAAATCATATGTGTAAAAGTTAATCAAAATATTCCTTTATTATTCCTTTGAAGTTTGCATAGTCTATAGTGATGTTTCAATTTTGTTCTCATTTCTACTGTTTTTACTAGGGGTTTATCAGTATGACTGAATATTTTTGAAGAAAATCTACTCTTTTTTTCATTATTTCCAGTTTCCTGTTTTTGATTTAATTAATTTCTACTTTTAATGTTTATTCTTTTCTCCTGCTTGCCTTGGGGTTATTTCGCTCTTACTTTCCTACTTTCTTGAAATGAGAACCTAGATTTTGACCATCCCTTGTTTCTAATGTAAGCATGTTTTGCTGTACAGTTCCCTTTCAGCACTGGTTTACTTGTGTGTTATACATTTTGATATTTTCTATTTTCATTCTCACTTTCCTTTATGCATTATATTTTTGCTTTTAAGGCTTTCCTCTTTTACCTATGCATTATTTAGAAATTTGTTATTTAGTGTTTGGAAATTTCTCTGCTTTGCTTCTGTCATTATTTTCCTGTTTGATTCCTTTATGGTCAGATAATATACTCTATGAATTTAGTACTTAATCTATGTTGAGGTTGTTTTAAGTCCCAGTGTATGATCTATATTTGTGAATATTCTTTGGTCACTTGAGATTTTTGTTTTGTTTCTTTTGGGGGTGGTGTACTGTAGATTTAACTCCTAGGTGCGCTTTACCACTGAGCTACATCCCAACCCTATTTATTTAGTTAGTTAATGAGTTATTTTTTATTTTGCTTTGAATCAGAGTCTTACTAATTTGATGAGGGCCTCGCTAAGTTACTGAGGTTGGCCTCAAACTTGAGATCCTCTGACCCAGCCTCTCAAGTTGCTGGGATTACACACATGTGCCACTACACCCCAATTCTTTGGTCTGTTGAATAAAATATATATTCTGCTCTTGTTGAATGAGATGTATTATATAGGTTAATGAGGTCTAGTTCTTTGATGGGTTTCTGAATTTTATATCTATACACATTTTTATATAATATTTACATCAATTACTTAGTGGGGTGTTGATCGGTCTATAATTTTACCATTTTTAATGTATTTTCAGTTTTTCTGGTTTCTCACATACACATTTAGGATTATTATGTGTCCTATTCTAGCCCTATATAATGATACTACTTGACTCTAGAAATTTTCTTCACTCTGAAGTCTATTTCATCTGATATCAATATAATCACATCTGCTATTTATGATCAAGAGTTACATTGTATATTTTTCTATCATTTTATGTTCAGCCTAGTTTTATCATATTTGAAGATGTACTTGTAGAAAGTACTTTTTGAGGGCTGGGGATGTGGCTCAAGCGGCAGCGCGCTCGCCTGGCATGCATGCGGCCCGGGTTCAATCCTCAGCACCACATTACAAAAAAAAAAA
>NW_026000283.1:4548511-4583934 GCF_001458135.2 Marmota marmota marmota
AAAAAAAAAAAAAAAAACAAACAAAGATGTTGTGTCCGCGGAGAACTAAAAAAAATAAATAAAAAAAAAAAGAAAGTACTTTTTGATAATACTTTCTTTTAAATCCACTTTGGCAATCTCCATCTACTAATTAAATTATTTATTTATTTTACCTTAGTTCTTATTTACTAAAACATACTAAACACAAAATTGAATTTGGAGTAAAGGCCATTTATGTTATGTTCTGGCTTAGAAGTTGTCTGCATTTTGCTCATGTCCTGAAACTTTCTATGAGGCTGGGTTTTTTTTTAATTTTTATTTTTTAGTTGTAGTTGGACACAATATCTTTATTTTATTTATTTATATGTGGTGCTGAGGACCGAACCTAGGGCCACACAAGTGCTAAATGAGCACTCTACCACTGAACCACAACCCCAGCCCTAGGAGGCTGATTTTAAAAGTGAAGGACTCCTTAATCTCTCAGAAGAAATTTCTAGGCAGGATAGGTGTTGCAAGGATATTGCTAATGTCTTTTAGCCAAATTTATTGTGATATTCAGGAGAAAAAGCAGAGCAGAAATATTTGAAAAATTTGAACTTAAAAGGCAAAAATAAAACTGGAGCTAAGAGATCCCAATTGTTAAAGACATTACCACCACTAAAGAAATGCTAAAGACTTTGCCTAGAGTCACCAAGGAAGATAGCTTGGGGGCATCTCAGGAACTGACAAGACCACACCCTCTCAAGCTCAAGGTGAAAATTCTCTTGAGAAGAGTCATGGGGCACCCTTCTTGCAGAAGGGGGCCTTGGAAGATTTTCTACCCTGGTAGGTCACCCAGACACTCAGAGGCTCCTGCAGCAAGGGTCCCTGGAGTCTTGGCTAATGCTCAGGATGGCAGCAGACCTTGGCATCAACCACATGATGCTGGTTCTGTAGGATTACACGATGTTGGAGTTAGGGGGTCATGGAGGTTTCCACCAAGATTTCAAAGGCAGGCCTGGGAGTCCAAGAAAAGTGCAATAGAGTCTGAGTCCCTGCAGGCATAGCCTGAAAAATCAAAATATGGAGATGTGAGGAAGAAACCAAAGCTGTAATGTAGACCTCCCAAATTAAGAAATACCAGTAACATGGGACATTGTCCAAGTAAACCTGCAGGAATCAAAAAAGAGACAAGCCCATAGAAGGGCCACTTGGCTGCAACCTACAAGTCCACAGGGGCAAAACTACAAAGCCCTTTGGAGAGAATATCATGTTGTGATGGGCCCAGATGCTAGACATGGAGCTACAGGAATCCAGCCCAGCTGGATTTCAGTCTTGTTTTGGTCCTATCCCTTCTTTATATGCCCCTAATTTTGTGAATGAAAATACTTACTGTGTGCCTTCATATATTGGATACTTGTAAATTGCTTTTAATATTACAGGAGCTCACAATGGGAGATTGTCTTGAGCCTCAGAGAAGACTTTGGACTTAAACTTTGAGCAATCTCAGAACTGTTAAGACTATGGTTGATGGATGCATCTTTTTTCCAGCACTTCCTTCTGGTCTCTGTTGTTTCAGATAATAAATTTACTGTTATTCCTCTGGTTTTCCCCTATTGTTATTATACCATTTCTCTGTTTTGGATAGTTTCTTTGGTTTTAGTTTACAGAATTTTTTCACATATGTTAGTGTGGATTTATTTAGAATTGTGCTACTTGTGTTCTTTAATTTCTGTTTGTATCCCACTATTTCTTGAGGAACAGAACTAGTTTTGCTTCCTATACCCTTGCTCAGTCTCATTGATGTAGGGTAGGAATGGAAGCTCAGCTCCTCACTGAGCCAATCTGACACTAGTGAAGAGGATGAGGGTGAAACATAGTAGTAATTAGCTCATTCTCAAATCCTCTCATTAAATCTCATTGATGAGGTCTTGGTAGAGGCTTAACTTACCATTGAAACACATTGACATTATTCCTACCAGAGAATCAGTGTATAATACCAGCTTTGCCTCAGAGATGATGGAAGATCAGTTGCCCACTTGGCCCCACTGAAATAGTGTGTGGCAAAGTGAGGCAGGGAAGTTTTTCTCCTGGTTCTGTTTTCTGGAGTAGGGTATGTATTGCCAAAAAACGTTTTGTATTATTAGGCCTCCCTTTTTCAGACCTTTTGTGTTTGGACAACAGACTTTTCTTATAGATGTTACCATTTGTGCTTATTGAGGTTTCTGGGTTGGAGACTTCTTCAGCTTTCTGTCTAGGATCTGTAAGACACAATAAGAAAATCAAGGGAACCCCACTCCTGTCTTTGTTCAAATTCTGAGGTCTCAAGTCCATTCACATCTTTTTTTTTCCTGCTTTCATAGATTCCCTTTACTTGTTAATTAACCTGTCTCCAGAATACTTTAAATTTTGAGAGTCAGAGGACATAAAAGCAATTGAGACTATTTTATGCTGATCAGAGCTGAAAGACTCCATTTTTATATCTCCATAATATTTTAAACAGTTATGTTCACCACTATGGACATAAGGGCATTTCATTATGACCTTGAGGGGATTAAGTGTGTAAAAAGTGGTCATTATAGTATCATCCCCTAGAACATAGATGCCCTCTCTTTGATTTTGTGTGTCCTGAGGAGGGAAGATACAACACACAACTTTATTTTTCAAAGCCAAATGGTGTTGGAGTCCAAACTGCACACAAATGGCTGGTAGAATTTCTAGCATCCATAACTTTAAGGGTTTCTTCTCTTCTCTGTGGAACCTTCTTAGACATTTGATGCTTACTTCATCCCAGGGAAAAGAAGGTAGACATGTTTCTTAGTTTTTGTTTACTATTGATTTCCCCATTGCTTTTTGTACTACAGGATAACATCATAATGATCAACACTGATCACTAGTTTGTTTAGCTGCTGTTGTTGAAGAACTCTGAGGTGTCCCTTTCAGTAGGAATTACCACTGTTCATAGATGGACACAACATCTCCCAGCTGCTCTTAGCGTTTCTACTCCTGGCAAGCAACTTCTACAGATATCCCATTCCTATATTTGGTATGCTGAGAGGAAGTGTGGCTTATGAACACTATATGACTAGCAGAAATTTTACTCATTTCTCCAAAATATAAGTGCATCAAATATGGATTTACACTATTTTGGTTCACTTAATAATTCATTGTCTTTGGAAAAAAATCATAATTTTCCAAGCTGCAATTTCCTCATCTACAAAATGTGGATCATATTAATAGTGGATTAAAAAAGATAATATTTGAAACAGTCCTATAACAATATTTGTTAGTATAATAATAAATGATATTGGGAAGAATCATAACTGTGGTGCAGAAAAGTGTAAAGGAGAATGGGGTATGCACTAACTGAAATGGAATGGCCAGGAGGCCCCATGGCTTGTACTTGGAAATTGTGTATGTGAGTGAAATTACAAAAAGGGCTGGGAAAGGAGGAGAAAAATATCAACTAAAGGTTTAGGGATGGTAGGGGTAGAGAAAGCAGCATGGAAGTAGATCCTACAGTCTTCTCAGATGAGTCAGAAAATTAAATTTATGCCTGTATGTACTTGCTCTGCAAACTGGTTTTTAAGGGGGAAGATTGGGGCTTGTGCAGAGTTGATGTCAGCCACCAACCTCTCTGTACAATACAATCTATCAATCAGTGTGTAATTAAAATCTGTGTGTCTGTGCATACTAGGAACAGTCCTGCTACTGGATTGGCTACTCTGAGGTAACATGTGAGGTCCACTGAGACTTCCAAGAGTGAAAATCTGCATTCCACATCTCTACAGTCTTATGGTTTTATACCTATGATCGCCTTCTTCTGCAAAGTGCTTTAGGTCCTTTTGTGCATGTGAAAATCATGTTCATTCCTCAAATCCCTTTTCCAAGGCCTAGTGGAGGGGTGTTCTGGTCAGGTGCCTTGAGTTTATAGAATTGTCAATGGGAATGTTTAACTTATCCTGCCAGGAATAGAAAGGGAGGTGCCCATCCACTGAGGCACTGTTCCACTCCACCTCCTTAGGATTGGACAAAAGCAAACACCTCACCCATGAGCACAGAGCACCAGGTTCTGAAACTGTGACCAACCAAGGGACTGTGAAGATCATAGGGAGAATATGAGGGGAAATGATCTTCATTTGGAATGCACTCCTCAGAGATTTCTAGTGCAGGAACTCAGAAACCTTAATTTGAGGATGGGGAATATTTGTTTGAAATTGTTTAAGATACCACACCAGAAGGGCTGAGGAAGGAGGGACAGAAAGGAACTAGCAGGAAGATGGGTAGTATCCCTGCCACTGGCAAACACTCCATTTGGCTACCAATTTCAATGTCAATCTCAGTTCAAGGTTCTCACAGTATTACACCAAGTGTATATTTGTTTCTTCCCACCGATCATGGTCAAGGCTCATCTAATCCTGTACTTGACTATATTTTAAGTTTCAGATTTTATTCAAGTAAGAATTTTAGGGCTAGTTGGTTGCCCTAAAATGGGCGATGAAACACCATGTATTCTATACTGAGAATTCAGGAGCTATACCCTCCAGCAATCTACTCAGGCCTCTGCTCCACACCCACTTACCCCTTCACCCACAGCCTCCACCTGCAAACCCAGCATGTGCTATCCAATATCCCCCTCCTCCCTCCCTCCCCCACTCTCTCCTCACCCAACTTCAGCTTCTCAAGCACTTCCTCCCTTCTCTCCGACTTGGCTGCCGCCTCCCAGAGGGCGACCACACTTCCCACCCTCGGCCAGGTCCATCACCAGCCCTAACCCTCTCCCCCACACTCCGAGGGTGCTCTGCTCCCTCTGACCAGGAGTTATTTGCCTGGCCCCACCGTTTTGGTTTTTTTTTTTTTTGTTTGTTTGTTTGTTTGTTGTTGTTGCTTTTGCTGTGGACAACCTCAGACTCGGTGCCTGGTGGTAGCCGCCATCTCCTGGCCCTTGAAATCCTGAGCTCCCCAGCTGAAGCGCAGACGCCTCCACCCAAGCCCCCGACGCCCTGCCAGCCACTGCTATGGCCAGTAGGAGTGCCACGCACAGCCTCGACGCTGCCGCCGCCTGCCCGACGGCCACAACGGACTCACGGGGAACAGACAGCAAGAAGCGGGAAGCACCTGCACTCAAGGTTGGTGAGGGGAGCTCTTCCTCTCAGGTTTTGGTGAAGCCAGGGCACAGAGAGGGGCCGCTGCAGCCCAACAAGCAAAAGCGGCTAGCAACTTCTGGCTCGCTGGTCCATTATTTGAGGGGCCGTGCGGTAGGCACTTGGAGCAGCGGTGGGCACTTGGAGCAGCGCCCGGCTCCTGGGCTTCGAGGGTAAGCTGCACAGCTATACAGTGCTGAGGCTGCCCGAGATTCTGACTGAGCGCCAGCTGGCACTGGGCACCCTCAACAAGGTTTTCACCTCTCAGTGGCTAAACTCCAGGCAGGTGGTGTGTGGCACCAAGTGTAACACGCTCTTTGTGCTGGACATGCAGTCGGGCCAAATCAATCGCATCCCCTTGCTGCGGGACAGGGTGCCCATTCTGTCCAGGGATCAGCCAACCATTGGCATCCATGCCATTGAACTAAATCCCTCTAAGATGCTTTTGGCTATGGGGGGTGAAAATCCCAACAGCCTGGCGGTCTACCAGCTACCCACCCTAGATCCCTTGTGCCTGGGTGACCAACATGCTCACAAAGACTGGATCTTCTCCATAGCCTGACTGAGTGATGCTGTCGCTGTGAGTGGCTCCCGCGATGGCACCATGGCCCTGTGGTGCCACAGTCTGGCTGGGCACAAATCACGAGCCACTGAAGCAGGAACAAACTTTATTTTTAAACTGCAGGAAAACACTTCACACAGCTCCCGGGGAATCCTCCCGAACACCACGAGGCTTCTCCAGGAACCCCCAGCCGGAAATATCTCTCTCGGAAATCCCTCCTCCTGCACTTCCCCAACCAATGGGAACTCTCGGGGAATCCCCGGAAATCCCCACGAGAACTCCAAAATAGTGCGAGAACTCAAAAGTTGCGGCAGAGGCGGATAGTAATGCCTCGCCTGTCAATCAATACTGTTGGCAAAATGCCAGGGACCATACAGACTCGGCTGTGGCTCTCAGCATCTCCCCCTTTTTGTTTAATTAAACAACAAGCAATGTGGCTTAGGGACCGTGCCTGTTAGGCAGTCCAATTCAACATATGGTCCTTACCCGTCATCGGATGAACTGACCTCTAGGCGTCAGCCTCCTGTCTTAGGTTGGTACCACTGCAATTGGATCATACCCGTCACTGACTACCGGTCCAGCATACAGCCATACTTGTGGATAGGCCTTTGCACCAGTGGGGGGGTGAGGTTCTNTTGGTTAAATTTTACATTGAGATCCATCAAAGAATGGAAATTGCCAAGATTCCCAACCTTCTTAATTGACCAACCAAATAACAAAATTGACCAGAACTTCTATCACTTGAAATTTGTGTCATAGCTGTGCTACTTCCACAGAGTGTAGAAAGAACATGGATATTGGAATCAGACACATGGAGTTCTAATCTTGGTTCAGCCACTAACTGCTGTGTAGCAATCTATTTAGCCGTTCCTGGTCTGAGCCTCAGTCTTCAAGCATTGACAGAAGATAAGCAAACCTTTGTCTACATAGCATGAGAAAGGCTTCGGTGCTGGAAGGGTTAAAAATATATGACCGAGGACCTGTGGGTGCTTAGTTTACCTTGTTTTAGTTCTTTGTGTTTATTGTGTTTATAATGGTAGTTGCTGGATACATCATCATGGAGGTATTTTGAATATGATGATTTTTAGTGTATTTATTATCATCATTTAGCCACTCATGCCTTAATTTTGCCGCCTGTCAGATTAGAAAACAGCATGTCACATAGTGTGGTTTTCCATGTGATGAGAGTGAACACTGGTTTTATTTATTTGGGATCTAAGATGAATATCATTCCAAATGTTCAATTTATTCCTCAGCTTAGTCTGGCAACGGTAATAATCCTACCCCAGGCTAGATCTATTCTTCCACAGAAATAATATTAATGCCAATTCAAAGCTCTCGTGTATAGTACCAACAGCATAACTGCCAAAATGGGTTTGGCATATTGGAATGGTTTTTAGTAGTACAAATGAACCCTTCAAAGACTTGCACAAATGTTCTTGGAAAACAATCCAAAATCTTTAACACGGGCATCTGAATGGTCAGGTCTCTGATTTCCTTCCCAGCCTCACCTTGTGACTTCACCAATCTCTTTCCTCTCTGTGCTCAGGCTCAGCCACCTCCTTCCAGCTCTCTGACCACACTTCATTCCCTCCTGTCACAGCTCACTCTCTAAATGCTACAGAATGGCCTTCCCTACCTTCTTACCCTCCTCCTCATTGATTGCTGCTTGTCGCTGAGGTCCCAAGTACCATTTCCACAGGAAAAAAAGAAACAAACTTCAATGACCCTATACTCCAATCCCCCCTAAACACCCACCCCATCTAGCCAGGCTTCTTGGTTGCATTTTGCCTGTAACTATTGTTAATTCCTGGGACTGTTTAATTAGTGTCTCTCTCCCCAGCATTCAGTTATTTTCAGGACAGCAGGGAGTGACCTGGTTTTGCTCATTCTTCTACATGCAGCAGCTAGTACAGCACCTCCTACAGGGCAAATGCTGGTGCTGTATGAGGGAATGAAGGAGTGAATGAATGAATTTCAATTCCAGAGTTATTCACGTTATTTATGATGCTGAAGGACTTTGTGAGGTTACAGGAAAGGCCAGAACAAATAGGTAGCCCAGAACTGCTCTTGGGACTTGCTACACGGAAACCCTTATGCTTCATTAGTCTTAAGAGCATTTGAATGACTCTGAAACAGGACAAAATCAAACATTGAACCAATCCAGTTTGGGTTTAGAACTTTTTATTTTTTCAAGAGAAAAGTAATGTGTATTTCTTTGTACCATTGGAAAAAAAGGCATTTCTAGACGGAATTAGACTTACTAAAAGTTCTGCCTTTACTTTTCCTGTTAAGAGAACGTCCCCACTTAACATAATTTTACTTGGCTTTCCCCAGCCTCAAGAATAGAACCTAGAGTTCAAAAGAAAAGAAAAATGTACAGAGTAAGAAGAAGCAGAAGCCCATATATTAATTTACATTACACATCACATTATTTAAGTTGTTCATTTAGAGTCTAATGTATATCACATGAGAGGAAGAATCAAAGACTCAGAATGATTTTTTTTTATGTCTACAGGAGCTACAAAGATTTTTAATCATTCACTCCTCCTTGGCCTTTTAGGGGGATCTTCAAACTTAGTGTCAATAAAAACCTTATGACAGCCTATGTATTTTAGACAACAACAGATCATCCAGGTAAGATTAAAATCAAAATCCTTCTTTTGAAGCACTTCTGTTTAATTTTCTACCATAGAACAATTCCTATCCCAAATGCCAGGGCTACTTAATTCTCATTCTGTTGACACAAGTTTTTGTGCCTTTCATCTTTCTCTGAGAACAGTAAGCCACTCTTCTACTTCATCCTCTGACAGGTAACTCCATGCAGGTAATTTAAAAATTTAACGGTCTGTTGAAACATATTTTTCATCTTAAAGCATAGTATCAAAGGCAGTAATGCAAACCCAGTGCCATCCACACTGACATAGGGACAGGGTGGTCTCAACCATGTGGTCGGGCTGCAAGGAAATAGTTTCTAATTTCAAAAACCAAAACCACTTTCTATTTGGTGCCTTATTTTTCTACTTTTCATTTTTCTTAAGCTCTCTTGAATTATAACTTAGTAAGAAATATTCAAAAGGTCACTCACCTGTTAGAAGTTCAATTTGGAAGCAGAAAATAAAGAAATACCAGAAGACTGGCTTCATGTTTGCAAGAATCAGATCTGGTCCTTTCCTTCTGTGTTCAGAGATGAGAGTAAGTTTATGTTCTATTTGCTGAAAAAGGAAGTGGCTTCTGTGGGAGTTGATGTAGTGTCACACTTACCGTCAACTCAAGGGAGTGTCTTTTCATTGATGTCAACAGCTATATAGGAAGGGTTACTGCTTATGGAGGTAAAGGATTTAATCCATGGATTATTGATGATTGAGAAGACAGGAAAAAAACTTTACCCTTATTCTGGCTCCAAAGAAACAAGTTAAAAAGACAAAATCTACTATTTTCACAACCACTTCATTCAGAGGTACCACTGAATCAATATCTATTGGGAATAACAAGATCTACAAAGACTATGTGATAAATAAGACATAGGTTTTGACACATTTCTGTCTTATGTTATTTGCTCCAGAGAAGAGAAAGTCATTGAAATAGGACAAGAAATAAATGAAATTATTGCAGAAATTGAAATTAAGAAATCTGAAAGAAGAGCATCCCAGGAATCTTAGAAATTATATTTGCATGACATTCGTGGTAGATTGTAAGTTTCCAAATGATGGCAAGTTTCTGCACGATAGAGCAATCTGTAGATCATAAGGATTCTGCAGTTATAGACACAGATAAAAGCAAGAAAGTTAAAAAGGCTTTCATGGTTCCTTTATCTCAGCAGAGAAATAAAGTAGAGATGACAAAAAGAATAATATAAATAATTATATTTATGTGTACTTAATGTTTTATATGAAATACATCTTAGTGCAAAACATAAAATTAAATGTAAAGTCACACATAAAATATTTAATATGTACAAAATATACCATGAATATAGTCCAATATTATGTTTATGTTATGTCTTACATGTATTTAAATGGATTATTATTTGTGTACATATATATAACGTGTGTGTCTGTGTACTCATTTAATCCTCTCTGCCACTCTGTGAAGTAGGAATCACTCATCTCCCCATTGTACAAATGAGAAAAACTAAGGCACAGAGAGGTAAAATGCCTGACCTGGCCCAAGTCATGTAGTTAGTGTCAGCCCTGGGATTTGGAAAATAGCTCCGGAGGTTCACTCAACCAAAGCAGATGGAACTATTTATGCCAAGGCCTACTGACCCTGCCACCCAGAGGTTTGACCTGGCTTCCAGGATTCTCAATCCAGTCTGGACTTTCTGGGGAGGTATTGACTCTCAACCTGCAGAGATGGCATTCAGATGAGAAACTCACCTCAGTCAGGCAGAGAAACCAAGGTACAGCAGCCAAATGTCCAGGTTCTGAAGCAGATCCAGGTCTGGGCTTATCGAACCACAATTAGGGGCACTGGATAGAGCCAAAGGGTCGGAAAGGCAAGGAGGAAGCTAACCTGGGAGTAATGGCTAAAGCTGCCGAGGCTTCCCCTAGGTGTCTTTTTCAGGACTCTGGGGTCTCAGCACTGGATGTGAGCAATAAAGACTGGGCCCCCAGAACCCTAGGAACTTGCTACCCTTATTTCCTCCCTTTTGTTTCCCCTGTGTCCCCCAAGAACATCAAAAGAAGTCCCCAAGACCCACTGGCATTGTGCTTGAGGCCTGTTCTAGCAAACACACAGGTAGTGGAAAGGAAACGACTTTCTGCCCTAGTTGTGGCCCTGCTCTAGAACTAAAATGAGAGCTTTAACTTTATGTGAACAAAACTGACCCAAATTCTAGAGCTCAGCTGCAGTTTCAAAGGAAGATAGAAGGCAGGAACCAAATAATGAACATTTACAGAACACATGCCCTGTGTTTGACATGCATTAACCCATTCATTTCTCACAACAGCTGTACCAGAAAGATCCCATTATTATTCTCACATCATAGACAAGGACATGGAGAGTTCTAGAAATTAAGCAATTAACTCTGGATCACATAGCTGAAAAGTTATGGAGCCAGGTCAAACCGACCAATGAGATTCTGGGTTCCATACTCTTCCTTACCATGCTACAATCTGAGGCCAGTCCTCATTTATCTGGCCATGGTAACATGACTTTTTTTTTGGTTCTATGTTTTCAGAGAGAAAGTGTAATTAGGTCCTAGAGGAAGTTCCAAATTATTTGAATCCAAAAAAAAAAAAAAAAAAAAAAAGGTTGACCTTTAAGACTTTTCTGCATATTCCTAACATGATGATCTTGACTTTTCATAAAAAAAAAGTTTTGTCTAATCCTTAGTTAACATTCTGTCTTTGAGTGATTCACATATTCTCTCTGCATTAAGGAGATCCAATGGTGGTTTCACAATTATGCAATTATATTTCTTTTTTTTTAACTTCTTTTATTACTGGTATTAAAATAGTATTGTTTTGGTTATTTTTCATAGCACATATATGGCATATTAAGAATATTTTCTAATAAACAGAATTTTACATTTGTTCCAGAGAGTTAGCTATAGTTTTTGTTTTTGTTTTTTGGTACTAGGGGATTGAACTCAGGGACATTCGACCACTGAGCCACATCCCTAGCCCTATTTTGTATTTTATTTAGAGAAATGGCCTCACTAAATTGTTTAGTGCCTCACTTTTGCTGAGGCTGGCTTTGAACTCGCAATCCTCCTGTGTAAGCCTCACAAGCTGCTGGGATGGCAGTCATGTGCCACACTATACCAGGCATTAGCTGTAGTTTTATAGCATTGTTCCAATTGGAAAATGCATTCCAAGTTCTAGATCACCTACTTTGGGGAAATTTTCATTTGTAAAATGCGGTCAGAGTGTATATTTGTATGTTGTAGGTAAGTGCGTTTTTTTTAGTGGTGCTGGGGGTCAGACTCAAGGTCTCACATATAGGCAAGCAACTACATACCCACCCCTAAAACAGTTTTTTTAAGTTTTTCTCATATTGAAAAAGTTGTTATTGTATCTTATGTTTGTTTCAAAATCCCAATTGGTTAGGACACTTTGAGAATATTAGTGTTCTGCTTATTTGAATGCTAAAGGTTAATCTGAAAATTGAATCAATGTTTTCTCTTCTTAGCTTTATTTAAGTTTATATGTTCTGTCCTTAAATAGATAAAAGAATGTGCATTTTTCCATGTCTTTCCTTAAAACCGTCAAGACTTGTGAATATATTAGAATTGTTATGGTTTTGGAACATGCACAAAATTTCACGCCTTCATTCAAAGCAGGGATTCTGAGTGTAAATATAGAATGTATGGCAGACTGGCCAGAATGTATAAGGATTCAAGGTATAGACAATATTTTTTCCATTGTTATTTTTAATATCAAATGTTATATTTGAGCATACTTGAAATTTCCTAATTTTATTTACAAGAAAAAAAAATGCAAAGAAGAAAAATGAGCCCATTCAGTTTATTCTGAAAAAATTCCCAATTTGTAAAGTCTAAATTGAGAATTTATTTGTGAATTTCAATAACTCTTGCCTAAGTGTGGAATAAATATGTTGATATAAAAAGTAGTAATGTTATAATTTTCAGTGTAATAACATGTAATTATAAATAACATTAAAATTTCAAGAAGGGATGCTGGCATTTAAATAGGTTATGTTGAGAAAAAGAACTATGAAGTTCAGAAAAATACAAATAGTGCACTGCTATAAAAATATGTTGGTTTCTCCATATGTGAGAACATGGGAAGTAAAAAGAAGATTGGGCCTTCCTCCACACTGGCCAAGTTGTGCTGACCTTGGATTGGTATTGTGTCATGTCCCCTTTTCCTTAAATATTTTTGCATTTGCGCTTCCTTTGTGTCTGTATGCTACGTGCAGTTCAGTAGCAATCCTTAATAAAAAGAGTTTACAAATCTAAAAAGTCACCTTTTGTTTATAGAGATTATTTTAACAGATTCATGTAATATTTGTTACAAAGCAGTAAAATGAGTTCATACATGTAAATCAAACTCAGTTGTAAATGTCTGGACAACAGGGACTGTCACTGGCATCTTATATTCCCTCATATCTCCACTAATGACTAGAAAACCAAAGGTAATCAGTTATTACTTAATGAATGTTTCTGCCTCTGGAGACTAAAATTCAAGATTTTAATAAGTAGATATTTACTCTTGAATAATATAGGATTTGGTTGATCCCCCTATTTTTCTTGAAATTTGCCCTAATTCATTTTTAGCTCAGGCCATGGTGCTTTATCCATTCATATACTTAACTCATATGTGAAACCTGAAGATGAAATAAAATAGATAAAGTTTATATAGCTAGAATTTTTTATACTATAAATCAGACTTTTAACCTGCAAATAGTTAGATTTGAAGATTTCCTTAAAATTTTTTTTCAGAAACTAATTTGAAAGACCTCATTTTGTAGATTATTTTTTAACCTAAATTATATATTGGCTAAATATCTCAAGTTTTACCCAAGAACTAACCAAAGTACTTGTTGTCTTTTTCTATATGTAGTAGGGGATTTTTACAGTAATTTTATATTTGTTGTGGGACACTGAGAGAATGTTTTCAGAGGAAATAACACTTTCTATTTGGGGTGGGATTTTAAAGCAGATGTAGAAGTCAAATCTCTAGTCTTAGCTTGATATTGAATGAGCAGCATCACTGGCTCACTATAAATATTCTTATATCTTAGGGTATATCTTATATCTGGGGGTATATCACAGGGTTTGGCTTTTTAATAACTAAATAGCCTAACTATGAGTGTATTTATATTTTTCAAATGTCTAGTTATTTTGAAATATTTTCCAGTCCTAGGACAAAGTACTCTATAAAAGTATACTGAATAGTGTAAACTGTGAGTGTGAAATATATTTTTTAAATACCATGCCAGCACTCCAGGAAGCCAATAAATTAAATTCACTTAAAATACAGAAGGGAATACAAATCTGTATGTACAATCTAGCTGACAGAGCTGCCTGAAACACCTAGTTACTTATAAACATTCATAAAATTGTTAATTGTTTGTGTCTACCTGTTCATATATTCTTTCCCCAGGCATACTTTTGACTCAAAAGTTTGTGTTCTTCCCCTCTACTCTTTTGAAGGACTTTATTTCTGGCTTTAAAAAAAATATGGAGAAGAATTGCTAGCCAAAAATAACCACTGAAATAAATTTAAGAGACTCCTTTGGCAAAAATTCATCTGTTAAATATACTTTTGCATCAGTAATGAACATAATTGAATTATACAGAGTTTGATTTTATCTGCCTGTATTCAGAGTTGAATAAGTTCTCAATTTTTTTATTAATTGCTAATTTAGAGTTATTTTAGAAAGTAATTCGCAAAGTCCTTCTGAATGTTTTACTGGCAACTCCTTAATTTCGACAAATATGAGGTAACCCAGCTATGCTAATCGTGTTGTGTGAGCTGCTCAGGGATGCAGTTCAGTGAGAACAATGTAGACTAATATGAAACAGAGGCTGGCTATGCTACAAGTGTTTGCTTTTAAGGGATGTGATTTTAAAATCTGTTGAAAATGACTATCTAAAAGTATTTCCCTCCACTTACTGCTATAAATCCAGAGACATCTTCCACTTGTGTTGGTATCAGTGAAAGGGCAATGTGTTTGCAGGAGGTTGCTATGAAATAGTCTGATCCTTAGGAATCAGGGTTCTTTAACTAATATGTTTAACTTTATACAGACATTGCTCCTTATTTCACATACCTTTTCTTTGTTTTTCTTCTATTAAATTCTCTGTGACTTCCCATTGAGAATGAAGTTCTCAACTTCTTCATGCATAGTGGATCTTCTGTTATTTTTATTATAGTTCCTATTAGATTCTAATGCAGTTGACTATATGGGTATCTAACTCTCCTTTTCCATTTGAATGTGAACTGAATTATTCTAACATCTACTACAGTAGTTGCCATATATGGCAGTGGGATAGCCAGAAAAATTACTAAAACATCAATTCCTTGGAAAAAAATTATTTTATCAGATTAATTGACCATAACATTAGATAATGTAGGAGTAAGTTGACAGATGAAGAAAATCCTTAAAAAAGGACCCATGCATGATAGTGATTATGGTAATTCACAGCATAGAATAATATGATAGCAGAAACTTAAAATTTTATTGGTACATAATAATGATATAGAATAGTGGATTTCATTGTAGCATATTTGTTCAGGTACATAGCATAATTTGATCGATTTCTTTTCTCAGGACCTTCCCTTGCCACAGTTCCCTCTTCTTCAGTTTTCCTGCAATCCCTTTCTCTCTTTTTTTTCTCTCTAGCTTCTGCATATGATAGAAATCATGTAGCCCTTGACTTTCGGAGTCTGGCTTATTTCATTTAATATGACACTTTCTGATTCCATCTATTTTTTAAATATTTAATTGATTTTATTGTTTTAAATACATGACAGTGGGATGCATTACAATTCTTATTACACATATAGAGTACAATTTTTTCATATCTCTGGTTCCATCTATTTTCTTGCAAATGACACAATTTCATTTGTCCTTATGGGCCAATAAAACTTCATTGTATGAACAGAAACATTTATTAATAAAATATTTCCCCCAGGGATCATATTGCATCTGGATACCAAAATGAAATGGAAAAAAATATTATTTTAGAATCATAAACACCTGGATGTGAACTGTAGCTCTATTGTTTGTTTATTTAATCACTGTGTTTGTGTTACTTAGCTTCTCTAAATCTGACCTTATATTACTAATCTTTCAATCTTCAGTGTCTAGCATACTTCCTGATGTATACTGATTGCATTGGTATGAATTTTCTTCCTATCTACATCCTTACCAATTCTATGGGGGTGTATATATTTTTTGCTTGATTATTGCAAAAGAAGTTTATGTGCATTGTGGAAAGTTGGACATACAAATAAAAATATAAATTTCCTCTAGTAAGAGATTGCTACTGTGAACATGGTAGTGCATATCTTTTGTACATTGTGTGCCTAACTTTGTAGTTGCCACTGAAATAAGAGTATTTTTTACAGGTTGTATTATAGACTTCTTTTTTTTTTAGTTTAATGATTTTCATTAAACTAATCATCTTTTTTTAAATAGTTATTTTTTAGTTGTAGTTGAACACAATACTTTTATGTTTATTTATTTTTTATGTGGTGCTGAGGATTGAACCCAGGGCCTCACACATGCTAGGCGAGTACTCTACCACTGAGCCACAACCCCAGCCCAAATAATCTCTCTATGTCAGTAAATATTCTTGTTTTCTAACACTCAGGGTTACTTGAATGTGTATAGGCTTAAACTCAAAATTAATGATGTGATGCAATACTCATGAAATTGTTCTTATCACCAGAAATTACTGACATAAAACATGAGATATTTAACCAAATGTAAGATTTTATATTCAATTAAACATCAAGAGTTTATTATTAGTACTACACAAGATATAGAATATTTGTACTATCCCTCCAGATAGTTGCTTAATTCAGATATTTTCAGTCTTTGGAGCACATTTCAGTGTTTGGAGCTACTTATACACATTTTGAAAGAGAGATGCTCAAGCCTCAATTCAGATGTACAGTAAGAGAATTTCCCTATGAAAGTACTATTTTGTATGAGTTTTTTTCAAATTAATCTATTAAAAAAGACAGTAATAAAGAATGTCTGCCTTATAGGTTTATAGTGCAGCAAGGAGTAAAGATAGCTACTTTATTCATTATAAAAATTAACCAATTGTAAGAAAAGTAAATATAGAATTATAGGTATTTACTAAGGGCACCGAGTCTATGAACAGAATTTATAATTAATTCTGCCTGGTGTGGTTATAAAGGACTCCCAGCTTAGGCTGAGTCTCAAAAGTAAAATAAGAGTGGAAAAGGAGAAACAATATTGAAAATATTGAAACAATATTGAAAATACATTGTATCTGGGATGCATGGGCATGTATACATTCAGGGCTGTTACAATATGGCTTTGTGAAATTTGAGGTGTCTCCGGTATTTCCAGATGGAAATGTATGGCTGTCACTTAAAAAATGAACCTGGAGTTCATAAGAAAAGTTAGGGCTGGAAATACAGGTGTTCGAGTAATCACCATAAAAATGGTATTTGGGAAAGTTGAAGAGGTGTGCAGTGTCACACAAGCTGGTTCTGATTCTTATTCCAAAATTTATCTATTTTTAATAGCTCTACATTTTGACTTACACATGAGTTACTATATTCCTGGCACATAGTAGGTAATTAATAACTCAGGTGAATAGACAAATGGACTATTTATTTAGTGAACATTAAATACTACTTAGTGACGCCCCCAAGCAGTATTTTTATCATTCATTTGTTAATGATCAATTTTACATTTACCTAATGCAATCACATTAACCCAAAGAACATAAAGAAATTCTGTCAAGTGTTTCTGTTCTTTAAAGGAATAAATAAATCTGCATTTTGTTTAGATGTGTTTTTGCATCCTTTATAGAATATAGGTCATTCTAGAGTTGGGAAAAGAGAAAGCTAAATATTGATGATACCTTCCTTATAAATGACTTCTTGTTTTTCCATTTTGGAGGTACAGTTCACTGAAGCAAACACATTGATGATTTCAATGAGAGTGATGGTGCTATTTTCACCCTTTCTAATGCCATTATTGTGCCATTCTCTGTTTCAACCTAAGGCATTAATGTTTTATGTTGATTAAATTTTAACGCCTAAATTGCCCTTTTATGTTACACACAAATGATAAACTTGAATGTTCCAGTCAGAGGGCAGAAACTTCAGTTTCTTCTAGGCTTCTAGTAAATTTATCAAAAAACATCCCCCTACACCTCAGAAATGGCTTATTTTTGTTTTTCTTTTATTACTTACCTAGAAAAATAGAGTTGTATGTGTGTTTTGTTTCTAATTATATCTTGTATGACTAAAACTGATACCATTTTGCACAATAGATGAATTTCTTGACATTAGTATATAAAGCACATTTTGAAAAATGGAATTATGTATTCCCTCACTGACTTATTATAAGTATCATCTTTATACAGATTGGTTTCCAGTTGACAGTGATTTCTACCATGTTGCCATTTCCTTCACTTATGAGACAAGTACTTTAGTCTTCAAATAAAAGTTAAGTGATGTGATAGAATCCCTTATTTCAAAGTATGTTAAAGGATACTTTCAGAATGTGACAAATTGAACTTGAATTAATTTGTGTCAAAATTAAGAACAGATAAAATAAAAATGGAATTTCTTAAAATAGGACATCCTATAATTTGATTTCTTCTGTATGTATTTGTCACAAGCTAGAGCAAATTCTGAGATACTCTCCTACTTTATGTAGAAAGGAGCTCCCTATTTTTTCCCTTAGGTATTTCTTTATAAATATTGCCCTAAGCAAAAACATTTGACTTATGGATACTCCCAGGGAATGATAAATGATCATTTTTTTACTTCACTATTTTATCTTTACAAAACAAAGTTTTAAATTAGTTTTAAAAAAGACTGAGCATCATCAAGTAAGCTGGAAGTTTGGATCCAGAAGTAATAACAATGTAAAGGTCTCATTAACATCTTTATTTACTTCTTAAGGATCTATATTAATAGTGGGATTCAATGTTATATATTTGTATATGCAGGACACAACATAATATAATATAACAACAATTTCATTCCCTTCCTCATCTTTACTGGTTTCCCTTTTTATTAGAGCCCATTTTCCACTCTTTCTTTTCTCCAGCTTCCACATGAGAGAAAACATTTGGCACTGAACTTTTTGAATCTGGCTTATTTCACCTAACATTATTTTCTCTAGTTTCATCCATATTCTTACAAATAAAATAAACATGTTCTTTATGTCTGAATAATATTTCATTGTGTGTGTGTATGGGTGTGTGTGTATATATATATATATTTTTTTTTCATATATTCATGGACATCTAAGCTGGTTCCATAGTTTCTCTATTATGAATTGTGCTGCTATAAACATGGGTATGTATGTATCACTATAGTATGATGACTTTACTTTCTTTGGGTACATGCCTAGTAGCAGTATACCAGGATCATAAGAATATTCTATCCCTAGTTATTTGAGGATACTGTGTAGTGATTTACATAGTAGTTGTACTAAGTTATAATCCCTAAACTGGGTATACGTTTTTGTTCTCCACATTCTTTTTTTTAATTTAATTGATTTTATTTTTTTTAAATACACAACAGTGGAATACACTACAATTATTATTATACATATAGAGCACAATTTTTCATATATTTGTATATAAAATATATTCACGCCCATTCATGTTTTTATACATTAATTGTTTTTTTTGCATTACAATTCTTATTACACATATATACCACAGTTTTTCATATCTCTGGTTGTATATAAAGTATGTTGACACCCAATTCTTGTCTTCATACCTGTACTTTGGATAATGATGTCTATCACATTCCACCATCCTTGCTAATCCCCTGCCCCCTCCCTTTCCCTCCCTCTCCTCTTCCCTAACTAGAGTTCATCTATTCCCTCTCATGCTCCCCCTCCCTACCCCACTATGTTTCCCACATTCTTACCAATATTTATTGCGATTTGTATTTTTAATGATTGTCATTCTACTGAAATGAGATGAAATCTCATTGTGGTTTTCAATATTTGCATTTCCCTGATGCCTAAAGTTGTTGAACAACTTTTCATATATTTGTTGTTCATTCATATTTCTCCTTCTGAGGAATGATTCTGTCAAATATTTTCGTTCTGTAGCTTATTCTTTCATGTCCTGAATTTTCTCCTTTGCTATTTGGAAGATTCTTAACTTGATGCCATCCTATTTGTTAATTTGGGGTATTATTTCTTTAACTTTAGGAGTCCTATAGAAGAACTCATTACATGCACATGCATATTAGAGTGTTGACCTTATACTTACTTCTAGGAGTTGCATAGTTTCTGGTCTAATCCAAGGTCTCTTTTCCATTTTGAGTTAACTTTTTTGCATGGTGAGATATAATACGTATTTTCATTTGTTAAAAAGGCTGTCTTTTTTTTCTTTAATAAAAGAGCTTTATTTGGCTCATGGTTCTGAAAGTTCAAGGTCAAGAGGCTGCATCTAGTGATGACCTTCTTACTTTTTAATTTTTAATTTGTTATATATGACAACAGAATGCATTATAATTCATATTATACATATAGAGCACAATTTTTCATATCTCTAGTTGTACACAAAGTAGACATCCTTTGTCTTCATACATGTACTTAGGGGTAATGATGACCATTGCATTCCACTGTCTTTCTTACCCCTATGCCCTTTCCCTTCCCCTCCCTTCTCTTTTCCCCTTTGCCCTATCTAGAGCTCATTTAATCATCCCACCCACCCTCAGCATATTATGAATCAGCATCCTTAAATCAGAGAAATCATTTGGTATTTGTTTTGGGGGATTAGCTAATTTCACTTAGCAATATATTCTCCAGCTCCATCCGTTTACCTGCCATGATTTTATTCCCTTTTGTTGCTGAGTATATTCCATTGTGTATATATACCACATTTTCTTTATCCATTCATTTACTAAAGGGCATCATGTTGGTTCCATAGTTTAGCTATTGTGAATTGTGCTACTGTAATCATTGATGTGGCTGTGTCCCTGTAGTATGCTGTTTTTAAGTCCTGTGGGTATAGTCCGAGGAGAGGGATAGCTGGTTCAAATGGTGGTTCCATTCCCAGTTTTCCAAGAATTCTTCATACAGCTTGCAGTCCCACCAGCAATGTGTGAGTGTGCCTTTTTTCCCACATTCTTGAAAAAGGCTGTCTTTTCTACAGTGCATATTTTTAGTATGTTTGTCAAGGACCAGATGATGGTAATTGTGTGGCTTTGTCTCCTATTCTATTCCATTTGTTGAAGTGCATGTTTTTATGCCAGTACCATGCTCATTTTGTTACTATAGCTCTGAAGCATAATTTCAAATTAGGTATTGTGATGCCTTCATACAGCTACTTTTGCACAGAATTGCTTTGGTTTCTCTGGTTCTTTCATTTTTTCATTTGATTTTTAGTACTCTGTTTCTAGTTCTGTGAAGAATATCATTAGTGATTTGATGGGAATTGCATTGAATCTGTACATTGCTTTTGGTGATTTGGCCGTTTTAATAATATTATTTTTGACTCTACACAAACATGGAAGGTCTTTCCATCTTCTGATGTTTTGTTGATTGTTTCCTTTAGTTTTCTATAATTTTCATTGTAAAAATCTTTCACCTCTTTGGTTTAGATATAGTCCAAGGTATTTTATATTTTTGAGGCAACTGTGAATGTATATGTATTCCTGATTAATTTTTCAGCAGATTCATTATTGTCGAACAAAATAGCTATTGAGCTGGGCACTGTGGTACACACCTCCAAAACTTTATAAAGCCCCAACAACTGAGAAAAGACATACTTCAGACTTTAAAAATATCATAAAACAAAGGTACCTAACAGACATCTGCAGAATATTTCATTCAACAAAGCTAAATTAGTTATCTCTTTATAATAAGCCTTGGGCTGGGAGGTTTATCTTAGCTTAAACACATCAAATCAGCATAATCAAAATGGTAATTTCAACCACCAGTACCACTTTGAGTGAGAGAGTTACCACCAGAAACAATAGCAATTTAAGAGCAAACAATATATCAACATATGCTATAATAATTATTACTAATTTTTTCTGCGACTCTATTAACCAAAGGTAAGTGTGAATGAGAATTCATATAGAGTAGGCTGAAAAAATTAAGCATTAATACTTGTATGCCAAATTGAATTGAAAGAAAGGGTAAAAATAAAGAAAATAGATGGGAAAAGAGAAAAAAGAAATTAGAGTGGTAGGAAGGGAGACATAAGTTACAATGAGAAGATGTTTTAGTTAGCTTTTTTGTTGCTGTGACCAAAAGACCTGACAGAAACAATTAGAGGAGGAAAAATTTATTTTAAGGATCATTATTTCAGAGGTTTCAGTCCATAGAAGATCAGCTCCATTCCTTAGGGCTTGAAGTGAGGCAGAACATCATGGCGTTTGACAAGAACAATTTCAAAGGAAGAAAAGTATATGTGGGTCTCACAGTTTCAGATTTCTCAGTCTACAGATGGCCAACTCCATTCTTTGGGGCTCAAAGTGAGGCAGAAAATCATGGCAATAGAGTATGGTGGAGGAAAGCATGATCAGGAAACACACACACACACACACACACACACACACACACAGAGAGAGAGAGAGAGAGAGAGAGAGAATGCTCCCTCATGGACACAATATAAATCCTAAAGTCATATTGGCAAGGAACCATCTCCTCCTCCAGTCACACACTACCTGCCTACAGCAACCACCCAGTTAATACCTATCATCAGATTAGTGAACATATTAGGTTTTGGCTCTCATAAACCAATCACCTCTAAACTTTCTTGCATTACCTCAAAATGAGCTTTTGGGGAATACCTTCCATCTAAACAATAACAGGAGACAAAAATGATGAAGGAGAGGAGATAGAAACAGGGATAGGAGGGAGTAGAAGACATATCTAGAGAGGATCCTATTATTTGACAAAAATATGCAAAATTAGAACTCTGACAAAACGCAGAATGTGGGAAGACACTGGGAGTCACTTCAAGTCAAGTAGTTAATACAACCACTGTCACATAGAGATTTGGTTTTCTTCTTGCTGAGGTGTTTGAAATGGGGGCCCTTTTCTCCTGGTTTTCTTCTCCTAATGATGAGGAAGTTTGTGTGACTCAAATATGCTGTTTGTTTTCAACTCTGACCCAAACAAGTTAATCTCAGTGGAGTTAAGTTCCACCTACTCTTTGCTTAGCCTCCTTTGGTTAGGAGAGCATTGTCTGAGTAAAAGCAAACTTCACCCTTAAATTGGCTTTGTTATTTTGACTGTGAGTGGGAGTATAAGTCTGGCAAGGCTGATGGCCAGCCATCTCATCTTCTTTGCCTATAGATAAATCTAGACTGCACTGTGTCCCTCACTCCAGAAACCTCAGTCCATGTCCTATGGGGGAAGTGTGTGACGTGAGACACATTACTCTATGTTGCATCCATTCTAAGCATGTGGTGATGTCAGAGAAGTTCCCCATTTTCTACCCAATCATGATCTGTCCCCATTTCACTCTCTGTCATGCATATTCCCAAAGATCAGTCCACCAATTTCAAAATAGCTTTCCCTTAGCTCTTCTCTGCTCTGCAGATTGATAGACCATCAGCCAAGTTCCTGTATCTGCCCTAAATTTCTCTCTAGTCTGTCTGTGTTACATCTTCAATTCTAAGCTCAGATTGACTCATGGCATGGGTACCCACATATATCAGTGAAAATTAGATCCTAAGTTGCTATTGGATCATGGGTAATCAAAAAAGCAATTATACCAAGAACAAGAAACAAAAGAAGAGAAAAAATAAAAAGTGAAATATGAAAAACAAAGGGGAACTGCAGGGATTCCTAGTCTCCCACTAAGGAAATCAAAATAAAGAGTATTTTTAAACGGTTACCACTTACCAACTTTAACTATCTGTACAGGAAAGTACTAGAACTTTATCCCATGATGAACAGCTCACTATATCTGAGCTTATTTTCTGCTCAGGTTGGAATTTGTTGGAAAGTCATATCTATTTTTCTTAAACTTTGTGGGAAAACTTCTTTTGGTTTCTTGGAGGGGAGCTGCTCCTCAGTTGAGCTGACATGCATCTGGCACTGCTCTTGTCTATTCTTTTTCTTATTTTTTTTCTTTTATAAAAATCAAGAATTTTGATTTTCACCTGGATGCCAGCTTCCTGGGTTGCCTATAAGATATTCTCATAGTCTTCTTACCTATATTTCTGGCTGAAGGACTGTTGCCTTAATTCACTCAGGGAGCTGCTAATATATATTTAGATTATTCTGATCCACCTTTTTGGTATTTTATATCAGGAGTGTTAAAAATTTTTTAATGTGCTAAAATAAATATAGCATAAAACTTACCATTCTAACCATTTTTAAATTTACATATTAGTAGTTTTAAGTACATTCATGTTGTTGTGTACACAATATTTAGATTTTTTTCATCTTACAAAACTGAAGTCTATGCTCATTAAATAACTCGCTATTCCTCTCTTTCCCTCCACCCATGGAAACCACCATTCTATGTTTTGCCTGTATTATTCTAACTACTTTAGGTATCTCCCATCAATGAAATTACACATTATTTCTCTTTTTGTGGATTTTTTGTGACTGAATTAATTCACTGAATATGTTTTCAATGTTCATCTATGTTATACTATGTGTCAAAATTTCCTTCATTTTTGAGGTTGAATATTCCATTGAATGTCTACAAAATTTTGTTTCTCCACCCGTCCATAAATGGATACTTAAGTTGCTTCCCTGTCATGACAATTGTATATAGTGATGGTAATGGTTGTGTGAACAAGTGTGTTCAAAAGTGTATTCAAACATCTTTTCCACTTTCTGCTTTTATTATTTTGCTTATGTACTAAGAAATTGTAAATAATATGATAATGGCACTGTTTTCCACAGTGGTTTTACCAGTTTACATTTCTTTCCATAATGAACAAGGATTCCAATTTCTTTTCAACAACAATTACATTCTCTTATAAATAGTAACTATTCTAATGTTTGTGAGGCATCCAGGGATATTTTTAAAAATATTTTTTAGTTGCAGATGGACATAATATTTTTATTTATTTATTTTTATGTGGTGCTGAGGATTGAACCCAGTGCCTTACATGTGTGAGGCAGGTGCTCTACCACTGAGCTACAGCCTCAGCCCTATGCAGGGCTATTTTAAAAACATTTTCTATTTATTTTAAATTAAAATTATTTTATGTAACAAATAAATTGTATACATACATGGACTATAATATGATGTATATATACACATATATGCATTGAAATATACATTAAAATATATTAAATAAAATATATAGCATAAAATATATTTGTGATATTTGTACATGGAATGAAAAAATTGAGCTAATTAACATAACCATCACCTAATTTGTCTTTTTTGTTGTTGTTGAAATGAACTTATATGGTTGTTGAAATACAGAATGTTATTGGCAATAGTTGTCTTGCTATGTAATATATTTCAAAACTATTTTTATTGTGTAGCTGAGACTCTTCATCTTGTTACAAAACATTTCAAAGTTCCTTTTTCCCCCCACTTCAATTTCTGGTAACTACCATTGTACACTCTGAGTTCCACTTTTTTATATTCAACATATAAATAACATTAGGTCTTGCTCACTGCACTTAACATAATGTCCTCCAGATTCAATCATGTCACAAATAACAGGAGCTCCTTAGTTATATATGATGAATAGTATTTTATTATGTATATTGACCACATTGCCTTTACCTCTTATTTTTAAAGACTATTTTTGTTTTCATATGTTGGGTAATGTGAACAATGCTGCAATGATTATTGAAGTGTTTGTATTCCTTTGACATATTGATTTTAATTCTATTGGATATATAACCAGTAGTGAGTGGGATTGCTAGATTTTTTGGTAGTTTTATTTTAATTTTCTGAGGAAGTTCCATACCATTTTACATAATGGCAATACCAGTTTGCATTCTAACTAACAGTGTACAGAGGTTCCATTTTCCAAAACTTCTTAAACAATTATAGTCTTAATTATTTTAATAATAACCATTCTCATATGTTAAAGGTAATTCATCTTGTTGGTTTCAATTTGTATTTCCCTAAAAGGGCAATAATTTTAAGTTTTATAATAAAAACTATGCCCCAGATGAATGCATAATCTACCAAAATACATTTTACTTTCCTCTGCTCTATTTTTGTGAATATATTACCATTAATGCCTGTGATACTTTGAGATAAAAAACTTCTTTGCTCTCTTTGTGTTTTAAAGCACAAATGGAAATAATGCCATAGTAAATTTGAATTACTCATATTTTCCTGCAAGTTAGAAGTGAAATGGATAAAGGAAAAAATAACACAACTTTTGGTCAGTCTTTGAACATTTGTTTCCTTCACATATGTCAGTATTTCTTAAAGAATGATCCTGGATCTGTCTGTATGAGAGTCACATGTAATCTTAAAATAAGTGCAGTGGCACACACCTGTAACCCCAGCAGCTCAGGAGGCTGAGGCAGAAGGATCTTGGGTTGTAGGCCAGCTTCAGCAAAAATGAGGCACTAAGCAACTCAGTGAGATCCTGTATCTAAATAAAATGCAAAATAGGGCTGGGGATGTGGCTCAGTGGTCAAGTGCTTCTGAGTTCAATCCCCAGTATGCCCCCCCCCAAATGCAAACAAAATTCAGACTCCTGGATGGGTCCAGAAATACTAATTTAAGCAGTGAACCTAAGGGATTTTGAAGTCTTTTAAAATAATTTGAGAACAACTACACTAGTGATGGGGTCTAATATCAGTCTCCATGTTTATCTTGTTTTTTTTAATACCATACAAATTTATTGTAAAAAAAGCTGAGGATTTACATTAATAATTAAAAGAGGTTGAATCAAAAAGTCCTCTTGAAGGGAGGTGGTTTCATAACATATTTTATTTATTTATTTTTATTGGTTAATACCACATAAATATACAAATTAATACATTTCATTATGGCATTTCCTCACATGCATATAACATTCTTCATTTGTATCCACCCTCCCTACTACTCTTTCTTACCCACCCTCCCCCTCCCTCTGGTCACTTTCCCTTTCCATAAGATGCTCCCTTTTGCTTTCATGTAATCTTTTCAAAATTTTTAATTTATATTTTTTCTATATTCAACATATGCGGGAAAACATGTGATACTTGTCTCTTTGAAATTGGCATATTCACAATTCATCTTGTTCATTGCTGTTAACTTGATTAAATTGAATGGAATAAATCCAAGTAAGATTTTAGATGCCTGACATCATTTCAGACTCAGGCTTTGACTGTGATGTTTTTATTCCTACTTGTTAGGAACAAAATTTCTATAAGAAATACTGACATATGTTACTTGAGGCATTTATCTTTGCTAATTTGCCTATGCATCTTTAGCACCCAAAAAAAGCACGTACAACATATCCTATGTTCAATTCATTTCACTGAAATAACAAAAACCTTATAATTAATATAATGAATTGCATTCTCCTAAAGTGTAAATAATGTAGTATGGCTCATTACACTGAATATTTAACTTAACTGACAAATGTTATTTTGTCTAATAAATATTACTTTTCCTCAGTAATGTTAAATATTAGTATCTCAAGTTTTGTTTTCTCTTTATATGTATCAGAATTGCTTTATAAAATAATCTGCCATAATGTATATTTAAATTATTTTTTAAAAAATATTTCCTTTGTTCTTATCTGAATTTGTTAAAATGATGACTCATTTTAATATCAACTTTATATTTCAAGTGTGTATTTGCAGAAACATAATAGGTTCTTTACAAATGGAAAAGCATTTGAACTTCTGTGAAAAATGGTATAGAAAAACTCTCAACTCCTTATACTTAACAGTGGAGTAAAAGTATGTTCCAGCAAGTGGTACTTCATGTTCTTTCTAAAATGTTTCAAAGTCTAGAGCAGGGAAATTTGAAAATATAAAAATTATTTTCAATATGGGGTATATATTTTATTCCATTTTCTTTTCTAGAATCCTTTCAAAACATCACCTTTTCATTTAACAGTATGAGCTATTTCATCGGTGACCACTTCTTATGTTTTCAACAATGTCTTATGATTAGGAATTTCTACCTTTTGTAATTAGTAATTTTGATGTATTAATTAAGAATTCTTTCTTTATTCTAAGTATATCAAGATATTCTTGGGCTGGGGATGTGGCTCAAGTGGTAGCGTGCTCGCCTGGCATGCATGCAGCCCTGGTTCGATCCTCAGCACAACATACAGCAAAAATGTTGTGTCCACCGAAAACTAAAAATAAATAAATAAATAAATATTAAAAATTTCTCTCTCTCTCTTTAAAAAAAAAGATATTCTTAATTGACGCTCTTGTCCTGTAGCTTTTTTCTTTAGGACTCAATACTAAAAACTCCAAAATATTATTAGCTGATAGAAAATCTTAAATATAAGAAGAAACTATATTTACAAATAAAATATTACGATTAACTTTCAATTAATAGGATATTTAACTTCTTCTACATGGATATATAATTTACCATGGGATATTTATTTTTCTCTCAGTTAATTGTGATTAAGCCTTTGATGAAAATCATGTGAACAAGTGTGTATGATGTTTTAGTCAGCTTTTTCATTGCTAGGACCAAAAAACTTGACAAGAACAATTTTAGAGAAGACGAGGGGATGGGGGAGATAGAGAACTCTGCCTACTGCATACTAAGGACAAAATATCAACCCCAAAGGCACATCTTCAGTGACTTTCTTCCTCTAGCCACACCCTATCTGACTAAAGTTACCATACAGTTAATCTCTATGAGGGAATGAATACACAAATTAGGTTAAAACTCTTATAATCTCATCATTTTACCTCTAAACTCTCCTACATTGTCTCACATAAGAGCTATTGGAGAATAATTTATCTAAACCACATCATATGATTTAATTTGTAGACTCCACAGTTTATTAATTCACTTTTTTCCATTGCACCAGCAAAAAAAATTGTATTTATTCACCATAAATTCTGAAATTTGATAATGTAATTTTTCTAGGCTTATTATTTTCTGAAATATCATCTTGGATATTCTCAAACACTGAATTTTCATATATATTTGCAAAACAGATTTATCAGTTTAAAACGAATCAAGGGTTTGATTTGAATTTTATCAAATCTGTGAATTAATTTGGGAAGATTTCACATATAACATTACATTTTTTATTCTGTGAATATACTATCTCCTTATATTTCTTTAATACTTATTACCATGTGTCATTTTTAGTATAAACTCCTTGCACAACTTTATATTTCTTCCTAAATGCCTGAATTTTAAATAATATTATAAATGATTTTTTTAATTTTATGCTCTATTTCTTAATAGTTTCTTGGAATGCAAATTGTGCCCTAGTCTTGCATACAGTAAAATTGCTTTACACACTTCTCATGTGAGATATGTTTCCTAGTGGGAGCTTGTGGATTAGTTATGTATCCAATCACTTCTTCTGAGATTAATGACAAGTTTCATTAATTTTTCACTATCTCAATAAATCTCATTTATTTTTGTAGATTAATAGCATTGGCTAGTACCTCCCATACAATGTTGAATAGAAATGATGATGGTAAATACAGACAATACCTGATTTACAGTGGTTCCATTTATAATTTTTGGCATTCAAGTGATACAAAAGCAATACATATTCAATAAAAACCTGCTTTGATTTTGATTTTTAGTGAATTTAAGTTTTGATGGTTCTAAATTTTTATAAATCATAGTATCTTTTAATTCTATCAAAAGGTATTTGTTGAAATCTATTAATTTGATTTTTAATTTTTGTTGTGAGCAAGCATGAGATAAATCATTAGATCATATTTAATATTCATATATGGATTTCAGCCATCTAAAATCTTTTTAAAATTTTAAATACATAATGGATTGTTATGTAATTTAGGTTTCCTAATACATAGTTTTTACCTTATATGTGCATTTTAATATTCATAAGTTTTAATCTATCAGTATTTAATATTTTCTTCTGAGAATTCCTATCCAAGTAGTTCTTAATTTTCATCATGTTCACTTTGGATGTTAATATGGACTCCATGAGAAATGATTTTCTGTAGACAAATTTCTTTAAGACCAGGTTAACCAACACCACAGCACCAATTCTATCCTTTCTTTCAGGGATTCTCAAATTATGGTGTGTGCATTGAGATTCTTAGAAGTGAGTATGATAAATAGCATTTCTGAAACATTGCACTAGGGAGAACTCTCTTTCTTCCTCTTTACATAGAAACACATTGGATTAGTATTCGTTCAAACATAGTAATGAAAATAATGTCTTGTCTCTTAAGTGGAAGAATTTTGTGCACATTGCAAGTACTGAAATTGGTCCCTGAGGCTAAATGGATATAATTATCATTTAATTTTACAGAAGTTGTCTCCATAGGAGTGTTGTGAGTAGGTAGTGGTAACTGGCTACATATTAAAGTGAAGAGATATCAGGGCTTTAATCATATGACCTGAAATCATTTGAAACAATTTACCATGCTTCAGAATGGTTACAGACTAAACTTGTCTTACATGAATTACAAATCATCTCTAGTGACTGGCATCCTTGTGTAATGATCTGCAAGCCCCTACCTAGGGTATAGTTTATTTACAACTGATCTCAGAAATGAGAGAAAAGAAATCAATTATGATTGTCAGTTTCTTTGTTATTGTAACAAATGCCTTAGAAAAACAATTCTAAGAAAGGAAGATTTACTTTGACTCATAGTTTTGTAGGTTTCAGTATATGGTAGTCTGGTTTCATTGTGTTGGTGATGCAGAATACCATGGTAGAAAGGCATGGCAGTGGAAAAATACTCACGCCATAACAGCCAGGAAATATAAAGGGTGAGACAATGGTCCAATGGTCCAGGGACAAGAAATGCCTTCCATGGCACACTTCCAGTGGCCTACTTCCTACAACTATGCCCTACTGACTACGGTTTTCACAACCTACCAATAGTCCATTCAGTTGTGGATGAATTAATCCACTAATGAGGTCGTTGTCCTCATAATCTTGAAATATCCCAAAAACCACACTTCTGAATATTCATGCATTTGGGATCAAGCTTTCAACACTTGAGCCTTTTGGGGTACATTCCATATCCAAATAATATCAATATTGAGTTGCTCCTGGCTATCAATTAGCTATGATAATTTTCAATGTAGTTCATAGAAAGTCAGTGATGATTTTAATCTTAGGACACCATGTCTTGTGGCTGGGGTTGTGGCTCAGCAGTGGAGTGTTCGCCTTGCATGTCCGAGACACTGGGTTTGATCCTCAGCACCACATAAAGATAAATAAGTGAAATAAAGGTGTTGTGTCCAACTACAACTAGAAAATAAATATTTGAAAAAAAAAGAAAATGAAAACCATGTCTTATTTTCAAACTGTGGGGAAATTGTGAGATAGGAAATGATATAAATACAATGAAGTGTTCAAGAGAAGATCAGAAGTTCTCTTCAATATTCTTAAGTTTCTAAGCATATTAAGATCAGAGCATTTTTATATTAAAAATTAGATCACTCTGGTTCAAACCAAATGATTCAAACCAAAATGATTACCTTTCAAACACATTAAATGTTTATTTAGAAAATAACAACAAATTCAAACATACATTTGGTTATCTGGAGTAATAAGTGATATGCCATTTTAGTTGCAATAAAAAAACTGATGCTGTTTTGATGTACAATCAGATAATCTGAAGTAGATTACTGTAACTAAACCACCACTGTAGTTTTTGAGATTTTTGTTGTTGTTGTTATTGTTGCATACCAATTAACACTAAAGTTAATACATTTGATTTTATCAAATTAAGCCACAGTATAGTAATATTTCTAAGATCTGTAATTTTGTGCATAGCTCAGAAGTGCATGTCTATAGACAGAACATGAGGTATCAAAGGGAAAGAACTAGTTATTATTCATCTGTTGAGATATAGTTTATAGTTTCATCAAGATGTTTTCTCATTTCTCAACATTACACATTGGTGAGAACATTCATGCTATGAAAAAACTTACAAAGGATATTACAATTTATGAAAACGTGTCTGCACACTTAATATAAATGCATATATATATTAACATACTAGCAGGTAGTAATGACCATAATAAAATAAGAGAATATCAATTTAAACAAATCTTTATTATGGTTGATTTTGCACTCAGATATTCCACTTATTAATTTACTTATAATCTAGTAGCTATTCACTGTACATTTAGGCTACAATTCTATCTAATTCAGAATGACTCACCTGAAAATCTATGAACACATTCTTTTTTAAAATTTTAACTGATACATAAAACATAAAAGATGAAAATATTAATGAAGTACCAAACAATGCTAAATATATATATATATATATATATATATATATATATATATGCAGCATAATGTTTAAATCAGATTAAACATATTTATTTCCTTAAAATTCAACATTCATTTGTAATAAGAACTTTGAAAATCATTTCTTCCAGTTTTTGGAATTATATAGTATATTATTATCTATTCTCGCAACATCTTGCTTCTAACTGTAATTATTAGTCATTGTTCAACATTTTCCCATCCTTCCCCCATGCTTTCCTTAACCTCTGGTAACTGCCATTCCACTCTGAGCACATATGAGGTCAAAAAATTTTAGGGTTTTACATATGAATGAGATTATGTGGTACTTGTCTTTCTGTGCCTAATTTATAATACTTAACATAAAGATCTCCAGTTCCATCCATGATGCTAAAAATGGCATGGTTTCATTAGTTTTTATGGATAAATAGTATTTCACTGTGAAAATGTTTCACACTTTTTTGTGTATGTGGTACTGGAGATTGAACTCAGGGCCTCACACATCCCAGTGAAGTGCTCTACTACTGAGCTACACCTCCAGCCCTCGTGCAACACTTTCTTTGTCTTTCTCCATTGGTAGACATGCAAGTTGTTTCCATTTCTTGACAATTGTGACTAGTGCTTCAATGAACATAGAAGTATAGATATTTCTTTGACATACTGTATTCATTCCCTTTGGCTATAAACCCAGTGGTGTGATTCCTAGATCATATAGTAATTCTGCTTTTAATTTTGAGGAATCTCTATAATGTTATGTTTTCTCTAATGGATATACTAATTTATATTCCCACCCAAAGTGTGCATGTATTCCATTTTTTCTACATCTTTGGCAACACTTGTTATCTTTAATATTTGATATTAGCCATTCTTACTGGGGTAAGATGATATCTCATTGTGCTGTTGATTTGCATTTTATTAATGATTAGTGATATTGAGCATTTTTTCATGTATTTGTTTGCCATCTTCCTTTTAGAAATATCTACTTAGATCTGTTTTGCCAGTTTTAATTGGATTATTTTTTTTTACCTATTGAACTTTTAGTTTCCCATGTATTCAGTACATGAATATATTGACAATTATATGCTTTATGAATATTTTCTCCCATCTGTAGGTTTTCTTTTCACTCTGTTGAGTGTTTCCTTTGCTTTTCAGAAGGTTTTTAACTTTATTAATCCCATTTGTCTAATTTTGCTTTTGTTTCTATGCTTTTGAAGTCTTATCCAAAAAATTTCTGCCCATTCCAATATTCTAAAGAATTTCTCCTATGGTTTCTTCTACTAGATTTCTAGTTTCATGTTTGCTATTTAACTATTATTAGATCTTTTGAGTTGATTTTGTAATTAGTGAAAAATCACTATCTATTTTCATTCTTTGGTATGTGGATATTCAATATCTCCAGAACTACTTAGTGAAAAGAATACTTTTCATCAATATGTGATCTTTGCACCTTCGTCAAAAATCATTTGACTGAAAAAAAAAATCATTTGACTGTAGAGGTGAGTAATTCTAGACTATGTTCTGTTACATTGGTCTATGTGTTTATTTTTATGCCCTATCATTATTAGTTTTTATTTATTTATTTAGCAATAGTGGAGATTGAACCCAGAGGTATTTTATCACTGAGCTATATCTCTAGTACTTTTTATTTTGAAATAGGGTTTCACCAAGTTACAAAGGTCTTTCTACCTTACTGAGGCTGGCTTTGAACATGCAATTCTCCTAACCTCGAGGCCTTGGAATTGCAAGCATGCACCAACCACCATACCTGGCTCCTGTTGTTTTGATTACTAAAGCTTTGTAGTATATTTTGAAGTCAAGTAGTATAATTCTTCTTGCTTTGTTATTTTTGCTCACAATTGCTGTGGCTATTTTTTTCTGTTTTCCATATAAATTTTAGAAATGTATTTTCTAGTTCTGGGAAGAATATCATTGGCATTTTGATAGGGAATGCATTGAATCTCCAAAATGCTTTGGGTAGTATAAACATTTTAATATTGAGTCTTCCAATCCACATACCCAGGATGTCTTTCCAGTTTTGGTGGTCTTTTTCAATTTCTTTCATCAGTGTCTTATAATTTTTATTATAAAGGTATTTCACCTCTTCAGTTCAATTTATTCTTAGGTACTTCATTTTTGTAGATATCATGAAAGAGAAGGCTATTTTAATTTATTTTTCAGATAAGTCTTATATGTTGATTGTATATACTGCCAATTTTCTGAATTTATTTATTATTACTAATATTTTTGGTAGAATTTTTTGGTTTTTCTGTATAAAATGATATAATTTCTAAACAGTAAAAATTAGACACATTTTCCAATTTGAATATTCTTTATTTCTTTTTCCTGCCTGATTGCTTATTTCAGACCTTAGAAAGCTTTCAGCTCTTCTCAATTCCGTTTGACGATAGCTATTGGTTTATTATAAATGGTCTTTATGTATATTGAGGTATGTTCTATCTATGGATTATTTGTTCAGCACTTTTATCATGGAGGGATCTTAAATTTTATCAGATGACTTTTCTGCAGCTATTCGAAAGACTATGTTATTTTTCATGATGCGGTGTACCATGTTTATTGATTTTCACATATTGAGCCATCTTTATACCACTGAGAAGATTCCGCTCCACCGTTGTGAATAATATTTTTAATGTGATCTTGCCTTCATTTTACTGGTACTTTTTTGAAAAATTTTGAGTTTATGCTCATTAAAAATATTTGGCTATATTTTTTCTTTATCAATTGTACCCTTATCTGTTTTGAGGAATAGGGTAATCCTGGCCTATTTAAATACATCTGGTAGATTCTTTCCTCATATGTTTTGAAATAATTTAAGGCAAATTTGTATTCATTTGTTTCAAGTTTTTCAAAGGATTCAGCAGTGAAGTCATGTGAGTTCTAATTTTCTTTAATGGGAAAGTATGCGTTAATGATGCAGTCTCACTTTTTATTATTAATCAGTTGAGGTTTGCTGTTTCTTCATGATTCAATCTTAGTAAGATATGTTTCCAGGTGTTTGTCATACGTTCTTTTTAAATTTCTTTTATAGTTATAGATGGACAGAATGCCTTTATTTTGTCAATTTTTATGTGGTGCCGAGGATTGAACCCAGTGCCTCACTCATGCTTGGCAAGCACTTTGCCACTGAGCTACAGCCCCAGGCCTGTCATTTTTTTCTTAGTTATCAAATTTGCATGAATAAAATTGTTCATACTAATATCATATGATCATTTATATTTCTGTTATTTTAGTTTAAATGTCTTGCTTTTCATTTCAGAATTTCTTTATTTTCATCTTCTCGCTTTCTGAGTCACTCTTGCTAAGAATTTCCTTCCAAAGACAGCTCTTTGTTTCATTGGTCTTTTGTACTTTTTATTTTTTATTTTTTTATAATGTCTGCAATTAACTTTTTTATTATTATTAGTTGTTCAAAACATTACAAAGCTCTTGACATATCATATTTCATACATTTGATTCAAGTGGGTTATGAACTCCCATTTTTACCCCAAATACAGACTGCAGAATCACATCGGTTACACATCCACATTTTTACATAATGCCATATTAGTAACTGTTGTATTCTGCTACCTTTCCTATCCTCTACTATCCCCCCTCCCCTCCCCTCCCCTCCCATCTTCTCTCTCTACCCCCTCTACTGTAATTCATTTCTCTCTCTTGTTTTTTCCCCCTTTCCCCACACTTCCTCTTATATGTAATTTTGTATAACAATGAGGGTCTCCTTCCTTTACCATGCAATTTCCCTTCTCTCTC
>NW_026000283.1:4590327-4629346 GCF_001458135.2 Marmota marmota marmota
GGGAGGGGGGATAGTAGAGGATAGGAAAGGCAGCAGAATACAACAGACACTAGTATGGCAACATGTAAATCAATGGATGTGTAACTGATATGATTCTGCAATCTGTATTTGGGGTAAAAATGGGAGTTCATAACCCACTTGAATCAAAGTGTGAAATATGATATGTCAAGAACTATGTAATGTTTTGAACAACCAACAATAAAAAATTTTAAAAAAAATTGTGCACCATGATCAAGTAGGATTCATCCCTGGGATGCAAGGATGGTTCAATATATGGAAATCAACAAATGTTATTCACCACATCAATAGACTTAAAGATAAGAACCATATGATCATCTCGATAGATGCAGAAAAAGCATTCGACAAAGTACAGTATCCCTTTATATTCAAAACACTAGAAAAACTAGGGATAACAGGAACTTACCTCAACATTGTAAAAGCTATCTATGCTAAGCCTCAGGCTAGCATCATTCTGAATGGAGAAAAATTGAAGGCATTCCCTCTAAAATCTGGAACAAGACAGGGATGCCCTCTATCACCACTTCTATTCAATATAGTTCTCGAAACACTGGCCAGAGCAATTAGACAGACGAAAGAAATTAAAGGCATAAAAATAGGAAAAGAAGAACTTAAATTATCACTATTTACAGAAGACATGATTCTATACCTAGAAGACCCAAAAGGGTCTACAAAGAAACTACTAGAACTAATAAATGAATTCAGCAAAGTGGCAGGATATAAAATCAACACGCATAAATCAAAGGCATTTCTGTATATCAGTGACAAAACTTCTGAAATGGAAATGAGGAAAAACACCCCATTCACAATATCCTTTTGTACTTTTTAATTATCCAATTCTTTATTTTCTGTTCTGATCTTTATTATTTCCTTTTTCCCCATTAATTCAGGTTTTGATTTGTTCTTGTTTTTCTAGTTACTTGAGATACAAGTAAGTATTTTGAGACATTTCTACTTATTTGATGCATGTATTGAGTGCTATGCATTTTCCTGTTTGTATTGCTCTTGCTGTATCACATAAGTTTGGGAATGTTTTGCCTTCATTTTTATTTGTCTCAAGGGGAAAAAATTAATTTCTCTCTTGATTTCTTGTTTATACATTGGCTGTTCAAAAGTAGATTGTTTAATTTCCACGTATTTATATAAGTTTCAAGTGTTTGTTACTGATTTCTAGTGTCATTATGTTGTGTTCAGAAAAGATATTCAATCTGTTATACAATAAACAAAACACAAAGTATGTAATTTTTGTTTAGAAGTTGCAGTATAAGTAGCACTTTATTTTTCAGTTTAGTTTAAATTTTATTTTAACTGATACATTAAAACCCCCAAATTGATATCTGTTTATGATGTTTTGTTGTCATTAAGGTAGTGCTTAATGAATCTTAAAAATGTGATTGTTTTTGAATATAAACCAAGCAAGAGTTCTTCATACACTGGTCTCTTATTTATTTACTCATTATTCTTTGTTAATTTTAAATTTTAAAATATTTAATCAACATGTAAACATACAATATATTCAAGGTGTAGGGCATGATTATTTATATATATGTACACTGTGTAATGACTTTCACAATCTAACTTATTACCATATCTATCACCACCCCACGTAAACTTTATATCACCACAATTTGCTGATTATATAACTGAAAATGTGTACCCTGTGTTCTGAATCTCCTATTTCTTCCCACATCTTAATCTCAGCTTCTGCCAATCATCATTCTACATTTGCTTTTTTCTTTAAGTTTTTCTAATTCCACAAATAAGTAAAATTGTAAAGTATTTCTCTTATGTCTGGCTTATTTCACTTAGCAAAATGCCCCCTAGATCCATCCACATTATCAGAAATGGCATGGTTTCCTTCTTTTTTAAAAAAATATTTATTTTTTAGTTGTAAATGGACATAATACCTTTATTTATTTATTTTTTATGTGGTGCTGAGGATTGAACCCAGGGCCTCACATGTGCTATGTGAGCGCTCTACCACTGAGCCACAACCCCAGCCTAGTTTTCTTCTTTTTTAATGACTAAATGATATGGAATCTATATATTTATTCATTCATTTTATAGTCTAAATTTTCATTGATGGGCACTTTTTGGTTTCATATTTTGACTATTAAAATAGTACTACAGTGAACATGAAGATGCAAATATCTCTTTTACATACTGATTTCATGCCCTTTGGATATATACCCCAAAGCAGGATGGTGGGATCGTATGGTACTTCTACTTTGGATTTTTGGAAGAAACTGTATATCGCTTTCTGTAAAGACTGCACTAATTTACATTTTCACCAACTGTGTGCAAAAGTTCCTTTTTATATACATCCTTGATGGCACACTAGTCATTTTATAATAGTCATTCTTATGAGATGAGATGTTATTTCATTGTGGTTTTGGTTTGCATTTCCCTAATGATTATTGAGGTTGAGTACCTTCTCATATACCTGCTGGCCATTTGTGTATCATCTTTGAAAAAATGACTCTTTGGGTTCTTTGTCTATTTTTTAGATGTGTAATTTTCTTTCTTTATTAAATTTATAATTGAGCTGTATGAGCCCCTTATGTATTTTAGATATTAACCCCTTATCAAACATATAGATCACAAATATATTCTCCTTTTAAATAGGTCATCTTTTTATTTTGTTGGTAATTTTTCTTTGCTGTGTAGTAGCAGCCCCAGTTACTTTGACGCAGTCACACTTGTTTATTTTTGTTTTTCCTGCCAATAATCCAGGTATCATATTTAAAGAATAATTATCGAAAACAAAATATTTAAATTCAGAGTAAGCAAGAATTCTTCAATAAACTGTCCTCATTTTACGTGAATGCAATGTAGTTCTATTGAAAAATAATTCTTATAATTATTTTTTTAGCAAAGAAGAATTAATCACCTACTTGAAATAATATTAGTTTTGGATAATGACATTGTTTAAGTATGTTTTTATGAACTGTATTTCTTGATTGGTTTTTTACCATGGTTTTAAAGACAGTCTTTGTTTTAATTTTTTCAAATTGTTTTAAAGAGAGAGAGAGAGAGAGAATTTTTAATATTTATTTTTTAGTTTTCGGTGGACACAACATCTTTGTTTGTATGTGGTGCTGAGGATCGAACCCCGGCCACACGCATGCCAGGCGAGCGCACTACTGCTTGAGCCACATCCCCAGCCCAATTTTTTCAAAATTATTAATGGGTATTAATAACCTTAGTTTTGTCTTTATTGTTTATTGACAACTGAGAGACTATCCAACTCTCCAAATCCAATAGTCTAAACCATATAAGCATATTTATTACTTTATTCCTTATAATCCCATCTAAATTAATAAGATAAAATGAAGTGATTCTTTGAAATTTAACTACATTCAAAAGGCATAATTCATAGTTGAAAATAGATTTGCCACTAAAAATGCATTGTTTCCTTTACTTGAGGTTAATTTAATTTACTGCCTATAACACTGTAGTTTGTGACCTAATTAAAATATGAAAAAAACGATTTTCCATGAGTATCTACGGGGGGGTTTGAAAATTATATTGTAAAAGAATGTACCCACTAGTTGTATTGTATTATTTTTATAATAATGTTGATTTTTATGGAAAAACATGATTAACAAAATGCTAAATAACAACAAATTTTATTTTTAAATATAATTTATATTGATAAATGAAAATTTATGTGCCATGTAGAGGCAAATTGCAACATTATCATCTATAATAAACAATCTTTGTGGAGTTTGTTTTTATTCAAAATATATATACCTCATGTTTATTAGTGGATGATTTAATTTTTTTGTATTTTTGTAATGCTCTCTGAAAGTTTCTTGCTAACTGATTAACTAACAGAAAGTTGTGACTGTTTTCCAAACACAGAATGTGTAAAATTCAAGAGAAAGATTTAAAAAAAAAGTCTCACACAATTTCACATGATTGCTGTGGTATCAGGTTTATCTATAAACTTGGTAACACATCAACACAAAGGAGCAGTCTGTTTTTGACCTCAAAAATCCATTGTGAATAATCAATTTAGTATGCTTATGAATCATCACATTTGTGAGAGCTATAAGATTTCTAAGTACATAAAGCAAAAGTTCAGGTCTCTTTATGTTTGTGGTATATTGTGGAATTTGAGGCACACTCAATTGTTTATGGTTAAAAGTCCCTGAATTTCATCTTCTAGCTCTGAAAGTGTGACAATATTATAAAAATCTGTAGTCTAATTGCCAAAGTAATTTTACAGAGTTTATTTGAAATCAAATTAATCTATTTTTTATTCAAGAAGATTAAGAAAAAATAAAGACTGTCACAAATTGAAACAAAAATTTAAAAAGTGTAAGAATCATGGCATAAATCTGAGCAGAATTCTGCTGCTGAATGTTTATTCTCATGTATGAATTGTCACACTCTCTTCATGCATAGGGCTATGTGTCAGCACAAACTCTGCTTTACTTCTTGCAGTGATCCATGGTTTTGCAAAGGGACAAAACCGTTGATACATATTTGTGTTTTGGCTTTATAAGTAGTATAATAAAATATGTATATGGAATGTTAGTGGCAAAAACACGAGATAATCATTTGTTTTGGGAGGGTGTGATAGGAAAGAATAATCACTTCTAAGGATTACAGGTACCAAGGTATTAAAGAAGATTTTTACGAGGAGCAGTTTTTGAGATGATTCCAGTGAGATAATAGAAACACATTCTAGGCTTAAGGAACAAAGTGTAGAAGGACACAGAAATGAGAAAAAGTAGTATGTGGCAATCAAGAAAGACTGAGAGGAACCATAGAGAAAGATGAATAAGTTTATGGGACACTAGTTACAGAGACTTGCTTACCATTCAAATGAGTTTTCTACTGTAGTAATGGAGAGGGAAAATGTAGCTTCCAGGCCTATTCTCTAAGGAATGGTATTTTCTTGTAGTAATTTAGTAGTTTCTGATTTTACATTTATATATTTGATTCATTTTGAGTTGATTTTTGTATACAGTGAGAGAAAGGGACATAGGTTCATTCTTCTGCATATGTACATACAATTTTACCACTACCATTTATTGAAGACATTATTCTTTCTCCATTATACTCTTTCAATGCTTTGTCAAAAAACATTAAGCTATATGTATATGGGTTAATTTCTGGGTTCTCAACTCTGTTCCAGAGTGTTTTTATTACAACAGCTTTGTAAGTGGTTTTGAAATCAGGTATTGTAATACCTCCAACTTGTTTTTTACAATTGGCAAATGCACAGTGTATAATGTTTAGTGGAAACAAAGTAGAAGATCTTCTGCATGTATTGTTTAACATTAAGTTTAATGTTAATTTTTAAGGATTTATCTGAATCTTTATTTATATTTATTTAAATGTTTGTCAATTGACCTTTATTTCATTTATTTATATGTGGTGCTGAGAATCGAACCCAGTGCATCACACATGCTAGGTAAATGCTCTGCCACTGAGCTACAAACCCAGCGCCTCATCTGAATTTTTAAAGAACAACTTTTTAATTTTCTTGGCCGGTGTGGAAGAACTGACATGAGATCCTGCGTTTCTAGGATGCTAAACTTTTCTAAGCAAATATTAAATGATGACATTTTGACAAACTTTGTTAAACAGGTGATTAATTTTAACCTGAAATTCTCTGAGTCTTTCTATCACTGCTGCTTATTGTTCTGTATCTTGCATGACATTGAGTATCTGAAGACACCAAATAAATTAAAGGTGAAGGGGAGACAGAATGAAAATATTGAAAATATTCAAAAACATTAAAACTTGAGAATAAAGATGCAAAATGAATCGTGTCTTTCCTTCAGACTGTAAAATAATCCTTAAAATCTTTAAGAATTCAAGTCTATGGCCTGAAGTTGTGGCTCAGTGGTAGAGCACTTGCCTCGCTCATGTGAGGCACTGGGTTCAATCCTTAGCAACACATAAAAATAAAGATATTATGTCCATCTTACCACTAAAAAATTAAATTAAAAAATAATTCAAATTATCTAGAAATCAATTAATGTACACTCCCATATTCTGTTATTATGACATTCTCCATGCTTTTTAAATTCATTACCCAATTAATAAACTGCATATTGAAAGAATGTAACAAATTACAAGATTTAGAAAAAGCTTTAGATAGAGGGTTTTGATCTGATCTGTGATGAAAATGAAGGGTAATTCTTGTGTTGCCCAATTTTATATTAGTAATTTAAGAGATAGAATACAATCAACCTCACCAAATAGACATTCATCAATAAACATTTTTTAGCTACTGTTGTATGACTTGCTATATCTTCTAGGATTAGTGTAAAGCTCAAACTAGGAAAACCCACGGCACATGATTTTATAAACTGCAGAAGCTTATGTGCTACCTTGAAAGACAATATAGTACATTCTTGAAAGAAAAGCAGATAACAACAGAAGACATGCATGAGGTATTGTAGTACAGATGATCCCATGGAAATTTACATAGTTCAATGATTTCATCCATCAACCATCACTTTCCTCCCACTTTACAAGGAGGTATTGATAATAATATAATGTCTTCTTTAAGGATATGTTATAAAGACAAATAAGTTAACCTTTGCAAAGGGATGTAACCTCAGAGAGAAGAGGGCATCAGGAAACTACACTGAAAAGGAACTTCTCATGAATTGGGGCATGTTGGTTACAATGGAAAGATTAATAAATCCATCCTTTGTTTACTTACATCATTTTCATGTTTAACATTTAAGTCTTTTTAATATACTTGGTGTTTAAGTTGGCAAATATAACAGTGAACTGCCCTGAATTTCTAAATGCACATGATTTTTAAACAAAAACAGAGCCTATTTTAGTCATGTCTTTATTTTTTTAGAAGGACTTTTATAAAACAGCTATAGCAGTCGTTTATAATAATAGAGGAAAGCACTTACTATGTCTATTTGTCAGTAATTGTAAAACATTATTTTGTGGGGCAAAGAGAGGAAGAAAATTATTTGATTTTAAAATTTTGTGAAAGTTCTAAAATACCTTTTCCAGCAGGATTCAATATTAATGTTTGGCTCTTTCTCTTTTGAATTAATTATACACTGATTTTTTTTCCTCCCCAGGGTGATATTTGACGACTTAAGACTAATATCTTCAATAATGTTTTTGATCACTAAGGAGGAATGATTCATATGAACAGTAATGACTCATATGAACAGGTATTTTATGTCATTTTAAGTACAGAAATAGACTCACCAGCTTCTGAACGCTAAATGATGACTTTGAGTTGCATATTATTAAACCTAAGGTCTTCAGGTTAGATATGAAGGAACTGAAAAACCTGCTTTTTAAATTTTAGTCCTTTCGTTAATTGCTTCTTCCTTACCTTTTTACATTTCTCTTATTCCATTCTTTCCTCTTTTTCTGTATCATTTTATAACTCATATAAACAATATAAATTAAATTATTTTAAATATTTTTGTTCTTTAATTTTTATTTTGATTAATTATCCTTTTCATTATGCAAACAAATGAGACAGCGTGTGATAATTCAAGACATGTATACTATGTGCAGTGATCAAATCATGGTTGTTAACATTCCTACCTTCTCTAATTCTTTTTGAAAATGTTTGATTAACACATAATAATTGCATATACTTCTGGAGTACAATGTAATATTTTAATATCTGCATACAGTATGTACTGCTTAAATAAGAGTAGTTAATTTTCTGTCTCTTTATTATTACTTTGTTTTAGGAGATTTCAAGACATTCTCTTCACCTATTCATAGAATAACTAATGGGTTATTGTAAACTATAGTCATCCTAATTTTCTACAGAATACAAAAACTTATTTCTTCTGTTTGAGTACCCAATATCTAACCTCTCACTGTCCCCCTCCATTATATTCTGCCATCCTCTAATAATCACTAAGATACATTCCAATCAACATTTTAAAACATCCACATATGAGAGAGAAAATGTAATATTTATTTTTCTGTTTAGTATGTATTCAAGTTTCATCCATTTTGCTGTAAATAATAGAATACCACTTATTTAAATTATAAAAACGGTATTCCACTGTGTTTATATATGTGTGTGTGTGTGTGTGTGTGTGTGTGTGTGTGTAGTGTTAATCAGATTTTCATCACTATGAACAAAATACCTGAGAAGAAAAACTTAGAAAAGAAAAAGATGGTTTTTCAATCCATACTTTCAGCGTTGTCAGTCCATAATTGTACTACTTCATTATTCTGGACCAGAGGTGAAAGATAATATCATGACACAACTCATGGCAGCCAGGAATCAGAAAGAAAAAGATACAAGTAGGGGTCAGGAACCAACATAATAGCCCAGAAGGCCACAGTCCCAATAAACTACTTCCTCCAGTCATGCCTCACCTGCCTGTGCTTATTACGAGTAGTCCCTTCAAATTGTTATTCTGAAATTGACTAATTCATAGACAGGATTACATCTCTCAAGATTTAATCATTTCACCTAGGAACATTGCTGCATTGCTTAACACATGCTTTCAAAAGATGAGATTTTAGGGGGAGATTCTAGATCCAAACCATAACATTTATCTATATCTATATATGTACATCTCCATATGGAGGAGAGTCACTCATATCTTCTTTATCCATTTATCCATTAATGGGCATCTTAGTTGATTCCCTATCTTGATTATTGTAAATGGTGCAACAACAAGCACAGATATGCAGTTCCTTCTTCAATTCACAGCACATTACTAATCCCCAACCTCTATGAAGCCACTCTTCAGTCTACTTCTATTTCCATTTATTCATTCAATCATTCCTTCATTTTTGTTTTAATTTTCTAACTCCAGTCATTCTATATATAAGCAATCACTATAATGTGTTTATAAATGTGTTTTTCAAATTTGAAGTTAAGTTGTGAAAATGTTTATATTTGGTGCATTGTGTCATATATGAATGGCATGAATTTTAAATAATTGTACTTAATTTTGACAGCATTTTCAATATGGCAGACACTGTTCTGAGCGGTGTCATATGAACTCACTCATTTAATCCTTATAACAACCTCATCATATAGATGCTATATTTTGATTGTGTTTTTTAAATACATGACAGCAGAATGCATCATAATTTTTATTCACATATATAATTTTTCATATCTCTGTATATAAAATATGTTGACACCAATTTGTGTCTTCATACATGTACTTTGGACAATGACGTCCATCACATTCTACCATCCTTGCTAATCCCCTGCCTCCTCCCATCCACTCCCACCCCTCTGCCCTATCTAGAGTTTGTCAATTCCTCCCATGCTTCCTCTCTCTACCCAAGTATTTCAAAGACATTTTTTTATTATTTTCACTTCAATAACATAATGTATACAACCTTAGAATACTGTTTACAGAAAGAGGTTTTGTTCAAGATTACATAAAACTAGACATTATTAACAGGATTTATTTCCTTTTGGGTTACTTTTAATTTTTATTATTTCTTTTTTTGTTATACATAATATTAGGATTCATTTTCACATAATATGAAAAAATGGAATAGAATTTGTTCTAATTCAGTCCCCAGTACATCTGTATTCCCTAGTCCTCTCCCTCCACATATTCTATTTCCTCTACTCTAATGATCTTTCTGCTATTTACTTCCAATTTTGTTTTTATTAGTATCTTGTGGATGTACATGAAGGAGAGAGCCGCTGTGGTATATTCATATATGTACAATGAAAAATTAGGTCAGATTTTTTCCACTGATATTTCTTAATTCCATCCCTCCTTCTTCCACTTCACTCTTCTTCATTTACTCCATTGATCTTTCTTCTATTTTTTATAACCATCCCTTATTTTGGATTAGCTCAAGCATATAAAATATTCATCCTTTGGCCTTTTGGAAATGGCTTATTTCAGTTAGCATGGTAGTCTCCAGTTCTAACCATTTACCAACAAATGCCATAACATCATTCTTCTATGTTGAGAGCCACAGCCAAAGGGGCCCCAGCAAACTTACAGCTGCCAGCTGATGATTGGCTCACAGTGGCCCCAGCAAACTTCTAGCTGCCAACTCATTGGCTCCTCTGCGGTGATGCTCATTGGGCTGTTTCCCCGCCCTTTCAGACCACAGAGCTGCTCATTGGGGGACTTTTTTTTTGGCTCTGCCCATGCGACCCAGCCAATCGGCCTGAAGAGCAGGAGGAGTGGGGGAGGTTGAGAGGCTTGTGGGAAGCCGGTGGTGGCAGTTGGTCTCTGAGGGAATTCCTGAAGAACTGTGTGGTGAGGTGTGTGTGTTCTAAAAATAAAGTTTGTTTCTTTTGACAAGTGGCTCCTGAATTGTGCCTAGCCAGACTGCGGCACTTCTATATAGTTATGAAATACTCCATTGTATACATACACCACATTTTCTTTATCTATTCATCTGTTGAAGGTTGCGTAGGTTTGTTTCATTGCTTGGCTATTGTGAATCATGCCACTATAAACATGTATGTGGCTGCATCACTGTAGTATGCTGATTATAAATCTTTTGGATATGTACCAAGGAGTAGGATAGCTGGATCATATGATGTTTTTATTCATAGTTTTTCCAGGAGTTTCCATACGTCTTTCTAGAATGGTTGTAGTAGTTTGCACTTCCACCAAGAATGTATGAGTGTACCTTTTACCGACATCCTCACTAACATGTGTTGTATTTTTATTGCTGATATTGACATTCTGATTGGACTGAGATGAAATCTCAATGTAATTTAAATTGAATTTTCCTAATTTCTAGAGATGTTGACCATTTTCTCATACATTTGTTGACCATTTGTATTGCTTCTTTTGAGAAGTGTCTGTTTAGTTCTTTTCCTCATTTATTGATTGGTTTATTTGGTGGGGTGCTCTTTTTTGAAAATTTCTTTGTGTATTCTGTATATTAAAGCCCTGTGGATCAGGTAGCAAGTATTTTCTTCCATTCTGTAGGCTATTTATTCCTGCTCTTATTTTTTTGGCTGTGTAGAAACTTTTTAATTTCATGCCATCCCACTTACTGATATTTTATTTTACTTCTTGCAATTTAGGAGTCTTCTTAAGGAAATCCATTCCTGAGCTGACATGTTGGAGTGTTGGGCCTACATTTTCTTCTAGCAATTGCAGAGTTTCTGGTCTAATTTTTAGATCTTTGGGCCACTTTGAGTTGATTTCTCCAACTTATGTTTTTGGTGCCTTTCTCATATCAGATAACTGTACATATGTGGGTTCATCTCTGTAAATTCTATTCTGTACCATTGGTCTTCATGACTGTTTTTGTGCCAGTAGCATGCTGTTTTTGTAACTATAGATCTGTAGTATAATTTAAGGTCTGCTATTGTGTGTAGGAGTTCAGGATGCAGGCTCTGAAGTGTGTCTGTAGTTGTTATGGGTCACTGGGTACTGGCTTCCCTCTAGAATCCTTTCTGAGATAGTGAAGATCCTGGTGGCTGACTGTGCATACAGAAACTCTGGTTGTGGACATTCCATGGGTGTTCTGTTGTGAAGAAGTATTTTCTCAACTGTTGCTGCTCTCTTGGGTAATGTACTGAAGGGATTCACTGCCTAGCTCACATCTGCCATCTACTTTAATCTCTCATTTGCTTTCTAAGAATGACTATGTCTTTAAGAATTCTTCCCTTAAGTAAATTTACTATTTTAATTATTTACTTTTTTAAAGTTTATTGAAATATGATTAAAAATAATTGTATACATTTGATATACAGCTCAATGTGAAATGATACCTTCAATCAAGGTAATCAAACTATTCTCCTCATATGATTATCTTTTCTGAGGTAAATTGGAATGAGAAAACATTTAAAGTCTAATCTCTTAGATATCTTATTTGAATTTTAAGAATACAATGAATTATTAATTAATTATTGTCACTGTGATGTTCATTAGATTTGCAGAGCTTATTCATCTTTATTTGACTGTTATGTGGAGGAAACCAAGGCAAAATTTGTCTTAGGTCATACAGTCAGAACATGGAAAAGCTGGGCTGGGGTTGTGGCTCAGCAGTAGAGCACTCACCTAGCATGTGCGAGGCCCTGGGTTCGATCCTCAGCTCCACATGAAAATAAATAAATAAAATAAAGGTATTGTGTCCAACTATAACTAAAAAAAATCATTTAAAAAATTAAAAATGAATATGGAAAACAGTATATTAACTTTGAAATTCATGTTCTTAAAAACTCTGTCAATTCTCTCTTGCTCTGAATTATCATTATATATTTCATATATGTTGCTATGTATGAGTCTAATGCATCATGTATAATTGTTTAGAGTCCATTTTTGTAAAATTTTGGCAACTTTTTTTGTTAACTCTCATCCATGGTTCCAAACTGATCTAGAGTATGCTAGTATGTTCAGACTAGAGCAGAAGAGGAGGTAAGGATGAGTATAGCAAAAGGTACCCAGAAAAAATAATCTGCAGGGATGTTTCAATTCTTGTTCCATCATATTTCTTAACCCACCTAAATATAGCTTTTTCTTAATAACAATATCATTTTGAAACTATCTCAAAATAGAGAATTTCTGATTGACACATAACTGAAAAAATATCTATATTAGTTTGCTAGGTCTTTCTTTGCAAAGTGCCACAGACTAAGTGGCTTTAATGACAGACATGTGTTTTGTACCATTATGGTAGCTAGTAGTCCAAGGTCAATGTGTCTACAGGACTGATTTCTTATGAAGTCTGTGTAAGAAGTTTTTGTTCTCTTTCTTTGACTGATACATGGCCATCTTCTCCTTGTGTCTTCACATGTTCTAATCTCTGTGTCTCTGTCCTATTCTCCCCCTTTTTTTTTATATGACACCAGTCATATTGGATTAGGTCCTACACTAATAACCTCATTTTAATTTGACTACCTCTTTAATATCATGATCTCCAAAATATGATCACATTCTGAGAAACTGGGAAGTAAAACATAAACATATGAATTTTGTGGGGGATGGGGACACAACCTTATAAAATAGTTTAAGTGTCATGGTGATTGATTCACAATAAATTAAGGATAATCTTTAAATTATGGGAATATGTGATGGTTGTTTCAATAAATACATACTGGATGCCACTATTATGTATAGCTATTATGCACTAAAATCATAAAATAATTATATACTTGGCATCTATTTGTGTCAAGAGCTAGAATAAGAAATCACAGATTGAGATTTGATGACCAAATATTTTACAGATAATGATGGTTGTTAAATGGTGTCATTATTATCTAGGAAGATCTTATAATCATTTTGGATAGAATTTTCAAAAACAAGTGTGTTTTCATTTGGCTTGACAGAATTATTATAATCATCCATGCAGCCAGGTAGTCTGTTCTCTCCAATGCTCTTTTTCTTTGAAATCATTCTTTCTCTTTCTTTCTAGATCGTTTTAAACCTAAAATTTCTGAAATACTATGTTCCTTATCATATTCCAGATCCCCACTTAAACATCATTCCATCCTTCCTTCTTTTATTACTTCCTTCGTGTGTGTGTGTGTGTGTGTGTGTGTGTGCTGCTGGATATCAAACCCAGGGCTTTGCACATGGTAAGTCAAAACTCTACCACTAAGCTACACCCCCAGTCCCCAACTACTTTTTAAATCACTTACCTTGCACTTTTCCTTTACTGGTTGCCCTGATAATACAGATAAATTCTTAAGCACCCAGATGATACTTAACTTCTATACCAACAGGATCATTTTGTGTCCAGATTCTGTAAAAGTAAAGACCACAAACATGCTCTATAGTTGACAAAGAGCAAAGAGTGAGAGTGAAAGGCTGAATTTCTTTAACATTACAAGGCAAGGGATTTGCATATAATTTAATCTATTTCATGATTTAGTAGTTTTAAGGTTAACCAGAGCCAGAACCAAAAAAAGAGGAGATTTCTATGTGTGAGCTGAAGAAAGATTTAGGAATAAGGTAAATAAAGCAGAGTATCTAATAATGGTAAATCTTATTCACATTAGCCCATCTGTTATTGGCTTATCTTGTGAGCTGAGTGGCAGGTTGTGTCCCAAAATTACACTAACAAATGCCTGAGCAATTCATTGCATTTATCACAGAATGACGTCTTCATGTGTTTTATTTGACACAAATAGAATGATTGTTGAAGTGTCCATGTAATCCTTATTTTCTTAATTGAAAAAAAAATTATACACATAGGAATGCCAAAGCCAAGTTAATTCTTAAGATTAAACTTGTAAAATAGGTTAATCACAAGAGAGTAATGTATTAGTGTTTGGATATGATATTTCCTAGCAAAATATAAAGAATCCTTTTGAATGTCCTGCTTCTAACTTCTCTCAGAGATCATTTGTTGCATTGGGCTCCTTTTGTTGACACTTAATATAACAGTATTCCATTTAAAGAAAGGGTGAGTATTAATAAAGGTTGTCCAACTAAGCAGTAGTTATAGTAAAACACCATTTCATTACAAGCAATACATTGTATGTTTTTTATTGTACCTTTTTTAAAAAAATTTACTTTTAAAAAGTAAATTTAAAAAAAAAAAGGATCCAACCCAGGGCCTCATACATGCTAGGTTAGCATTCTACTGCTGAGCCACAATCCCAGCCCACATTATCTGTTTTTCAATAAAACTCTTTAAGTGTAGGTTTTAATGTGTCATATACCTCAGAACTGACTGAGTTTTAAATCCAAAGGTTTGCATACAGCTTTTCATGCTATAAAGATGTTGGTTCAGTAAAAGTTATTATGTTTGTGTTTCTTTGAGTTCAAGGAAATGTAAACATTAAAAAATTTGAGAAATAAGAATATTTGAGCTATATGGAAAAGTATTTTAAAACTGTAATTAAAAAATCATACTCGAATTGAGTAGAGACATGCTGTAATTAAAAGAGTATTATAATCAAAATTAATTTTCCAACTAGGCTTGTTATGTTTTTTATTATAATCCTTATCAGTAAATTCCGTATGGGTATAACAATGATTTACACTAGGGATATTAAACATTATCAAAAATTATTTTAAATGTCTGTATTTAGTAAGAAAAAAATATTTGGAAAAATGCAGCCAAGAGAGATATTTGTAAATATTCTCTTTCTAGCCTTTCACACTTATTGTAATACCTAACATACTCTCTAGAGTTGGTAATACCTACTAGAATGGATTAACTGATATGATTGTCTAAATTGATTTTGTTGTTTATCAACTCTTACTCAGCAAAACTTACAAGTTTGCTGACATAGCAGTGTACCATAGATTCATCTTTCCAGATTTTATCAGTTCTCTAGTTCAGTGAAGGTTTACCATTGGCATTTCAATATTAAGAACTTAATGCATTAGTGTTTAACTTCTAGAAATTACATTAGGGACTTTTGCTGTATGGAGTACTTTGAAGGAAATTACCAGATAAGGATAAGATGCAAATAGCATCATTTAGTTTTTGAAGACATTTTTACATGATTTTTACCCATGTACACAATAGTGTACTAGGAGTTGATATAAAATGATATATAACTTCTGAATGAATTTTTCCATATTTTTTATTTGTTATTTTCCTCTCCATTCAAAACAATTCCATGTCATCATCTCTTTTAAAACTCTGCTTTCATTCACAAAGGTAACATTTTAATTCTATCCCATGTATTATTTTCACTATGCTACTATAAATATCATTTATCTTATAATTTGACCATGAAGAACCCAGATCTTCTGATTATATTCCATTTAGTATTCTCCCTACCTTTGCCCTATGTTATAATGGGCAATAGGAAATTGGCTGTAATAACATTATAGAATGAATCAAGAATAATAAAATCTTTAAATACCTTTATTTTGCCTTTTCTACAATGATTCCTAATTTTTATTTATTTTTATTTCTTCCAACCTTCTCCACAACCTTTGCTGAACTCTTATATCTTCTTATTTCAATTTCTTCATTTCAACTGATTTTCTATTTTTGTTATATAGATATACTTGGGATTGCTGATTTAAAAAAATGCTCTCTAGATACTAAATCCCTTCAATTATCAGATACCTCAATCTATTGCCTAATTTTCTTCTTCTCTCATTACCAAAGTTTTTGAAAGATCATTTAGAAATTTGATCCCTTGCTGGTGTCACAATGCCTTATGCACACAAGTAGGTGAAATGATCAGTTAGTGGAATAAAGAAATTTCTAGGACTTTAACATAGATATTCACTTTAAGTGAATATCCTACACTTTGATACCAAAACTTATTGGTTAATTCCTAATGTTGCTTATAATTGAACTGATAGAATATGGAAATGTTAAGGATTGATAAAATAAAGCTAGAAGTTTGCATGCAAATTACAATTTTTAAAAAGGCTTTATGCAAACGCATCCCATTTATGTAAAGGTGTCTCATTTTTACCTGGATATTTTATGGGAATAGTTATTACATCTCACTTGGGAACACTTACAGTAACACTTTCCACCAACCAAAACTTGTTGTGAAGTTCTAATGGAGACTACAGTTGAGAATGTAAAAATCAATGCACTTTAAGTGAATATTTGGATAAAAATTGATGTCTGAACAGGTTTTATGTGAAGTGGTAGTTATATTTCTTTTACCTGAATTAATATGGAAATTGATATTGTGCTTCACTAGGGAAAATTTCCCCTGGTTAGTAGTATAAAACTTTAGGGCATATAAATCCCATTCAAGTAATTTTAATTGGATTTGTTAAATGGGAATGGTTAAGATTCTCCAAGTCCACATGGTATAGAAGAACACTCCAAGTACTGTTATAGAATTTTTTTGTGTATAAAAAAAACTTTATGTGGAACCTAAACTGGGACTTATTATAATAGCTTATGTGTACCTCACAGCATTAACTGTTGGAAATTAGAATTAAGAACAATGACTAGCTTACTATCAATATTAATTGAAACTTCCCCTATGATTAAAGACATAAGTAATCTTGAAACCTAAGATGCAGATATTCCAGGTAATGTTAGAGAAGTGCTCTAACAGAGGAGACAGTGTTGAGAATTTCAACAATAAAATGATCTTATTTGTACAGGGATATGCTACTGGAAGAAAGAAAGAATTACCTGTTATATTGAGCAAGAAGACTCTTTCATTGTGGGATTACTTTTGGAACAGCATCAGGATCTACTGAAGACTATTACTATCTGGACAAGGCCCTAAAACAATACTCAAATAACTTATAAAGAGCTGCTTATTTTACAAATATTTGTTCCAAGATGAATGGACAACATCTTGTGTGGCAGGCCACCATTCTGATAAAAGGAGATAAAACAAATCAGCTTAGTGAGTTTCATAATGTGTACCACAGAGTTTCAGTTTTTTACTAATTCATAGGCAATTGGCAATGGTCTGGCTATATGGTCAGACAGAAGGGCAATGAAAAATGGTTCATCAAAAGTGCACCTTTCATTTGCAGGTAAATGGATGGAGTTGGCGAATATAATGCTAAGTGAAGTAAGCCAATCCCCCCAAAACAAATGTTGAATGTCTTCTCTGATATAAGGATATTGATTCATAATGGGGTTGACGGAGGGGGGAACATGGGAGGAATAGATGAACTCTAGACAGGGCAAAGAGGAGGGAGGAGAAGGGAGGGGGCAGGGGGTTAGGAAAGATGGTGGAATGAGATGGGCATCCTTACCCTAAGTACATGTATGAAGACACGAATGGTGTGACTCTACTTTGTGTGCAGAGATATGAAAACTTGTGCTCTATTTTTATAATATGAATTGAATTTCATTCTTCTACCATATATAACAAATTAGAATAAATAATTGTTTTAAAAAGTGTGCCTTTATGAGGCATACTCCTTGGGAAATCATGAGAAATGGAAAGGTATATTAAAGTAGGACGTGTTGATACCCGATCAGAAGAATCTCTTTCTGGGTTTGGAAATTGACTGAAATTGACAAGTAGCTATCCTTGGGTAACAGTGTTGGTTATAACTTGAATCCATGAAATGAGTAGATGTAGGTAAAGAGCTACTGCAGCAGTACAAAGATATGCTAAATATAGATATATCCATCTCAAAGTCTTTGAGGCACAAAATACCAATCAATAAGAACTGTTTTGTCTGCCAATAAGAGAAAGAGAAACTGAAGATTCCCAGGGGCAAAGTCTGTGAACATAGCTGTCAAGTCACAGTGCTGCTTGTAGTCCCAGGAGGGTATACATGGATACTGACAGGATTAAACACTAATTTTTGCAAGGGCTTTGCATACCCAGTGGCAGATTCATATACTTAGAGACTATAAATGAACTAAAACAAAAGACATCACACCAATTTGGGCCCCTGAATCACATTTCTTCAGAGCAAAGAGAAGATTTTTTTAGCCTATAATGTTCAACAATGAGGAAAAAATATTCTCCATAGAGTAAAATTTTGGTAGAGCTTTGGAACTGTCAATTGAAGCATTGTTTGTCTAAAACAGAGGTAAGTATAGGGACAGAGGGATAGCTAACATGCCTTGACAAGGCTACGTTCCCAGTCAACATGATTTGGAGTCTAAGGTAGTTTTCCACTAGTTATATTCCCATATTTTTGGTGGAACTTGAGAATAGAATGTGGGAGAACATGCTCATATAAATTACGCAATGCTTTCCAAGAGCTGAGAATGTTGGTGTGATGACTATACATTTTTCCTCCTTCATCATATCTATCACTTGAACTCTTCCTACCTGATAAAATAGTCACAAGATCACAGATTAAACTGCAAGTGCCAGAAGCAGGGATGATTCCTTAGCAAGAAATTGTAGCTATATATTTTATTGTTTTATGTCAGAATTTCTAATTGTCTGATGGGGCAGGTTATGCCTTTATCTCATATGGCAAGATTGGGTTTTGCAGTAAATGCACCTGTATGCTTAAAATAACCCACTAATAGTAGTAAAAATAGCCCACTAATCCTATACCAGTGTAAACATAAATTATCTGAATGGAAGTGGATTGATGAGAAGGTATGTACTTCACTGTAATCTAGGACAATACACTGGCTTGACCTAATGTCTCATCCAGAGGTACAAATTTGGGGTAATCCTCTACTTTGGATGTGATTTGTTCCTAAAAAGTTCATGTGCTACAAGCTTGGTCCCCTGTGTGGCAGTATTTAGATGGTAGAACTTTTAAGGATTAGGCTTAGTGGGAGGTGTCTGGGTTACTTTAGGGATCTACACTTAGAAAGAATTAATGACTATTTTGAGGGAGTAACTTAGGGACATTGAGACTGTATTTGTTACCATGTTATGAAGCAAATTTGACTTTCTTTGCTCACTCTCTTGCTTTCTCATAATCTCATCATGAGACCTTCCTCTTCTACACATGTTAACTCATCACTCTCATCCATGTTCCTACTTTGTTATAGTATACAGAATGTTGTTACACAGCTAGCAGGCCCTCGCCAGATAATGTACCATGCTGTTTGGACTTTCTAGCCACCAGAATCATAAACCTAATAAATCATTTTCTCTATACATTACCCAATCTCATGGATATTTTATAAAAGCACAAAATAGATAAGGCAGGTATAAATGGAGAGGAGGAGGAATAAAAGCTGAGGATGAAAAATGAAAGAGGCACAGAACAAAAGGTGATATTATCTATTAACTTAATTATACCAGAGGCTCAAAAAGTAAAGGCCCACATTACTGAGACTACTTCTCCTTGGGGAATTGACAAGATCCAATGGAAGCCTGCAAAAATAATTTCCCTGCTCTAAGAAGCATTTTATACAACATGATATGATGGACTGGTCTGATTCTTAATGACTGAATAGACACTAATAATGTGCCAGTAATTTTTTACTTTTATGAACTTATTATCATCATAAGACATTTATGGTTAAAAATTAGAAAGTTGCTGGTAACACACTAAAAATATGCATTCTATCTTTGCCACTGGTTTCTGACACAGAGCTCTGCTTAAACAGATGAAATCTCCTGAATGATAGGAATGTCTTTTGCTATTTATAATGGGATCCTTTATATCATACCTGAGTTGACATTAAGGAGGTGATTGTTGTTGGTTCTGGATGGTTTTCCAGGAACTAAGTACTTGATTAGAGAGCTAGAATTTTCAGCTTCATTCTACCCCTTGACTTCAGGAGGGGAAGAGGATGGAGATTGATTTCAACTACCAAAGGGAAATGATTTAATATATCTTTCTTCTATCATAAACTCTCATTAAATATTCAACAATTTCTGGTCTGGTGAATGTTCTGGGAAGGTGGTATGACTGTAAAGGACATGGAAGCTTCAGCATCCGACATCTCAACCTCTCCATAGTTTGCCCTATTTTTCCTGTTCATTTGGCTGTTTGAGTTCTATTATTTATAATAAAATTATAATCATAACACTGAGTTATGTGAGATATTTTTGCAAACTATCAAAAGGGAGATTTTGTTGTATGGATCCCTGAATTTATAGCTGATAAAGCAAAAGTACAAGTACAAAGGTTTATGGATAACATCTAATTTAAGGACAGTCTTGAGGGACTGAGCCTTTAAATGATAGGATCTGTCTTATTGCTGCATATTTAATGCTAGAATTGAAAGAATTTGTCCTTAGATTATGGGGTCTAAGCTAACTCTAGGTATGTTTTTTTTTAATATTTTTTTAGTTGTAGATGGACACAGTTCCTTTATTTTACTTATTTTTATGTGGTGCTGAGGATCAAACCCAGTGCCTCATATGTGTGAGGCAAGCACTCTGCCACTGAGCCATAATCCCAGCCCATAACTCTTGGTACTGAATATCAGAATTCAATTGCATTTTGGAACAATCCAATTGATGTTGGAGATTTGAAAATTGTTGGAATGACAATGTGTCTGGTGTCTGATATGGACTGGATGCTATATCTCTCCAAAATGTATATGGTAAAGCCCTAATACCCAATGTGATGGTATGTGGAAGTGGGGATTTGGGAGGTATTAAGGCTTCGATTAGGTCTTGAAGTTTGAGGTCCCATGATGAAATAAGTCCCCTTATAAGAAATTAAGGAACCAGAGCTTTCTCTCGCTGTCATCTGTGGATAACAATAGAAGGAAGCCTGCTGTGAACCAAGATCAGAGTTCTCACCAAGAATTTGGCAATGGTAAAAACCTGGTCTTAGACATTTAGCAAGAAAAAAAATGTTTAAGTCACCCAATTTGTGGTATTTTGTTATATCAGTCTAAACTGTTCAAGACAGTTTTAGAAGACAAAAAAATTAAACAAGAGAACTTTATGAAGCACTATGTCCTCAGTAAAAAGAATTCTTGGGTAGGAATTAAGGGATAGCAGCAAAAGAGGCCCAATTACCATCATTCTCAAGGACCCACAAGGAGACTTTATACTTTCTTTCCCTGCATCTTTGAAGTTTCCAGAGAGATGGAAGTCTCAACAGGGGTGAACCTGTGATGTATGCCAATAATTTTAAATCTACAGCTACCACCCAAGCACTATGGACTCCTTGAGTTCAGATAACATAAGGCCCTAAGATGAGCTATTATTTTTTCAGAGTAGTTGACCCTGGTAATAGGAGGGAAGAAATAAGGTTACTGTTACATAGTAGAGACAGGATAATTGTACATATATTCTATATCGTACATTTGGGTTCTTCTTGGTATTCCTTTTCCCAATTATAGCAGAATGGACACAGGCAGAAGCCTCTACCTGAGTAGTAATGGCTTAAATTTTGCAGTTAGTAGGGGCTTGGAATTTTCACAAATTTGGTTCACATCACTAATAAGACCCCAAGACCTGTTGATACCTAAGAATAACGGCAATTTAAAATAGGTAGTGGAGGACTGGGGTTGTAGCTCAGTGGTAGAGCTCCTGCCTCGCATCCATGAGGCCCTGGGTTCGATCCTCAGCACCACATAAGAATAAATAAGTGAAATAGATATTATTATTGCTGTGTGTATATACGTGACTGCATTACCAATGTGATTCTGCAACCTGTACACTCAGAAAAATGAGAAATTATATCCCATCTGATTCAAATGTATGATATGTCAAAGTCATTGTACTGTCATATGTAACTAACTAAAACAAATAAAAAATTTTAAAAAAGAAAGAAACTAAAAAAAAATAAAGGTATTGTTTCCAACTGCAACTAAAAAATAAACATTTTTTTTAAAAAAGGAGAGGGAGCAAAAGTATGTAGGCATGCCCTTCAGGCCACAATGAGAGACTTACAACTTTTGAAAGATGAGAGGAAAGCCAAGGAGAAATACACGCACACACACACATAAACACACACACAGACACACCCTTTTTCATGGCACTATGCCTTTACATACCTGTCCCCTTGTATAAATGTTCTACATTTTTCTGTTTGATAATGCATTAACATAAAAATATTGGTAGGGATTATTGGAAAGCAGATCTAGGAGAATCATTTAGGAATAAGCTAGACTGCACTGTTTTAGGTAGAATATATGATTGGAAGATGAAAGCATAAAAAGAGTTGGTGTGCTAAACACTGCTCAAATGATTGGCTTTGAAGGAAAGATAAGAGAAGTAACTACAGGCAAATGTCAGGTTATTAAATTGAACATGAGGGGAAATATGGGATATTTTATGGAGAAAATTTAATTAGAATGTGGGAAAAGAAGGGCTTTTGGATATAAGGTAGAGCTATTGACTTTAGTTATGCATAAGAAGGATTTATTTCAAGTTTTATAAGGTAAGCAAGAAACAGTACACATGGGTGCAGATAAATTTGTAAAAAGAAAACACTGGAGGAATTTGAATCTCTTAGTTTCTATGTTCTTGATACATTCTTGTTTTCATAGAGATGCAACCAATTCTATAGCATTAGGTCCTGCTCAGAAAAGGACAATATGATTGGAGTTGTTATCTTGAAACTCTTGGCAATTTTTGCTTTTCATGTTTTGTTGTTTTTTATGCTTGACATCTCAGCTCCTGTGTGGCCCTGTATATACTATCATCCCATCTTCCAGGATGGATTTTAGCGACTGCTATTTCTTCAGGCCCAACCTGGTCCCTTCCTTCCTGATGATACCTTGAGACAACTCTCATTCTCTGCTTTAAATAGTGATTGTGTTTCATTTTTTTTTGACCCCTGATAGGGGAATGAACATGATCATAATGACAGTTATTGCAGAATGTATGCTTAAAGTATTTAAAATCAAGGCAAATTAATAGATATCACTTTCTTGATCTGACAGTTTTACAGCACAAACAGCAGGTGGTAGGATTCTTGCCTGTCACCAATTCATATACCAAATGTGTCCTGGTGTGAAGATTGTAATTTCTTGGATTTGACTATTCACCTGGAGTTATGGCTTCAAATTTTGGGATGAAGAGATTGTTTACCACACTCTTGTCATGGCTTTTAATTTTTTTTTTACTGAGTCCCACAAGATATTTACCTAGCTCTAAATAGTAAAATAAGATGTAATATTATTTTCTGAGTGAGGGATATATGGGTAGAATAGGAATCGTGGAGAAAGTGTTCATAGTCTAAAGTAGCATTTGAGAGGGAGGAAAAGAGAAAAGAAAGAGCCAACTGATCCTGCCTTAAGGGAACTCTGTACCCAAAGTAGTATTATTTCTAGAATACAAGAAAAAGGAAGACAAGAGAAAAGCTTCAAAGGGAGTTAAACTCATGTTAATTAATTTTCAACAACAAAACTCAATAATAAAAATGGCACAGGAAATTGCTTTAAATAGGACCAAACACAGTAGCAATATTTTTCCCTAAGGAGGTTGTGTAAACAAAGACTAATAAATGATAAATGAATTTTGAGTCAATTTCCACCTACCCTAGAGGTCTAAAGTGAAGAATATTATAGTGACGTTAAGGATGCCAATGTTTTGCAGAATGTTCTGTAAAACAAGTTTTGATTAGAGATCAAGAGTGAATTCTGTTTGAGAATTTCCAAGGGTATTCATTAGTATGAGTATAGGAATAATAAAGATAGATAGTGGTATTCATGCATAATTGTATTTTTGCCAAAAATTGTAATGGAACTAAAGGTGTTGGAGGTTTGAAAGTTCTGACAAGGATATGGTTGCAGTTAGGCTTCAAGTAGTCTAGATTAGAGAGGTAGGAAGTGAAGAAAGAAGGGCAATGATATGTAAGAAATAATAACCCAGTGGTCAAGAAGAGGTTGCAGAGTCAAGTTCTTTTCTACAGTCATGGGATTGGCAAATCAAGGTCACTGAAGTTAAAGAGATCCAAAACGTAGATAATGATATGTTCAAATAAATATCCACATAAATGATGAAATCTCCATTAATCTTGCCTGGATAGAGACTGACATAGCTACCAAAACTTCCAATAACTGAAGAGAAAAGATAAAATTGATATCAAATATGAATGATGATGGGCGGGGGTTGTGGCTCAGTGGTACTGTGCTCTCCTAGCACATGGGAAGACCTGGGTTCAATGCTCACCACCACATTAAAAAATAAATAAAGGTATTGTGTCCATCTACAACTAGAAAATAAATACTTGGAAAAAATATAAATGATGAAGCAAAGTGAAGTATGCCTTACTAAATAGTAGAAATTAAAAGAACAGAGGGGCATTTGAACAAGTGATTTCTATTAAAAAAAATACTGAGAAAAAAAAGTGTGACCCTAAAAACAGTGCAATCATAATGTTTGTGGAATTAGCAAGGATAAGAAACTACCACTGGGAAGAATTTCTAAGATGGCTGTATCATCAAAAGATGGCCAGGTTTTATTTAAGAAAATATAGTTTTTATATTCAGTATTTATTTTAAAGATTGTTTGGATTTTTTTAAATGAAACTTTAGAGTGCACCACGAAGCCTTTTGGAATGGAGGGCACAAGCAGCCATTTGGTGATGGAAGGGAAAACAAAACAGTAGTTTTCAAAGTAAAATATTGACAACTAAAGGGGCTCACATTTTGATGATAGATGTCAAGGAATGAAGACATGCCTGATTTGACTTAATTACATTTCCAAAAATATACTTACATTTCACCTCATGTGTACAGAGTATGGTCTTTAATCCACTTCATAAATTCAAAATAACATGATTATTTAGGAATATTTCTTCTGATACTTAGAGGTTAGGGTTAAGGTTAGGGTTAGGGTGGTGGGATAGTTAAAAGAAACAAGATAAACATTTGTTTAATCCATAAATGAAAAGATTGCATTGCTCCATAGAAAATTGTATTCTATTTTATATACATAATGTACACACAGCCTATTATTTTCCCTGACCCAAATTAGTACTCTTTAATTACATAGACAATATATAGAAATTAGTAATGTCAGTGTCTCCTGCAATAGTGCAGAGTTTTAGAATCCTATTTCAAAACCTTTGCTTTATGTTTCGATTTTTAAAAATGACCTCTTTATTTTTCATGGCTACTTTGAAATATGTTTCCTCCACTAATGACTATGAAATACTATTTTATAGTTTGAAACACAAAGTAAATTAACTCAAGTAATATTAGAATATTTGTAACATTTTACTTTTCTAAAAGAAACAGCATGAGATAGAGGAAAGAATGTACATTGAGACATCTAATAGATGTTGGCCATTAGTATAATTCTTTATCACATATTATCAATACCTTATAAAACTATAAATCATATTTTCAGTGAATATTATAAAACTTAGCAAGATTTCTTTGAATGCATGTATAAGTTTTCTTAAAGAATTCTAAAATTCAACACATTATAAGTAGAATCTTCTCATGTAACTTCCCCAAACCTCACAGGTTTCCATCGTTTCAATTTGAATGGCTTGAATTATCCTTTTGTCACATAAAATCATTTATATGCTAATTAGTACATGATGAAAATGCAGAGGGAGAAGATGTTGACTAAGTAGATAATAGTATTTTATATGCTATCATTTTCCTCTAAATTTTGATCTTATTACTAATATTGGCTTATCTTTAACTTAAATAGCTAAGATTGTTTTGTTTTGCTTGCTACAGTGAGCTTAAAGACTTTGTTCATCAAGAATGTTGGTGAGGATGTGGGGGAAAAGGCACACTCATACACTGCTGGTGGGACTGCAAATTGGTGCAGCCAACATGAAAAGCAGTATGGAGATTTCTTAGAAAATTGAGAATGGAACCACCATTTGACCCAGTTATCCCTCTCCTCAGTCTATACTAAAAGGACTTAAAAACAGCATACTACATCAATGTTTATAGCAGCACAATTCACAATAGCTAAACTGTGGAACCAATCTAGATGCACTTCAGTAGAGGAATGGATAAAAAAACTGTGGCATCTATACACAATGGAATACTACTCAGGAATAAAAGTGAATAAAATTATGGCAATTGCAGGTAAATGGATGGAGTTGGAGAAGATAAATAAGTGAAGTTAGCCAATCCCCAAAAAACAAATGTCAAATGTTTTCTTTGATATACTGAGGCTGATTTATAGTGTGAGAGGGAGGGGGTTCATGGGAGGAATAGATGAACTCTAGATAGGGCAGAGGGGTTGGAGGGGAAGGGAGGGGGCATGGGGTTAGAAATGATGGTGGAATATTATGGTCATTATTATCCAAAGTACATGTATGAAGAGAAAAAAAAGAATGATAGGAAAAGTTATATCGGCAAAATGGTGGAGTAATTGATTCCAGTTTGTTCCAAGAAAGAAAAAGAAAGGAAGGAAGGAAGGAAGGAAGGAAGGAAGGAAGGAAGGAAGGAAAAGAAAAAAATAACACTGGCAAGAACTGAAAGACTAAGATTTTTCTGGAACTCTGTAAACCAAACAAAAGCTTTCAACAAGCAAAATATTTACTAAAGAAAAAACTGACTCTCTGTAAGATCATTGATCTTGATGGTATTCTAATTTATTTATTCTGGTCCCATTCCTCAGGGACTAGCTTGATGATGGTATTAAAAATCCGAGCTACCATTCCTGGTTCAGGCACCCATAATAAAGGAGCAGAAAGTACCTCATTTACAAATAAGTATGGTCTTTTTGTATTTTCTTTTTATCTTTCTGGTGGCTATGTGGAGAATCTGTTCAAAGGACTTGCCTTTATCTAGCTTAAATCATATTTTTTCCTGTGCTGAGGCAGTCACCTGGATAAAGGGAAAATGTGTTGAAAAATTATAAGAAAATATATCACTCAGTGTTATCTGAGACAATAGCTAATTGCTGAAATAAATGATGAGCTTACAAAAACAGGTTGGGAGCAAATTCTTGGAATTAGATGCTTTGTAGAATAGGTTTGAAAAAAAATCTGAAACATGTTCCAGGGAATTTAGGAAATCATGATCATTTCCAAGGACATATACTTGCTCAGAAAATATTTAAGGATACCCTAAATGCTCACCTCCAGAATATCCTAAATGTCAAATAGGAATTAATGATAACGTGGAAATGTATACTGCCTGACTGAATTTTGATGGCATGCACCTGCACAACACAGAGCCAATTTACAAAGGCTAAGATTTTTTTTCATTTCAATTCTTTAAGGAAATGTTTGATTACCAGTTCACCATTAAGCTAATGTAGTAGATATTTTATGGCCACAATATATGCAGAATAGAATATTATTTCAACTTAACAAATCTCTCTCTTAAATAACATAAATTGATATGTGAAGAATCAAAGCACACTCAAGAGAAAATTATGTAATCACAAAGGAGGATTGTAAAATAAAGGGAAATAAAGCAACTATAATAAAACTATAAATGAAGTAAACCAATGACAGCAGGAAAACTTAAAATCAATAATTATTTGAAGTATAAATGTATTAATGTCTTCTGTTAAAAGACATAGTGATTGACTGGATAGAAGTAAAAACTCAACTATAGGTTCTTATACAAAACTCATTTCACCTCTAAGCATACATATAGACTAAATGTGAAGGAATAGAATGAGCAATCCCAAGCAAATTGAATCCAAGATAAAGGAGTAGCATCTATTCTTATAATGAATAAAGTAGTCTTTCTATCATAAGCAGTAAAAATAGACAAGAAAAGTCATTATATAATGATAAAGTGTTCAATTCAGCAGGAATAATTTACAATTTTAAGTATATAGGAACCCAATATTGGAGCACACAAATGTTTAAAAAAATCATTAACAGTCCTGAAGCCAGAGATACATTCCAATACAATATTAGTAGGGGACTTTAGAACTCCTCTTTCAACAATGGACACATTGACCCAATAGAAAATTAACAAAGAGTTGGGATGACTGAATTGTACCCTAGACCAGATGGACCTAACAGACATCTACACAGCATTCCATCCAATGGGTACATAATATAAGTTTTTCCTTAGCAGCAAATGGAATATTCTTAAGGATAGGTCAGATGGTAAGTCATACACCAAGTACAAATAATTGTTTTTAAAAATTAAAAAAAAACATGTAGAATATATTTTCCAATCATAATGCAATAAAACCAGAAACCAACAATGAAAACCTTCCTAATTAAACAAATACATAAAAAATGAACAATTTACCTCTAAACAACCAATGGATCAATAAAGAAATCAAGAAGAACATTTTAAAATTTCTTGAGATTAACTGAAATGGAAGCACAATATACAGAAAACTTCTGGGATATAGTAAAGACAATGCTGAGAGAGAAATCAACCAATACCTACATCAAGAAAGCAGAAAGATCTCAAACAACCACCTATTTCTTTATCATGAGCAACTAGAAAAATAGTGTGAATGAACTTTACCTCAAAATAGTGGAAAGAAACAAATAATAAACAACTTAGAATAAATAAATGATATAGAGACTAAAGATGCAAAAGATCATTTAAACAAATAACTGGTTATATTAAAAGATAAAGAAAATTGACACAGAATAAGAAAAAATGCAAATTAAAAAAATCGAATATGAAGGAGGAGACATTACACCTGAAACTACATAAATACAAAGGGTCATTAGAGATTACTATGAATAACTATATGCTAACAAATTCAGTAACCTAGCAGAAATTGACAAATTCTTCAACAAATACACCTCTCAAAAACTGAATCATGAAGAGATAAAAACCTGAACAGAACACAAATGAGTAAGGAGATTGAATTAATAATAAAAAGATCTCCCGTCAAAGAAAAGCCAGGACCAGATTGATTCACTGATGAATTCTTCCAAATAATTAACAAATAATGAATAACAATTCTTAAATAATTCTGAACACTCAAAAAGGAGGAGGTTTTTCAAGCTCATATATGAGGGCAACATTACTTTGATACCCAAACCAGATAAAGTCACACACACACACACACACACACACACACACACACACACACACAAATTTATAAATATTGAAAGAAATATATGTATTCAAACATACATGTATTTGAATATATATATATATATATATTCCACCAAAATTCTTTTAGAACTAAAAAATTAATTCAGAACAATTGCAAGATATAAAACCAATACAAAAAAGTCAATAATATTTCTATATACCAATAGTGAATTATCTGAAAAAATCATTAAAGCAATCCCATTTGTAATACCTACGAAAAAGTAAATTACTTAGATTAAATTTAACCAATGGTGAGAGATCTTATAATAAAAAGTATACAACATTGATTAAAGAAATTGTTGAAGACAAAACATTGGAAAGAAATCCCATGTTCACAGATCAGAATTAAACTGTTAAAATGTCCATGCTACACAAAGCAATCTATAGATTCTACACAGTCCATATTAAAATATTTTTTTTCTTTCTTAAGAGAACTTGAAAGTAATCCTAATATTCCTGAACAGACAATACATTCTTGAACAAAACCACAAAGCAGGAAGCATTACCCCACATGATTTTAAAACACATTACAAAACTATAGTAATAAAAGTGGCACATATTGTTATAAAATAGACACACAGACAAATTGAATAAAACAGAGAGCATAGAATTAAACCCACACATCTATAGTCAGCTCATCTTCAGTTGAGATGGTAAGAACATGCATTAAAAAAAGGAATATAGTGAGTATTGATACTTTGGTCTAGTGAAGCTAAAAAAAAAAGGAATATATTTTCAATTAAAGGTGCTGGGAAAACTGAGTATCTATGATGCAGAAGAGTTAAACTAGAGGCCTATCTCTTACCACATATAAAAATCAACTAAAATGGATTATAACCCTAAATGTAAGACTAGAAACTACAAACATATAGGGTTATAATATAAGCATATTATAACTTGATTATTTTGAAATCATATTCATTTTAGAAAACAATAAATGTTTGAATGAACATTTATTTGATTTATTAACAACTTTTGAATTCAGGATATAATTATTTTAGTAAGTGGCCTTGCATAGCACTATGATATAGGTGATTATTTGTGTTACTGTTAGGGATTGATCTGAATACATACAAACTACTACTAACTTTGTTTTTATTTCTTGTTTTCCCGTAATAATAAGAAACAAAGTTCTCAAGAAACTACAAAATACATTAGATATATTAAGACTTAATGGAATTTTGAAAATAATTTTATAAATAAGCAGATAATAGAATCATTGAGTAAGAATGGAATTTGCCTTTGATTATATTAATCATACTTGTTTTATATCACCTTAATATAGTATCTGTAAAGTTGCAATTCTGTTTTGGAAAATATATCTTATATACCATTAAGTTATAAAAAATACTATTTTCATGTAAGATGAATAATAGCATAAAAATCTATCATAAAATAGTATCAAAATATCATTTCATTGTCACAGTGCTTTTATTATTTTAGTTCAAAGCATAAAAGACTAGATTTTGTTTTCTCTGTCTAGAGAATGGGGAGGGCATTATTTAAAAATAAAATTTCAAGCCAGACACAGTGGCACATGCCTGTAATCCTAGTGGCTTGGGAGGCTGAGGCAGGAAGATTGTGACTTCAAAGTCAGCCTCAGCAAAAGTGAGGCACTAAGCAACTCAGTGAGACCCTGTCTCTATATAGAATATGAAAATAGGGCGGGGGAAGTGGCTCATTGGTTGAGTGCTCTAGAGTTTAATCCCCAGTAACCCCACCCCAAATATGATTTCAATATATTTTATTTAATTTACATTGAATTTTCAAGTATATTGTCCAAGCATACTGAATTAATTGGTGTTGCTTTTTTGGCACAGATAACAAGAACACTGCATTAACATCTAGTGACTATACAGTTCAGGTAGTTCCATAAAAATATATGCAAAAATAAATTTCCCATTCATTTTTGTTAAGTTTGTATTATTGGATTATTGAATATTTTTTTAAAGAGAGAGAGAACTTTAATATTTATTTATTTTTTAGTTTTTGGTGGACACAACATCTTTGTTTGTATGTGGTGCTGAGGATCGAACCCTGGCCGCACGCATGCCAGGCGAGCACGCTACCACTTGAGCCACATCCCCAGCCCCTGGATTATTGAATATTTTTAACAGGGAAACTTTTCATTCCTGTATCCTGTATTTCATTCTGATATTTAATCTTAAATATTTATGGAAACACAAAAAGTCCTGAATAGATAATGCAATGCATTCTTGAAAAATACCACAAAGCAGGAAGCATTTTCAGAAGTCCATATGCCGAAGTATTGCACTGCTGCAGTCTGGCTGGGCACAAAATCACGAGCCACTCACAGCTTTGTAGATTCAAACAGCAATTCTTTATTCCCGAACTCACACCAGCACTCTACAAACACGTTCTGGGGGAATTCATGTTTCGGGGCCCCAATCACGTTCTGGGCAAAATCCCAAATACTCTCTGAATCCCAGGAGAACTCAACGAGAACTCAATGGGAACTCAAGGAGCAGGGCGCCTGAGGCAGCAGGATATTCCCTATTCCCAGCAGGGTACACCTTAAACCTGGAACCGCCCTAAACCTGGATTGTCCTAAACCGGGAACGCCCTAAACCCCATCCGCCCTGGTCCTTGAGCAAGGTCACCTTACATGCAATGACACTGCAAATGACCTGGGTCATGCCATGCGTCATTCTTACTTAGCAACGGCCCTCAGCAAGTGTTTACATCAATAGGAATAGTTGTGATTTGTAAAGATAATATGAAAATCAAGAGGCAGAATTATTCTTAAAACCTCCAGTGAATCAAGACTTCAGTCTTAATTTTACAACTAATTTTTTGGATGATTTTAAAATGCACACTTAAATCATCTGGATGTTTGTGTTCTCTTTAGGAAAAAATTTGTTTTTTTTCAGTTTTATTCTATCTTATACCATATATTAACAAATGCATAAGTTATCATTCTGACAAAACATGCCCTCTTTTCTCATCTGAATACAATAGTAATTTTCTAACTGGTCTCTGCTTTGTATGATTGTCTTCTCTATTCTATATTTTTCCTGAACCGAATGATATTTCAAACAAAAATGTCACTCCATTGTTTCCATTGTGTGTATAATGGAATCTTAATTATTTATCATAGCCTATAAAGTCTTATAGGAACTCTCCCCTAGATTTCAACTTGTATGTCTCTCACTATTCCAGACCCATATACTATGCACCACATATATGTCAGTTCATCAAATAATAAGCTAAATGCTTATGTTCTTAGCAGTCTGAAACAATATCCTCACATATTTACATGATTAAAAATTCTGGTAATTCAGGTCTCAGTTAAAATATCAATAACCTGTAAATGCCTTCCCAACTGTCTTCTCTAAAAAATACCCCTGCTTAACCATAAATATCTTTATCACAGAACACTGCTCATATCCTTCTAAGCATATTATCATACTCTATAATTAATATTCCTGCATAAAAATTGTCACTTCCCGTAAAATATAAGTTTATATAAAGCAAATCCATTTTGTTTACTACAATATTATAGTGCTTAGAAAGGTGCTTGGCACAGAGTAAATGCTCAATAAATTTTGGATGAATTAGTGAATTTGAAAATTTTGAATTTAATATCTCTTGTATAGATAAGAATATATCAGTTTATTAATAATAAAATTGTTACACTACTTACTTTAAAAAGTTAGCACTTTGGAATTAATATTCATAGTTTTAGCATTCATTATTGATGTTTTTAGCAGCACATTTTATCACTAGAATGCTGCTCTTTTCAAATTACCATCCAGAAAATATGTACACTTTGCATTTTAAACTAGTGGAGATTTAAAATATATACTAAAATGTTATAACATTTAGTATATCGAAAATCTGTCATTTATTTATAGTAAGTAATTGATAATGTGTTTTTTTTCTAACTGTGCTCATAATTTATTGTTTTAAAAATATTTCCATTTAGTTATCTCATAATAATCTTTTTGCATAAGAAATGATATCATTGAAACTGAATGTCTTCTCATATTAAATGTGCTCTGATAAATTTAACAAAATATTTTAAAACTACTCTTTAACTATTTTAAAAATAAATCCTGGATATACTTAAGTTATTAAATACTTCTTTTCAGTATATTATATACAACTTATAACTACAAGTATATACAACAAACATATTGTATGTAATTCTGAGATGAGACATTTTACTAAACAATCCAAATATCATAATATTAAAGCAAGGAATTTACTAATTTGATGAGACTTATTTTTATTGTGTTTTCTTTTAATTATGAATTACTAATTTGTTGATATGTGGTCAGGGAATGAATTTTTTAAAATTTATTTTGAAATTCCATACAGTGTGTATGTGTACATATGTGTGTGTGTGTGTGTGTGTGTGTGTGTATATATATATATATATATATATATATATATANNNGGGAGAGAGAGAGAGAGAGAGAGAGAGAGAGAGAGAGAGAGAGAGAGAAATCTGGTGTTTCTTTTTCCAGTAATATAGGGTTAGGACCACACACCTATGATGCCATTTAACTTTAGTATCTTCTTTAGGAATCCTTCTCCAAATATAGTCACATTGTGGGTTAAGGCTTTAATGTATAAATTTGGGGGAGGAAATATAATTTAGTCCATAATAGTTCCTAAAATATTTTATTACAAAAATAGAGTAAATAAAATTGGCTGGATGGAAATTGTTCATTCTTAAAACTTCAGAATAAAAAGAAACAAGTGATCCTTTTGAAATATTGAATAGTGTCCAATATGATTAACCTTATCTCCAGACACAGCTTCTAACTTCAAAAAATATGGCTTATGTTACAAACCTTAAGTGATTTTATAAGGACAAGTATAGAGCATAGAGAAAAAACATAGTTTGTATATATTTTTAATTATGCTATGTTGCTTTACACATTTTAGAGGATATCCATATAAAGTATTTGGGAAGACATTAACCTCAAATATAGATTAAAATTAATAAAGCAGAAATCTTCAGTACATGGGTTTTGTCATATTTTTAAATATAGTTTTTGTTCAATATTGCATATTTTAGTATTTAAAGGATATTGAGTATATTGAAAGAACAAATGATAAGATAAAGGTTAATCTTTAAATTAATTTTGCTAATTATAGGTGTATAGAAAGACTGAACCACATATACATTTGCCTAAACCTGAAGATACACAAATGTTGAGTTTATAGGTAGCTATAAATCAATCATTTCCTAATAAAATATACATAATATGCTATAGTCATCAAAGAAGTGGCTTATTTTCATATCACTAGAAATAATAAGCTTAGGAATTTCATGTATAAATTAACATGTAATCAATCAATTGAAATTATTCTCCAGCAATTTATTGATAAAAGGGAATTTTGTTAGGATTCAAATTGGGAATGTAAATATAGATAATACTTACCAGTCATAATGGATTATAGTGTTCTAAAATTCTAAACAAAAGCAACTAGTTCTGCTTAGAAATTTGAGCAGATGCAATATAATTATGGCATTTGCTGTTGAATGGATGAAACTGGAAAGCATGATTCTAAGTGCTAATTGTAATAAGTCAGACCAGGAAAGTCAATGGTCAAAATTTTTCTCTCATATGCAGAAGTGGGAAAAAAGTAAGGAAAAAGAAAGAAAAAAGGGATTTCATGAAAATAAAAGAGAGACCAATAGAGTAGAGTAAGGGGATTGAGAGGAAAAAAGGAGGGACATGAAAAGGCAGATTGGTAGAATGAATCTGACCAAACTTTCCTATGTATATATATGAATATACCACAATGAATTTAATATTTATGTATATTTATAATGCACTACTTTTTTAAATGGTATAAAAATAATGTTAGTTCTAGAGCAAATTTGTGGCTATTGGGATGGAATGAAAGCATTTTACATTTTTGAAGGCCATGGATAAGCTAAGGCCAAAGGTGGAATAAATATGTTGAATATTTCTCTTCTTGCAAAAATGCATGCATTGAAACCTAATCTGCACCATAAAGGTGTTTAAGGTGAGACCTTTGGGAAGTGATTAAGTGATGAGCATAGAGTCTTCATAAATGAGATTAATCCCTTAATAAAATGGATACCTCAGATAATTCCTTGCCCATTCCACTATGTGAAGACATGGCAAAAATATGGCTGTCTTAGAACATCCAGACACTGAATCTGCTGGCCCTTAATCTTGAACTTCCCAGTCTCCAGAACTCTGAGAAATAAATTTACTTTTTTATAAGTTGCCAATTTATGCTATTTTTATTAGAGTAATCTGAGAAGACTAAGAAACTTTCAAATCCCAAAGTTTTAATTCAAAGCAGCCAAATAATTTAGGGAAAAAATTAAAAAGCATGTATATGTGTACTTTATCTGGGGCTAGTGACTTCATGTGCTAGAAATATTTGGACTGAGAGAGGCTAGTTGAGAGAAAGTCCAATCAAAAGGTAATTAACTCATTGTAAAAGATAGGGTTTCTTCTTTGCCTCCCTACCATTGTGAAGGGATATAGAAATTTGGAGTACAGAAAATCTTTCTAAACATAAGACTAAGTTAATGATAACAATGATGAATGACACCTAACATATTAATAGCTTCACATCAAAAATAAAATAAAAAAGGGAGAAGAATTCTTTATATAGCCTAGAGATTAATGCTTTATCTAAGGTGCAGGTGTTAAAGATTTTCTCCCAATCTGTAGGCTGTCTTTTTAATTTATTGATTGTTTCTTTCACTGAGAAGTTTTTTAGTTTGAATCCATCCAATTTATTGAATAACCTAATCAATAAATGGGCTAAGGAACTGAACAGATACTTTATGGGAGAAGAAATACAATCGAATAACAAATATATGGAAAAATATTCAACATCTCTAACAATTAGAGAAATGCAAATCAAAACTAAGAATTTATCTTACTCCAGTTAGAATGGCAATAAATGTTGGCGAGTATGTGGGTGAAAAGACACACTCATACATTGCTGGCAAGACTGCAAATTGGTGCAACCATATGGAAAGCAGTACGGAGGTTCCTCAGAAAACTTGAAATGGAACCACCATTTGGCCTAACTATCCCACACCTCAGCTTATACCCAAAGGACTTAAAATCATCATGCTATGGTGACGTGGCCCCCTCAATGTTTATAGCAGCTCAATTCATAATACCTAAACTATGGATCCAACCTAGGTCACCTTGAACAAATGAATAAATAAATAAAATGTGGTATATATGTACACAATGGAATATTACTCAGTTTTAAAGAAGAATGAAATTATGGCATTCACAGGTAAATGGATGGGGGTGGAGAATATCATGCTAAGCAAAATAAGCCAATCTCAAAAACCAAAGGCCAAATGTTTTCTCTGGTATGCAGATGTTAATTCATAATAAGGGAGAGGCACTAGGGAAGACTTACTTTAGGTAAAGGGAAGTGAAGGGAGGGGAGGGTATATGGGGATAGGAAGGATAATAGAATGAAACAAACATTATTATCTTATGTACATATATTACTGCATGATCAATATGATTCTACAACATGTACAATCAGAAAAATGAAAAATTATGTCCAATTTATTTATGATATATCAAAGTGCATAAATGCATAAATGCATTCTACTGTCATGTATAACTAGAGCAAACAAAAAATTATAAAGTTAAAAAAGAGAGAAGAAAAAATTATGAGGAAAGGATAATAAATAATTTTTTTAAAATTGAAAGATGCAAAAAAAATTTCCCTTGATGCCAAAGGGATAAATTTCTTAGTATGCATAGTCTTTTTACAATTCAGTATAATTACAAATAACTTAAACTTGACTAAATATTTATGTTCAGATCTTTTGCTTATTTACTACTCTATCTACAGCTCTTAGCACATGATACATCATTAAAGAGTACTTTATATAAATAAATGTGTCAATGAGATAGATAAAATTAATTTATAAATATGAAGAAATATTAACTTCAAATATAAATTAAGTGAAATCTCAAGAAATGGGACTCATGGTTCAAGGGTTCCAGTCCATAATCAGCTGACTTCATTACTCTGGCCCTGAAATGAGGCTGAATATCATGGCAGATAGGTGTGGAGGATAAAAACTGTTCAGCTCATAGCAGCCAGGAAGTAAAGTTCAAGAGAGAGAGGGGCCAGGGACAAGATATCGTCCAAAGACATGCTTCCAGGAACATCTAGTTATATCCGACCAGCATACAGTTATCACTCAATAGTCCATTAAATTATTAATCAAGGTCAATTAATCCACTGATGAGACTAAACCCATGATCTAATCATTGCCTAAAAGTCCCACCTCTAAACTCTGCTAGATTGGGGACCATGCTTTTAAAAGCTGAGTTTTTGAGGGAACATGAAGGGTCCAAACTATAACAAATGGTACAATTGACTGCATTGTTAGACTTAATTCTAAAGGACAAAAAATATTTCTTTTCCATAGAAACTTTTTTTTACAGTTTTTTACTAGATGTTCACTAACAAAATTGTTATGAAAAATGAAAAGGTGAATTACACAAGCGTTTTCAGACAAAGATTCTATAAATTATGAATTAATTTTCCTTTATCATAGTATGTTAGTTTCATTCAAAAGGTATAATATTTTTTACCCTATTAGACTTTACTTGAAGTTGAGATTTCTAAATTTATTTTTATGTTTATTACTGAATTTCCCAACCATGTTCAAAGTTTATTAGATGAATTGGTGCTGGATCTTCTATTTCCACTGTAATAAAATGATATTGATCCTACCCCAGAATCTTCACTCTGATTTCACTAAGGAGTAAGTGTGGCAATGGTAGAGAAATTGGCAAGTATTTATGTTTGTATCGATTTGTCATATATATATATATCTGGGAGTATTTGTCAAAATTAAGATGAGGAAGTTTCCGATAAAACCTTTAAATTCTCATAAAAGAATGTCAATAGGGTTTCTCCACCAATAAACAATAATCAATAATATTATTGGGGGCAGCTTTTAAAATATCACACACTGATAAGGAGTTTGAGGTCCTGAATTATTAACCCTTTTTTATAGAAGTTATGTTTTTCCCACAGTCTCAACAAGTATTCCTAATCTCTGTCTTTTAATATCTGTTATTTTTTTCATTATCATTCTCCATCCAATGTGGGAAAAAATGGAAGTACATGTACTTTCATTTGTTCTATCAGTTTTTTCTAAAGAACAACAGTGCACCTTAACCTTGAAACATATTTTAATATTTTAAATAATTTAAAAATATAAAATACCTATTATAGTTGGTTGTAGATCATAAAAAAGAAATTAGCCACAAAGCTATGTGAAATTTCACTTTAGTTATCAATTACCATTTGGTCAAATATAAGAGAAATCTGCCAGAATGGAAACTCCTGATTACTACATAGAAGTTTTTGTTGATTACTAAACATCCCTAATTCCTCAATCATCAAAAAAGAAACTTCAATCATAATGTCATGCATTTACCTGTCCTTTCTCTCTTCACAAGGTAGTTCACATTAAAGAGCAACTAGAATGATTATCTTAGGAAATGTTTCATTCTGTAGAATGAGACTGATGATCATTTCTGCCAGAGTCAATTTGTACAACTATGAAGCAAAAATGGCAAGCTTATGAAAGCACTTTGAATATTGCTGCATCATCAAAAAGTATTAGTAAAGGTGAATAAGCATTAATAACATGAATTATTTTTTAAATTGAATATTGTATTTCTGACTAAAGTAATATGAAAAAATTCATAAAGGATAAAGGTATCCACCACAAAATATAATGCATAGATAAACACTTTAACATATTTTATATATATATATATATATATATATATATATATATATATATATATAATATATA
>NW_026000283.1:4630052-4638598 GCF_001458135.2 Marmota marmota marmota
TATATATTTATATATATAAAATATATATATAAATATATATATATTTAAAGACAAGAAGCAAAAGAAGAAAAAAGACATTATTTTCATATATATATTCATACACACACATATATATATACATATATGGCATATATAGGCATATATATCATATTTTTTTCTGATTTAAAATGCCAGTGAAAGTGAATTTATTATATATATTTGAATTTGTTTCCAGAATTTCTTCTTCATCATGATATTCTGTTCTGATATTATTATTATCATAGATTTATAAAAACAAGAGCAAATTTTATCTCAATATTTTATGCAGCTTTTTTGAACTTTGACAGCCTCATACATTTATTATAATTGATGAACTTTCAAATGACATTATCATATTTTAAATCTTGCCATGTTTGCCACATAGTCTTTTCCTAGAAAACTTCATCCAAATTTCAAATTATTTGTATCATTCTTAGTTTTTAAGTTCTTTAGTGTATGTAATTATATGTTAATTTCCTTATTTTGCTTCACAATCTTTTCAATATTCATCTTATTAAAAAATATTGACCTGGATATGATGAGAGGATAGATTTTCTTTTAATATATTTTTAGGTGTAGATGAACACAATTCCTTTATTTTATTTTTATGTGGTGCTGAGGATCGAACCCAAGGCCTCGCACATGCTAGGCAAATGCTCTACTGCTGAGCCATAACTCCAGCCCAAGGGGATAGATTTTTAATATGAATATTCTTGTTCATACAACATTCTCTCTTTCTAACCTCCAATTCTTCTTTTCTCCTTCCTTCTCACTATTGTTTTAGGTGTTGTATGCAGAGGCACCTTTTATTGTCTGAGTGTCTGTTCCCTCTCATTTGTATTCAAGGTATACAATTTGACTTTGGTGGACCATTTTTCATTTTTGACCTGGTGAGTGGGAGGGGTATACGCTTGGTTTATTGTCTGTCTCATTGTGATGGCTATCCTTGAGGGTTGAGATTGCACTCCCAGTTTGTGATGAACCAAAAGTGTTGATTAAAAAGAAATGTAACAAACTAAAGCACAACCAATAGTCTTTTTTATTTGTTGATAAAACTACATATCCTGTGTTCCAACACCACAATCACCATTTCATCTAAGAAATAATTTTGATCAATGCCTGAGTGGTAATTGAAAGGCAGCTCCTATACCTTCATCTTTTCTAGGCATCTCACTTAAGTTTGAAATTATTCAAATTAACATATTTCTGTTTTTATATTTCCAAATGTTTTTATTTGTATGTGATGTTAATTTCTGGTCATTTTCTTCCCCTCTTTTTTTCCTCCTCTCACACACATACACACACAATGTAGGTTTACATCACTCTGCAGTCAGTCAAAATGCAAACTCTGAATTCCAACATGTCTTAGAGAGATAGAGATATCCAAAAGAAAGATATCAACATGTCAACAAGATTCCTATACTTCTATGTTTATTACAGTAATAGTTGTGATAACTAAGTTTTTGGAATGCACTTCAATGGATGAATGCTGTTCAGTAATTAAAAAAAAAAAAAAAAAGGAGAACGAAGATGTCAGGCCAGAGGGAGGCAGCATTCTGTGTTACTCCGTGATTCAGATCTCACCTCGTCAGAATACTGCATCTCGGAGAGTGTTAGAGGACCCCTGTATAGCTGCTTTCCACAGAAATCACCAGTGCTGTGACCCCATTCTGGGCTCCGAGCCTCAGCATTGGAGCAGAACTCCAGACTATTGCCTCCCGACACCCAAAACCCGAACGCAGGGTTCATGAGCGCCTTAGCAGCATCACTTATCAGCACCTCTGCAGAACTCCAAGACTTTACTCTGCTCCCAGTCAGGTCACTCAGCTGCTACCTAACCACAGCACAATGCCATCATCCAGCTCCCCCTACCTCACCAGAAGCCCCAGAGCTGGAAGCAGACCACCTTCATCTTGGCTCACCTCCCGTGTCATATTTGGTGGGGGCAGCTCCCAGATCGGATCTCCAGCTGGCCAGGTACCAGGTTTCTAACACCCTCTGGGGGGCCACCAGTGGTAACCCAATATAGTAGCTGCCCAATACAAATCAACTCTTAGTTGAACAGGTGTGCAGTGTGACCGGAGTGCCACCCACCTGGTGTGAGCTTTGGTGAGAGAGTTCCCTCATATGGGAACTGCTAAAAAAAAAAAATGGCATATACAAAACCTCTATATTATATGATTCAGATGACTCAGTCCTCAAAATCCTATTTCATGCAAAGTTCTTGGTTTCACATATGTTGAGGATATGAGGGCCGGAAGATAGAGGTAAAGAAGAAAAAGAGAACCAAACCTAGATGCCCTTCAATAGATGCATGGACAAAAAAAATGTATCATATATACAAAATGGAATATTAAGGGGGTTAGCAAGGATGGTGGAATGTGATGGACGTCATTATCCAAAGTACATGTATGAAGACACGAATTGGTGTGAACCTACTTTATATACAACCAGAGAGATGAAAAATTGTGCTCTATATGTGTAATGAGAATTTTAATGTATCCTGCTTTCATTTATTTTTAAAAAATCAATAAAAAATAAAAAAAGAATGAAATTCTCAATTTGTGACCATGTAGATGGAACTGAATATCCTTTAGTGAAATAAGACAGACACAGAGAGACAAGTACTATATTATTACTCATTTGTAGAATATTTTTAAAAAGAAGCTTATTTCATAGAAGTTATTAGTGAGATGATGACTACCAGAGACTACAGACAGTATTAGAAATAGAAGTTTTTGGAGAGTTTCACTAACGAATACTAAGTTATGCATAGAGCAAGAAGTTCTGGTATGCTATTGCACATTAGGAGACTATAAAAAACAATAATGTATGGTACATTTTAAAAAGTTAGAAGAAATATTTGAACATAAGTATATGATAATTTTTTGAGAAAAATTATATGTTTTGCCTGATTTAAACATTATACAGTATATGTATGCGTCAAAACATCACAGTATCCCATTAAAACGTATAAATTTTTGTTTTAATGTTCCAGTTAAAATGCATTTAATTTTAAAATAGCAAGTGAGCCAGAATGGTAAAAGTAAATCAAATTATGCCTGCATGATTTTGAATGCTCTAAAAAAGTATTTTGCTTGACCTTCCAAGAATATCAAGGTATACTTTGTGATATATTTTCAGGACAAGAATTGTAGTTTCTTAAGATACATAGTGTTGCAATGCCGTCACTACTCTGAAGGTCATAGTATGCCAATATATTTGCATTATTACATTAATGAAATTAATGAATTAATATAGTAAACATATTTTTCATTTATTGAGATTGTACTATATGCCAGCTGGGAGACTAAGCATGGTGTATTAGATTTAATTAAATCTTTACAACAGTTGAGGTATGAAGGAATTTATTATTACTGACTCTTTTGTCTTGGATGAAGAAACTATGAAAAATAAATTTCTTGCTCAAAGTAATACAGTGAAAGATGAAGTCTGGATTCAAACTGATTCCAGGTATCCAAAAATACATACAAGGTTTTGCCTTCTGAAGATGTTGTAGTTTGTATAGGTGCTATAATTTGAATGTGCTCCCTCTAAAATCAGATGTTGAAACTTAATAGTCAATGTGATAATATTAAAAGGTGGAAATATTTAAGAGGTGATTAGATCAGAAGAGCTCCTCTCTCATAAATGGGATTAAGGCCTATATAAAAGAGGCTTCATGCAGTATTCAGCTCTCTTGCCTTCTGCTTTTGCCAAGTGAGAATACAATGCTCCTTCCCTTCAACAGATGCAGCACCTAGAAACAATTTTGGAGGCAGAAAGCAGCCTTCACCAGAAAACCAAACTTGCTGGTGCCTGATCTTGACCTTTCCGGCTTCCAGTACAATGGAAATCAAAATACTGTTCTTTATTTTCACTCCAGTAACACAAGTGGACTAAGATAAACTTCAAGTCAGGGATTAAGCTAATACATTCGAAATGATAATACTAATAAATCCAGTGAACAAGTCTTCTTTAACTGCTTCATGTGCATTAACTTGTTGAGTCCTTACACCAACTTTATAATGTAGATATTACTGTTTTCCCCACTTTTTAGATAAGGATATTGAAACACAGAGAGGTTATGCAATTTGCCTTAGGTCACAAAACTAGTAAAGAGTCAGTAACAGAACTTGAAGCTCAGATTGACTCCAGAATACTTAAAAACTATTCTCTAAATGTTTCTCAATCTTAGAAATTAAGAAAGGTAAAATTAAAGATAGCAGATGAGAACAAATGACAATGTATTTCTTTGTTCTCTTAGGTCAGAGAGTTTTTAGACCAAATCAAGCAGTACCTTGGAAGCCTGTAATAGAGAATAAGGCTTTAAAGAGAGCCCTTATATTCAGAGCACCAGAATAATCAGGTGTATCCTCATTGTTTTTCCACTGGGGCATAACTGAAATATTAAGAGGTCCATTTGTTTTTCATTTCTTCTTTCTTTCCTTCCTTATTTTCTCCCTTTTTCATCTCTTTCTGGTATACTTTAGTGTGCTTAACATCTTTAGCCTCTGAGTAGTAAATTAAAATAGCACTTCCTAGTGCAATTAAAATGACTTCCACCAAATTCCAGGAGGAATCCCTATGTCAATCAACATGCTTTTGTCTATCTATATCTGATGGGAGGGCTTTTTTTTTTTTTTTTTTTGAGCAGGGTAGAAACAAAATAACAATCCTTAAATATTGATTATGTACTAAATACATGTTGTATTAGGCTATGTTTCCATGTGTGTATATACACATTAAAATTATTATAATAATTTTATAATCCTGTAAAGTGGGATTATTTTCTCTAATGTGCATATAGGAAAAGTGAAGGTCAGAAATATGATCAACCCAGAGCCCTGCAGTGATAGACGGAGTTTGAGGAACTAACAAAGGGACTGCATCATAATGCCTGAACACTTGGGTTTGTTATAACACTGTGTCATCTGTCTTCATCTCAGAAAAACCAAACGTCTTGATATTTAATCTAGACATGTTTTATTTTTAATTTCCAATGATTTACAAACATGGAATACATGGTATTTATCTCCTAATTTCATGATTAAGGTTTTATCTCAGATATGAAAATTTAGAAGGTTCTGGCTCATTAAGGATTATCTTTTAATCCTTAGTAGAAGATTGGTTCTTAGTATTGTCATTTCTTCCAAAATAAGAACTTTATGTGGAGCAAAGTTATTTGAGGCACTATTTTCAGAAAAAGTTATAAAAAATTAATGTTTAGAAATTTTAGAAAATAGCATTTTTATTCTTCCTATAGGTAAAGTTATATTTTGAAGCAAGGCATGGAAATAGATTAAGTGAAAAAACTTGTTTAGGTAAATAATTTTTTGATCATGTAGTTAGTTAAAAAGAGTAGAGAAAGTAAATTGTGATGTGTTAATAAACTTGTCATTATTTTGTATCCTATGCACTTCCCCAATCAACAACTTTTCTTTAAATTTAGCTGTAAATTAGACATATTTTCATACTCACTAATTAAAAGCTAGGAATAGACTATGCAAAAGGAAAATGTTCTCTACTTTTGAGAGTATGAGACCTGACAATTATAGAAAAAAATATTCATGATTGTAAAGATGGTAAGCAGACTTTATCTGGGGTACTACTATAGTACAGGAGTTTTCTAGCAGGGTTGTGGACTGAATGTGTCCCCTCCAATTTCATAACTGAAACCTAATCACTAATATGAAGACATTAAGAGGTAGGGACTTTGGGGGATGACTAGGTCATCAGGGAAGAGCCTTATGAATAGGATTAGTGTTTTGTAAAACAGTTCTTAGGGAAGTTGTTTATTCTTTCTACCACAATAGGACATAGTTAGAACGCATAATGTATGAACCAGAGAGAAAGCCCTCATTAAACATTGAGTCTGCTGGCACCTTATTTTTGGACCTGACAGCCTCCAGAATTTTGAGAAATAAATTTCTGTTAATAAACTACTCAGTCAATTTGTATTGCTTTATAGGAAGTCAATAGGACTAAGACAAAGGAAGGAAAACTATACTTTAATTCAAATGCAAGGAAATAGAGAAATTTGAATTTAATTTAATGTTTTAATAAAGGCAATATTTATACATATAAAAGGATACATTGTGGTATTTCAGTGCATGTATATAGCACACATTGATTGAATCCGAGTAATTAGCAAGTGGAGGTTTAGAGACAAGGAGCACAGTAGGGGTCAATGAATGAAGAATTAATAAAAGGAAACATGAAGTGTAGGGGATACACTAATGGACATTACAAGATATTTGTGAAAGAGCCAAAGTGATGATTAATCAAGGGTGGGAGATAAGGAATTTGATCAGATAACAATCATATTTTCACTAAACTGACTCAGCAGAATTCTTGCTTAATCTATACTGAAGAAACCAAGGACAGAGCCCAAATCTGAACCTAGTCAATAAGGGAGCTCAGAAAAACCTGACTCAAGTTTGGTTGAAGGAGAGACTTTCTCATTACTAATATGATCTGAAGATTGTTATGCTAATAAAATTATTTTTGAGGTGGTCTAAAAATAAATAGTAAAAAATCTACCATTTTAAATATAATCAATTCCAAAAAACAAAAAATAATTTTTTATCCATACAGATGCTATATACTTAGGCTGCAAATAAGAATCTTCTTCTATACCAAAATTGTTTTTAGTTGATTAAAAACAAGTGATTATTTATTATTTATTCCAATGTATTCACTACAGTACCAGTACTATTCACGGATTTATATTTCTCATCGATATATTTATTTAATATACTGCCATAGAAATTCAAACTTATTTGAGCATCAACTAATAATAATTTCAGAATAATTATAACAATGCTTATATTATTTAACTTACATTTTACAACTCTTCTAATGCTTATAAATACTTCCACATTGCTTTCCAGAAATGTACCAATTTAACCTTCATTTCTCTTCATTCTTTCTAATACCAAATATTTTATATTAAGAAATAACTTCTGCAAATGCAATAGAGAAAATTGTACTTAAAATCTATATTTGCATCTATTGATTCTCTGTAATCTCTGTAAAGTGGGATATTTTAAGTATGTTGTGTGGTCACTCATTTTGGGAATTGCATTTTCATGACTCTTGCCCATTTACTTCCTGTATAGGAGTATTACTTTTTTCTTGCTCAGCATAAGAGATTTATTTCTGTTATGTAGATTAACTTATTTTCTATCATATACAAAGCAGATTATATCCCCATTTAATTCTTTGACTTTACTTTGTTTATGATGGGTATGTCTTAATATATAGAATATTCTAATTTACATATCAAAGTTTGCTCTGTTGATATCCTTCTATTTTTATATCATCTTATTTTAATTATTGGTACACTTTAGATATATGGTATTCCCCCAAAGCATATATGTGAGACAATGCAGAAAAGTTTCCAGGTGAAATGATTGGAATGTGACATAGACAGCTGTAACCTAATTAGTGCATTTAATGCCCTGATGGGGATTAATTGGGTGGTAACTGTAGATAGGTAGGGTGTGTCTGGAGAAGGTGTGTTTTGGGGACAATCTGGGGGTATATATTTTGGTAATGGTCAGAGGAGAACTTTCTCTTTCTGCTTCCTGGTTCCATGTTCTGAGGTGCTTCCCTCCGCTAAGATGTTCTGCCATAACTTGAACCCCGAAAAATGGGGCTGCTTGTCTATGGATGGAAACCTGTCCTATACTATGAGCCCCCAAATAAATTTTTCTTCTGTTAAAGTTGTTCTTGTCAGGTCTTTTGGTCACAGCAACCAAAAAAACAAAAAAACAAAAAAAAAAACCTGACTAAATAATTAGTGTTCTCGATTTTATTAATAATAAAATTCCAATAGTAGATCTGCTTTCTTGCTTATTTTATGTGTGTTTTCTTGCTTATTGATTTCTCCATGTAAATTTTTTAAGAAGGAACAAGAAATGGAATGCATTTTTATAGTAATTTTATTAAATGTAATTTTGAGATTTTTTATATCTATATCATTCCCTTTAACTGTTTTTTCTCAATTTATTTACATATTTCTTTTCCATAGTAAAACTACTTTTGTGGTTTTTCAAATAAATATGAACTCATATTTTCAGTTAAAAGTATTCCTATTTTTTATGTTTATATTATTATTATTATTTTGGTGCTAGGAATTGAACCCAGGGAGCTATGCTGGGGATAGGTATTGATAATTGCTATCTGTATCCTGTTCCTAATATTTAATTTTTAAAAAATGTTCATTTATTTGTTCTAATCAGTTATACATGACAGCAGAATGCTTTTCAGTTCATTGTACACAAATGGAGCACATTTTTTCACTTTTCTGGTTGTACACGAAGTAGGATCACACCATTTGTGCAATCATACATGTAACTAGGATAATGATGTCCATCTCATTTCACCATTTTTCCTAATATATCTAACATACCACTGTTATGTACTTATTATGTATTTATTAGAGTTTTCTTATGCTTTTGTTTGAAGTATATTTTACAACACTTGCAATTTACCTTTTTTTTTTTTTTTTTTTTTTTTTTTTT
>NW_026000283.1:4640881-4701942 GCF_001458135.2 Marmota marmota marmota
TTTTTTTATTTTTTTTTTTTTTTTTTTTTTTTTTTTAGTACTTGGGATTGAAACCATGGGTGCTTTACCTCTGAGTTGCTTATGGCTAAGTTACTTATGGCCTCACTAAGTTGCAATTGTCCTGGATCAGGGTTCTGAGTCACTGGATTTACAAGTATCTACTTGGCTGCAATTTACTTATTTTAATTGTACAATTAAATTACATATATATGTATATATACATATGTGCATACCTATACATATATATATATATATATATATATATATTTAAAATTTATAGAGTTGTGAAACTATCTTCAGAGTCCAATTTAAATTTTTTCCATTACCTCGAAAAGATCTCTCGTATCCATTTTCCTACTATTCCCAATTCATCCTCAAGCATCAGTATTTCATTCCCATAATTTGCAGTAGTATTTAAGAACAATGGTATTCAATATATGGCTATATCATAGTTTGTTTCGGGGAAGGTATCAATCATCAATTTAAGCTAGTTCCTCTATACTGCTAGTTTGACTGTAAGTTCTTTATTATTAATTGATATTATAACTTTTGTGAAAATTTTACAGCAAATTATAATTTTCTCTTCATAACAACTTGTGAATAATTGTGAATTTATCTGATCATTAAAGATCACTTTTCCATATAAATCTTTAAATCCAGTTCATTCATTCAAGGCTTCTATTTCTTCTGTGGCTATTGATTTATTCTTAATTTTATGATTTAATCTATAATTTTTCATAGAAATTTTTTATTTAGAATTTTGGCATGAGCTTGTGCTGGTAACTTTATAATTCATATAATATTTAAAATTATTGTTCTATAGGTTGTTAAAATTTTTAATTGTATGAGCAATATAGAAATTATTATAGGACAAAAACAATAATCATTTGAACTCTTACCATCCACATATTATAAACATTAAAAATGCTTTCTATTATCTACTATTGTGGTTCACAAACTCTAAAACCTTATCCTTCTCTTTCTTTCTCTCCTACCTCCACACTTTATTTTAGTCAACTTTTTTGCATCTGTGATCAAAGGACTTGACAAGAACAATTAGAGGAGGAAGAGTATGTTTAGTGTTCATGGTTTCAGAGGCTCAGTCCATAGATGGCCAACTCCATTACTCTGAACCCAAGATGAGGCAGAATGTCACGGTGGAAGGGTTTTTTGGTAGAAGAAAGCAGCTAAGGACATGACAACAAGGAAGTAGAAAGAGAGCTCTCATCACCAGGGACAAAATATACACCCCAGCATGGCCCAAGGCTATGTCCTCTAGCCACAATCTATGTGCTTCCATTTACCACCCAGTTAATCACTATTAGTGGATCAATGCATTGTTAGGTTAAAGTTCTCATACACCAATCATTTCACCTCTGAATTTTCTTGCATTGTTTTACACATAAGTATATTGGGGGAATAATTCCCATATAAACAATAAAATTCTTCAAAGAATGGTTTTATTAACATACTATTTTTGTACAACCTTATTTCAATACATATTGATATATCCTGAGTATCTTTGCAAGTCTAAAAATCTACATTTTAAAAAATTTCCTTTTAATAGTCTATGATTTGCATGGTATATGCATATATCATATTTTCTTTACCTACACTCCTCAAAAATATATTATTTTTGACATTTAATATTTATTTAAAAAGTTATTGTGTGCACTGTCATGCAGACATAGTTTCTTACTTTTAAAAGGCTAAATTTTATTAATATTGTTTCAAGAGCAAATGATATGTATACTTTACATTTTAATATATGATTGTCATATTGCCTTCTAGAACTATTTTGTTAACTTACCTGTCTGTTACTGCATATGTATGAACTAATTTCTCTTCATTATTCATTTCACAGTGTGTTTTCAAATTCTTACATTGACTAATATTTGTTTTTAATATTTTTTTAGTTATACATGGACACAATATCTTTATTTTATTTATTTACCTTTTTATGTGGCGCTGAGGATAGAACACTGTGCCTCACATGTGAGAGGCAAGCACTCTGCCACTGAGCCACAGCCACAGCCTGACTAATATTTTAACAAAATTAAATTTCATTGTCTCTACTACTGTTGATTATTAATAAAGCCAAATGTGTTCCCCAATTTTTCATACTTTTATGTTCCTTTTTCATGCATTTTATATTCACATTATTTGATTCTGTTGAAGTATTTTCTGTTAATTTTATGTAAAACCACTTTCTGTTTTTGTTACAGATATTTTCATCATGTTCTCACTTATCATTGAAAAATTCTACAGTGTTAAATAGATGGATTACATTAATATAATCCAATGTATAAATGTTTCGTATTTGTGATTTCTGATTTTATGCTGTATTTAAGAAAAGCTTCCTACATCCAAAGATTATAAATATATAAGCATATTTGGCCATATTTTCATAATTTTTTACCTTTTGTATTTAAATGTTTTATCACTTACGAGAAATTTTGGTTTGAGCATGAAAATTTTGATTTGAGTAAAGTATATTCAATTCTCTGTGTCCTAGTGATCTATTTCTTTACCTGACCTTTTAATTTAAGTACTATAACAAAAGAAAGACACATACACACATTTAATATATGACAATTTCTTTTTGTTTTATAAATTGTTCCTCTTTATACTTGACCTCCCTTTATACCATATTTTGCCCTTCTATGAAAAGCTTAGACACATATGTGAGGCTCCTTCTTGATAAATTGAATTGATTTTTAGATTTTCAGAAGAATAATAGATAGTAAATATATTTACAACACTGAATATTCCTTTTCAATAACAAAATACATGTACCTTTTAAAACCATATGATTTAATGTCCTTAAATAGAAGTTTATTACCTACTTCATATAAGAGTACAAACTACATGATAAGACTGAATGTCTCACATTATTAGTTTATTGCCAGTAAACAGAAGAGTTCTTTGCAGAGGATACAAACCCAATAAATATTTGTGATCAAATTAATGAATAAATAAATGAGTATAGTTTTTGTTTATGGTTTGTTAAATTTATTCACCAGTACTTTATGGTTTTGTTGATATTATATTTCTCCCTCTATTATTCTTGTTAATTTTTATTATCTATATACAGGAAAATTTAGAATAGGGTTAACTAGCCATCTTCCTATATACTATTTGTATCATTATCTCTGTCAGTCTTATAAATTGATGATTTTTTATTTTTATAGGAATATTATCATATTAACTGAAAATAAATTAGTCTACTTGCTTCCTATATTGATACCACATATTTTAGTTTTATTTAATATCTTGTGATAATAATTTTATGGGCCTATTTGACTAAACTATGGTGCTCAGTTATTCAGTTAAACACCAATATAGATGTTATACAGGTAATTTTAGAAGGATTAAATTTAAATAAGTATCCTATATGATCTAGGTGGGCCTCGACCAGTTAGCTGAGGTCTTAGGAGAAAACCCAAAGATTTCCTAGTGAAGCAATTCAGCCTCAAGAATTAAATACAGAAACTGAGTATTTAACCTGATGTCATTTCCTGTACACTAAATAACTTAACTTGGGGGAAAAAGTTGTCAGTTGTAAGAATCAATTAAATGACACAGAAAATTATGGAGAAAAACCAGACAGGCATTGTTGGAATTCTGGGGAACACCAAATTTAATAGAGGAAAAGTAAACCTCAGAGGAGACAGAAGACAGAAGTGAGTCAGCATATAAATCAGAACAGAGATATCACAAAATCCAAATATGAAAATTATTTCAGAACACTACTTAAGGTTTATCCTTTAGCTTTGATTTATAAATACCAGTCTGAGTGATTTATTAATACAATTGCTTATTAAATATTATCTCTATAAAATCTGATTCACATAGAATATTATGTGTAATAAACTTTGTGTCCCCTATTTCTCATAGTCCTTGTTTGTCTCTTATGCTCAGAAGTTGATTAAACTGGGAAATAGTCTTCAGAGAAAAAATGTTTAGCAATGAACTTGGTAATAGAGTCTGTTCTAGTCATAGAATTTTTTACAGGTTCTCTTGGAAAAGTTAATAGGACAATAGCACATAACATCTCCAGTAGTTTTATTTCACTGTGAAATGAGTTGCACTATATTTATTTTCTCTGTGTCTTAAAATTCAACTATTATTGAGTTCTTCCGTGCTATCATGAGCTATGACCAATCCTTAATAATATTTCATATTCTAAATGCTTTGCTCACTGAAAGTGTATATGAAGGTAAAAGACATTGTTTTCAAGAATGTTATTATTTTGGTCCTAAATCTATTGCTACTGAAATGGTATGCAAATGATAGATACAACAGAGAAAACACTACAAATGTTATTGCTCTCCTCTCATTTAACATCTTTTTTTTCCTGTTTCTAATTTACTTCTCATTTTTGCTTTAATTGTCTTTATATCTCACTTCATACTGTAATATTCATAGAGAAAATAAAAAATATATAGTTCAGGAGGCTTTAGTTTGAGGATATTTGCAAACTGATAGCTTGTTGACAGGGTGTCTGGAAAACAGTGGAATGTTCAGTTGATCTAATTAACTTTCTTCTAAAGTCTTTTTTTGACACTGGGAATCAAAACCAGGTCCTTGCATATGCTAGGCAAGTGCTTTACCACTGAGCTATATCCTTACCTCTCCTAAAGTATGATTATTAATTCCAAATGTTAGATTAAAACAGTCTAGTTCAGCCATGCGACCAGCGAGCTAGCTTCATAATAGAGGTTCTAAACATAGAAATTAACTAGTGAGTTCAAATTAAAGAGACATGACTCTCAATTTACCTTTTATGCCCAGTTCAGAGACAGCTCCTCCCACCTCCTGCCTCCAGCCACCTGATGCAGTAGCAAGGTTTACACAAGAGGAGAGAGAGAGAGAGAGAGAGAGAGAGAGAGAGAGAGAGAGAGAGAGATCTCCCATGGAGGAGACTATTTACTGATACCGTAACTTTTCAACCAAGGTTCATCAACTGGTACCATTCTCCAAAACCAAACTGAAGACCAAGATTCATTCAGTAAGAAAGATAGTTTTTTTCTCCCTGGGTTTCTGAGGATCTGCTGCCATCATGAATGACACAGTAATTATCTGGACCAGGAAGTTCATAACCAACCAGTTACTTCAGAAGAAACAAATGGTCATTGATGTTCTTCACCCTGGGAAAGCAATAGTACCTAAGACAGAAATTCGAGAAAAGTTAGCCAAAATGTACAAGACCACACCAGATGTCATATTTGTGTTTGGATTCAGAACCCATTTTGGAGATGGCAAGACAACTGGCTTTGGCATGATTTACGATTCCTTGGATCATGCAAAGAAAAATGAACCCAAACATAGTCTGGCAAGACATGGCCTGTATGAAAAGAAAAAGACCTCAAGAAAACAGCGAAAGGAACACAAGAACACAATGAAGAAAGTCAGTGGGACTGCTAAGGCAAATGTTGGGGCTGGCAAAAAGCCAAAGGAGTAAAGATTCTGCAATGACTTTATCTGCGGAGATTGTGTAAATTCTTCATGAGGATTAATAAACTGTAAAAGCTGTAAAGAAAAGAAGGAAGGATTACATATATAACATATACATATGTCAGCATTTGTATGTGTTGTGTCAAAGCAGCTAGGAAGGGTGCAAGCAGTGGGCAGGAGGAGAGACATATAAATCAAAGCAAAGAAAGAAGCCAGAGATTGCTCAAAGAGGAAGAGGGATTCTCAGGGACAAAGCAAAGAAAAAGCAGTTCCCAGCAGAGAGGAGCCAATCAGAGCTCTCACATCACACCCTAGTGCTGTTCAGGGTTCCCCCTGATCCTTAGCTCTGATACTATCCCTATCCCAAAAAAGCTTTAAATGAAGCCTTTCCCCATGCTTACTTTAAAAACATATTCAACCTGGTTTGCACCCTGTCACTGTCCACTCTCCCCAGATTATTTTAGAGTCCCATCCCCATCTTGACCCAAGTAACTTANAGAGGGAGAGGGAGAGGGAGAGGGAGAGGGAGAGAGAGAGAGAAACACACCAGGGAGTGAGCTTTTATTGGGGAACAAAAAATTCAAGGGAAAATTCCATCCAATGAAGGTCGAGGGGGGCAGCATTCCAATGTCAGGGTCAGTGATTGGTTTTCAGGTCAGTGGTCAGGCACACCCCCACATGGACAAGCCCTTGCACCTGGGGCAGGGTGGGGAAGGCTCTGACACAGCTTGTCTAAGCGCCTCACACCCAGCCAGGGAGGTAATTCAAATCACATGTGAGAATGGCTTCCCACAGTCTAGTTCAGATATACCCTTGGGTATCTCAGTCAAAGTGAATATAGGTGGTAAGAGAAGATGTTATCTCAGAGAAACTGCTACAGACTGATATAAGACTCCTTGGTTTTCTGAGGAAGGTAGCAGCTCCACATTGGTATAAAGGCTTAAAACTTAAATAAATGGTACATAGTCATTATGCAGATTACAGAAAAAGTAAATTCGTATAAGGAAAATGATGAGTCAATTCACACACATTCACATTTTGTGTTTGGGTTTAATTAATAAGGGAATTTCAAGTAGGGGTATCAAGTAGGCATTTAGATTTGGTAGTAGGCAAATAGTTCTTGGATATACACCATTGGAGAAGATTGGTTTATAGGTAGAAATTGAAGCCATGATTATACATGAGATTTTCCTGGGAAACAATATAGAATAGTCAAGTTAATATATGTGGAAGAGTCATATTTCCTAACTAGTTGTTATTTAGCAGTTTGATTTGAAACAGTATTCCTTAAGTCTTCATTGTTTTCAAAAGCTGATGCTAAGTTTTTTATATGGATAACATAATTTAATTTTCAGAATAACCATATGAGATAGGTTGTGATATAATTATTAGTACAGGAAGAAAATAGGGGCTCAAAGAGTTTCAGTGACTTGCCCAGATCACACAACTTGCATGTAGTAGAAGAAGGAATTCATCTTAGCCCATGATTTTCATGTTTTTTCCCCCCAAATATTTATTGAACAGTGAAGCACAATACAAGCAACTTGAAATATCACAGTGAAAAGCACTGAATATCCTATTTTTCATGGGTCTTACTTCTTTGTGATGAAACAGGCCTTAAACTTGTGAATCCATGATTAAAACATAACTCAGTATTAACAGCTGTGAAAAACTAAGAGAATATTAATGTGGGTGCAGGGAGAGGGGGAGATAGATTAGAGAAGTTACCTAAGAAAGATAAGCCTGCTGATATATAACCTCAGATTTGAAGAAGTGGGGTGGTACTTATAAGATTGGAGGATACCAAGTGAAAAACAAATTGAGGTGCGATAGGAAAAATGAAGGAAAGTTTGGCATCAGAGGAGACTAAAGAAGTCGGCAGGGGTAAAACTACATAATGCATTACAAATTCAGTAAATAGTTTAAACATTAGTCTAAAAAATGGGAACGCATTGAAGGATTTTAAGTGTGAGTTGAAAGTGGAAAACCAAGAGGAAACTATTATAGTAGCCATATAAGACGTGATGGTATCTTATTTTAAGGTAGCATTAGTGGGGATGAAATGTAGATAAGTTTGAGATATATTCTCCATATAGGTACTTTAGAATTTGTTGAATGTTATGGAACACAAAAAAGGGGAGAAATCAAGATTTGTAAATTTTTATTCTGAGCAACTGTTGTATTTACTGAAGTGGGGAACACTGAGCAAAGAACAGGTTGGGGAGTCTGAAATCAATAATTTGTTTTAGCAGTGATAAAGTTTGACATACTCGTTAGCCATGCAAATGAAGAAGCAAACAAGAAACTTGCATGTATATCTATAATTCATTGAAAAATTTCTAAATATAGTTTTAAACTTAAAAATCATTTAAGAACAAATCTTTGCTTAGAAAGAGAAGAAATGTTTCAGAGAAGAGGAAGTTAAAGTCCCTTTAAACATTACATGTTTTTCTTCATTGAACAATGAAGTGATTGGCTTTCAAAAGGAAAAAATGTAAACTTTTTCAATGATAAAAAGAAGACAGAAATATGAAGACTGATGCAGGTAAGTTTGTAGAGGAAAAGTTGAGCTTCGTTGTGAAAAGGTGAGTCAGTTCTGTTCTGAGCTTTAATTATCTCAGTGAAGAATAAAGTGATGCATATGCTAAGGATGAAGGTGGAGTGGGCTGCAGGACAGTATTAAAATGTGATTAAGCAGAAATGGTCTAAGAATTACAGTAGGAACTCAGAGAAAGAATAGTTTTAGAGAAGTGAGATATTCTATGGTGTCAATTGTGTACTAGAATTTAAAATAAAGAAAATATTGTATATCAAACTTATTCCTACTCTTAATGAAAATAGATTAAGTAGTCAAGATAGAAGCCAGAGTACAGTAGCCTAGAGAAAAGTCAAAGGAAAAAAATAAGGGTTGTGAGTGAAGATAAACTTTTAAAACATAATAAAGAAAAGAAGGAAAATGAAAAAAGCAAGACAGAAACACTTATTTCGGGGAGGGATTTATTTCACTTCTATGAAGCAGCAAGATCCAACTACCAATCCCAAGTTAGAATTCCCCCCACATAACAGATGACAAACATCATAATAATGCCAACCAACAGAAGTAGGAACCTACAGTCCTTGTTTTACTGCATAATGTAGATGTATACAGTCACCAAGGAGGACTAAATGTATACAGCAATGGTTGAAACAATACTTCTCTCACAGGAAGAAAAGACAGTAGCAGTATCAATGTCTATACTGTGAAACTGTTTTTCTTTTTCTTTCTTTTTTTTGAACTTTATTTTATTTTTATAATTGATTTTATTTTTTAAATACATGACAGTGGAATGCATTACAATTCTTATTACACATATAGAATACAATTTTTCATCTTTGTATATAAAGTATGTTCACGCCAATCCATGTCTTTATACATGTACTTTGTTTTTTTTTTTTGCATTACACTTCTTATTACACATATATACCACAATTTTTCATATCTCTGTTTGTGTATAAAGTAGGTTGACACAGAATCTTCCAAATAGATGATGCTGGGTATTAGACAACATATAATCCTTTCATGCTACAGGCAGACTCTATTCCATTTCCATGGTGGCATATATACTGGTAGGTCTGGCCAGGTATCAGATGGTGCATATACTTAAACAGTATAAGGAATTTCAGTGGGTACCGAGAACAGGAAAAAGTTGTTTTTTTTTTTTTCTTTCCCCAAATGAAGAATGTGGGGCCAAATTACACTTTGAAAACTGGCTTTCACATAGGAGAATTTTATAGACCTAGAACACCAACTGAGCAATACAGGAGATGGATAGCAGGTCATCTAATGGCTGATTCTCCAACAATTATATTGCTAAAATAAGAGAGATTTTGAGCATATGAATAAAAGCAAAAGAACAGTATTCCATAAAGAAGTACAATTGAAGGGTGAGGACAAAGAGAATATAATTGATGGAGGGATATCATGGGGAAAACTACATGGGATAAGGTTAAGAATACAGGTGGAAGTGATTGCAAATCTTACAATGGGGTTAAAGACTACTCTAAGAACATTTATAGGTGATGGTTGAACTTCTGACATTTTCCAAGGTTCCTCACTGAATATAACTTTAATGTATTTTGTATGCTTCAAATGTATTCATTAATATTTTAATACACCTGAAATTTTTTATTTTAAGATTGTCTTTCACAAAATTGTTTAAGTAGTTATTTATTTTCCAAAAAGTTATTCAGAAAGACACGTATGTGACTCTTAATATCCCTCCTTTAATTGGTATTTCTTTCTTATTTCATATTTATATTATGAGGGATTAAATATTAATAGATTGTCTTTGATTTAACCTACAGTGAAAATAAATGGTCTCCAGGAAAAAAAAAAACACATGACTTCAATTTTACTTGCTATGTCTCTTCTCAATACCTCATTAGTGCTTTAATTCATGCAGAAAAGGTTAAAATGTGCTAAAAGTGACAATTTCTAAATAGAAAGTACTGCATCTGTAATTCACTCTGGCAGTAAAGAAAAATCATTCTGGGAAGAGAAAAGTGCTAGGGAAAAGTTGTCAGAGTTAGTAGTTGAGTTGAGTTATCATGAGGCCCTCTGAGAGGGAGGTACATTGGAAGCAAAAGGACCTAGATAAATATGTTCACATGACTACTCTGGGAGAAAGATTAGTTGGAATGAGAGAGTATTATCATGTTCATTTTCCCAAATGGAAATTATGCAATTGTAAAATCATTTCTTGAGATACTAAAATGTAGTTTGGTCTTATGAATAAAAATTAGATTGGATATTTTAAGAGATTACCATTTTTCTCCCTGATAATTATTTTATGGTTAGCTGCCTTGGTTGAAAACAAAACCTCCTAAAAAAGGCTATCATAATAACTCATGATGTGTGAACAACACCATTTATAAGTTTAAAACACAAAAATCCCTTCACTTTACTGTCACATTTTGGCATATATCATATATGCTTTCATAGCTAAGAGAGATTGGGATTGTACCCATGAATATGGTAACCAGAGAATATATGCCTCCAAAGTACCATCCATTTTCTTGCAGAAAAGAATCTTTCAGGATGAATTATATTTTTCCTATGTACACAGCATCATCATATTTTATTTTTAGAATTGTCATTTACTTCTCACTATAATGAACTAACTCAGTTGAATTTCAATGTTATAGTAAATTTAATGCAATTGTGCTCAAATTAAAAAGTGGTATCAATTGTACAAGTATTTTTTTTCCAAATGTCAAATATTTTATTTACTTAACATAAAAGTTACTTGTAAATACTGGACTATGGATTCAAATTGAGCATTCTTATCTTCCTTCAATGTGGAACAAGAAATGTGATTTATAAACAGAAGCTTGGGAAGTTGTGCTGGGAATATATCTTCTTGATTGCTGTCTTAGGGTTTGTTTCATCTAATGGTATTCCCCTGTAGGCAAATCAACTGATATGAGTTCAACATCATGTGTTGATACCTAAGCCATAAAATATATTACCTCATTTTGACAACAGCTTCATAATACATATTCATTAAGAAACCATGCTAAGTTCTGCATAAAACTCATGTGGAACCACAAAATATTTCAATAGAACACTTTTGAGATTAAGAAGAGGACAGCTTAAGTCAACTTCCTAATGTCAAGTTATATTACAAAGTTCTAGTAATCAAACAATATGGTACTGAAATAAGCATAGCTATATACACAAATGGAACAAAATAGAGAAGCCAGAAATAAACCCACACATATGTAGGCAACTAATTTTCACAAAATTACCCAGAAATGAAATGTGGGAAGTCCAACCTATTTAACAACTGTTTTGGAGGAAATCAGGATAACATTCAAAAGAACGAAATTGGATCTATATCTTACATCATACACAAAAATCTACTCAAATTGGTTTAAATTTCTAAATGTGAGACATGAAATTGTAAAATATCTAGAATAAATCAATGAGGACATGTTTGTTCACGTTAGTCTTAGACATAATTTTTTTGAAACTTGTACCAAAAACAACAAAAGCAAAAATAAGCAAGTGGGATTTTGTGAAACTAAAAAATTCTGTGCAGCAAAGGAGACAATCAGAAAAATGAAAGACAACATTCAGAATGGAAGAAAAAATTTGCAAACTCTACATCTGAAAGAGTTAATATTCAAAATATAACTCACACAACTTAATAGCAAAACAACAAATAAGGCAATTAAAAATGACCAAAGGATCTAGATAGACATAATGATGAAATTGAACAACAATATGTGAAAAGGTGCTCAACATCATTAATCATCAGGGAAAAGCAAGTCAGTGCCACACTTAGATATCACTTCACATCTGTTAAGATGGCTCTGATCAAAAAGATAGATGATATGTATTGGTGAGTATGTGGTATAAATAGAACTATTATACACTCTTTCTAGGCATGTAAACTAATATGGCAATTATGAAAAACAATCTGAAATTTCCTCAAAAATTTTAAGAATAGAATTACCATATGATTTTGCAATCCTAATATACAGTATAAAAATCATAGGAAATGGAGTCAATTTGTCAAAGAGACATCCGTACTCCCATGTTTGTTGTAGCAATATTAAAACTAGACAAGAAATTGATACTACCTATATGCTTGCTGATATATGTGCTATGTAAGGAAATATAGCAAGATAATGGTTAATCAAAGTCTGCTCCTAAAACTCATTTTTGGCATACTAGAGACATTTTATTAAACTTTTTATTTTTTCTTTTTAGTTATGCATGATAATAGATCAAATTTTGACATACTTTTACAAAATGGAGTGCATCTTATGCAAATTAAGATCCTAGTCTGTGGATGTATATTATGTAGAGATTCACTGTTGTATATTCATATATATATGCATAGGAAAGTTATGACAGATCTTTCCATTGTCTTTCCTTTTCCTGTCCTCCTCCCTTCCCTTTATTCCCTTTTGTCTAGTCCACTGAACTATTCTCCACCTCCTCCCCCTTATTGTTGTTTAGATTTCATATATCAAAGAGAACATTTAGCATTTGGTTTGGGGGATTGGCTTATTTCACTTTGCATGATAGTCTCCAGACCCATCCATTTAGTGGCAAATTTGGTAAAATCATTCTTTATGGCTAAGTAATATTTCATTGTGTACATATATGCCACATTTTCTTTGTCCATTCATCTGTTGAAGGGCAACTAAGTTGATTCCATAGTTTAACTATTGTGTACTGAGCTGCCGTAAACATTGATGTGGTTGTGTCTCTACAGTATCCTGATTTTAACACCTTTGGATATATACTAAAAAGTGGTATAACCGGGCCAAATGGTAGTTTCATTCTTAGTTTTTTGAGGAATTACCATACTTCTTTCTAGAGTAGTTGCAACAATTTACAGTCCTAACAACAATGTATGATTGGACCCTTTCTAACACATCCTGGCCAACAATTATTGTTACTTGTATTCTTGATAGTTGCCATTCTGACTGGAGTGAGATGAAATCTCAGTGGAGTTTTAATTTACATTTCTCTAATTGCTAGAGACATTGAACATTTTTTCACATATTTGTTGACCATTCATATTTCTTCTTGTGTGAAGTGTTTATTCAGTCCCTTAGCCCATTTATTTTTAAAATTTTATAATTTGTTCTAATTTGTTATACCTAACAGTAGAATGCCTTCTGACATTGTACAAAAATGGAGCACAACTTCTTATTCCTCTGCCTGTACATGGTGCAGAATCACACCTGTAGTGTAATCATTCATGTAATTCATGTATATAGGGTACTAAAATCTGCCTCATTCCATCATCCTTCCCATCCCCACCCCTCACTCCTCTTTGCACAATCCAAAGTTCCTTCATTCTTCCCTATCTCCCCTCATTATGGATCAGCATCAGCTTATCGGACAAAACATTCAGGCTTTGTTTTTTGGGGGGTTGGCTTATTTTGCTTAGCACGATATTCTCCAGCACCATCCACTTGCTGACAAATGGCATAATTCTATTCTTTTTTAAGGCTGAGCAATATTCCATTGTGTATATACCACATTTTCTGTATTCTTTCATCTGTTGAAAGGCATCTAGGCTGGTTCCATAGTATAGATATTGTGACTTGAGCTGCTATAAACATTGATGTGGTCGTGTCCCTGTAGTATGCTGATTTTAAGTCCTTTGAGTATAAACTGAGGAGTGGGATAGTTGGGTCAAATTGTGGTTCCATTCCAAGTTTTCTGAAGAATCTCCATATTGCTTTCCATAGTAGTTGCACCAATTTGCAGTCCCACCAGCAATGTATGATTGTACCTTTCCCTGATGTCCTTGCCAACAATTATTATTGCTTATATTCTTCATAATTGTCATTCTGACTAGAGTGAGATGAGATCTAAGAGTAGTTTTAATTTGCATTTCTCTGATTGCTAGAGGTGAGGAACATTTTTTTCATATATTTTTGATCGGTTGTATTTCTCCTTCTGTGAAGTGTCTGTTCAGTCCTAAGCCCATTATTGATTTAGTTAATTTTTTTTGGTGTTAAGTTTTTTGAATTCTTTATATATTCTGGCAATTAGTGCTCTGAGGTGTATGTGGTAAAGATTTTCTCCCATTATGTAGGCTCTCTCTCCATGTTATTGATTCTTTTGCTGAGAAGAAGCTTTTTAGTTTGATCTGTTCCATTTATTGATTCTTGATTTTACTTCTTGGGCATTAGGAGTCTTGTTAAGGACATCAGGTCCTTATCTGACATAATGAAGATTTGGGCCTACTTTTTCTTCTGTTAGGTGCAGGGTCTCTGTTCTTGTGCCTAAGTCTTTGATTCACTTTGAGTTAAGTTTTTTGCAGGGTGAGAGATAGGGATTAAATTTCATTCTGCTACATACGGAGTTCTACTTTTCCCAGCAACATCTGTCGAAGAGGCTATCTTTTCTCCACTGTATGTTTTTGATGCCTTTGTCTTGTATGAGATAACTATTTATGTGTGTTTTTCTCTGTGTCTTTTTTCTATTCCATTTTTGTTCCTGTCTCTATTGCTGCCAGTGCCATGCTAGTTTTGTTACTATAGTTCTGTAATATAATTTAAAGTCTGGTATTGTGATGCCTCCTGTATTACTTTTCTCACTAAAGATTCATTTGGCTATCCTGGGCCTTTTATTTTTCTAAATGAATTTTATGACTGCATTTTTTTATTTCTATGAAGAACTTGATTGGAATTGTATTAAAATTGCATTAAATCTGCACAGCACATTTGGTAGTATGGATATTTTGACAATATTAATTCTGCCCATCCAAGAACACAGGAGATATTTCCATCTTCTAAGGTCTTCTTCAGCTTCATTTTTTAGTGTTCTGTAGTTTTTATTGTAGAGTTCCTTCACCTCTTTTGTTAAATTCATACCCAGTAGTTTTTTTTTTTTTTTGAGGCTATTGTCAAAGGGATAGTTTTTCTAATTTCCCTTTAGCTGATTCATCATTGGAATATAGGAACACAATTGATTTATGGGTTTTAATTTTATATCTTTCTACATTGCTGAATTAATTTATTAGTTTTAGAAGTTTTCTGTTGAAATTTTTTGGATCTTCTAAATATAAAATCATGTCATTGGCAAACAGTGATAATTTGACTTCCTTTTTTTTCTATATGTATCTCTTTAATTTCCTTCTTCTGTCTAATTGCTCTTGATAGGGTTTCAAAGACACTGCTGAATAGAATTAATGAAAGAGGGCATCCCTGTCTTGTTCCAGTTTTTAGAGGGAATGCTTTCATTTTTCACCATTTAGAATAATGTTGGCCTTGGGTTCTATATACCTAGCTTTTACAATGTTGAGGTATATTTCTACTATCCCTATTTTTTCTAGGTTTTAATCATGAATGGATGCTGAGTTTTGTCAAATTATTTTTTTGCATTCATTGAGATAATCATGCAGTTCTTGTCTTTAAGTCTGCTTACGTGTTAAATTACATTTATTGATTTCCATATGCTGAACCAACCCTGCATCCGTGGGATGAACCCCACTTAACCATGGTGCACTATTTTTAATGTGTTTTTGTGTGTGATTTGCCAGTATTTTATCAGTGTTTAATGCACCTATGTTCATCAGGGATATTGGTCTGAAGTTTCCTTTCCTTGATGTGTCTTTGTTTAGTTTTTATGTTTGGATGATGCTAGCTTCATAGAACGAGTTTGGAAGGTTTCCCTCCTTTTCTATTTTATGAATGATTTGAGGAAGATTGGTGTTAGTTCTTCTTCAAAGGTCTGGTAGAACAGTTCAGAATCCATACAGTCCTGGGCTTTTCTTTGTTGGTAAACTTTCAAGGCATATTCAACTTCATTGCTTGAAATTGATCTGTTTAAATTTTCTATGTCTTCCTGGTTTAATTTGGGTAGGTCATATGCCTCTAGAAAGTTTTTTATCTCTATAATAAAATCCCCTATATATATTAATAATAACTTCTTCAAGTGAGGAGATTAAGGCTATTTCTTACCATATCTTTGAAACTTTATTTTGTATTTTCCCAGTTTTATTCATTTAGTCTGTATTACATTTATATAACTATTAAATTTTAAAATTCATATTCTTCTTTGTTGCATGTAACATGGAAGTCTTGTGGTATCTGTGCATCGTTTTTGTCTCTTAAATAATTTTTAAACAATTTTCCTCATTCCTTTCTATATTATAAATCTATCACTTATGATGCCACAGGTACATTGCCTCACATTTAGAACTTTAGCTAAATTCTATACAATCAATAAATTACATCCCACACATAATTGCAATTGATACAGAAGTTAGTCACATTACCCAAAGTCATTCTGTAGAATTTATAACAGCAGAATAAAGAAGATCCTTTGTGGGCTGGGGTTGTGTCTCAGCGGTAAAGCACTTGCCTAGCATGTGCGAATACCTGGGTTTTATCCTCAGCACCACATAAAGATAAATAAATAAAGGTATTGTATCCAACTAAAACTAAAAAATAAAATTAAAAAAAGAAATTCCTTTGGGCTATAATTTCAAATTTGGGAGAATATAAATATGAAAGACTTGGTATCTATTTTCTCTGAAGTGTGGCAAGGGCCATCAGTAAATGAGTGGGAAATAAAAATGGGAGGTAGTTATCTTGATGTTAGCATGTTTCACTTTTAATCTATAAAGTCATTTTTATTGCAGTTTTCTTTTGCTTTATCCTGGGATTGAATTCTGGAATGTACATTACTATTTTTATAAATCTTAAGTTAATTATGATGGTTGCATATGTGTGGCAATTGTGAGACATGTTATTAATCTATCCCTTTTGTTTTACCAAAGTGTCTATGCCAGTTTTTCATTAAGATTTTCTCTGAAACATTGTTACTTAAGGTGTTTCACAGTTTTAAAAAAAGTGTTTTTCACTGTTATTTAAAGGGTTTGAGAAGTTGTTTAGAAAAAGATTGATTATCATTGAATCCAGAATTTCTTGGTGATCACTTTCATAATTAGATATTTAACATTCTACAAAGCACATTTTTGGAAATGTTGGTTGATATGTTATATTTATATATAATAATTTGCCAATATTACATTTAATTTAGCAGCTTTACTGTAACTGACAAAACTCTTTCACACAAATTCTTCCCAACCTTTAATTTGTGTAGTTCTGTAAATTTAAATTCCTATCACTACATTCACCAACAGAATCTAGCTAGTCAAGATAGTTTTTAATTTCCACCAGAATCCAGCATTTATGATTTTTCTCACAGTTTATTTTATTTAAATATGTAGTCAGGAGGACTTCTAAAGCTCCATTCAAGATATTTTTCACTATATTATATCAGACAGTTAAGGATAGTGTCAGCTTTTTCTAACAGATAATACCTTCCAAATTTTCACTATAAGTTTACTGAATTGTCAATTTACAAAATTTTTATCACTCAGATCATGTTTTTTTTCATATGACTAGAGATTTTGTCATTTCCTTTTTTGAAACCAAACTTTATTTTGCATACACTTTGTTATGATCTCTTAGTTGAATAAAAATAACATTTGACCAAAATATTTGAATTAGAAACTTTCCAAGTATGAATACAGCACAAAGACTCTTATTTTTACCTCTGCTAAGACCAAATAAAAACAGAATATACTTATACAAATACAATATGTTTAAGAAAGATAATTGATAAACAAAATTTCAGTTTATGCTTTATGATTTTAGAATTGTGGTCCTGCTATTGAAAATGCTCACCTGCCTTGAAACTTAACAATTATAATTTTTTTCACCTGAAATATTCCTGGAATATGTTACTGAAAATAAAATTCATTTTAAACTTTGTACTGTTTTATCTCTGCAACACACCATATATCATAACCATAGTTTGAGTTATTTTCACAAATTGGACATACATATGTAATTAGTACCCAGATTAAGAAAGAGAACCCCAGAACTCAGAAGCCTTTTTTTATTTAAATAAATATTTATTTATTTAAAAATACCACAGAAGACATATTTGGATAAAAAAATGAAGAGACATACATGGAAACAAAAATGTACAGGACCATGTGAAAAAAGTGTGTATGTGGTGGGGGAGACACCATCAACATTCCAGAAAGAAGCACAGTGGGAAATCAATTACACATCATTTAAAAAAGAACAAGTCTATCAAAAAGAGTAATAGAGTATAAATGCAAAATATAGTGTCACATTAGGTTTACAAGAAGAAGAGACTAGTACCTTATGGATGGGCAGCCAGGGAGCAGTAAGATTGTTTGGTTTTGTCTCAAGGTCACTGACCTTGTCATAGTGCATTCCTGGGCTATGTGATACAGCCATAGGGGTCCAAGGATGCAATATGCTATGATAACAACATAAAAATAATACACTGGAAACCATATTTAGCAGAAAAAATAAAATATGAATTTAGGTAATTAGCATAAACAATTGGGGCCATTGTGAGGTTGCTGGCACAAGGAGGAACTGAGCACAGGTAGGTATTTTTTTTCTGGGCCCAGTCTGAATCTCCAGAGAACACCTGCCCACTCTTCAGTTGGCTGCTCTAAGTCAAGGTCAGGGATACTCATAGCACATGCCTCACGAGTCATGTTCTCTGTACTCAGCTTTGGTCACAGCCTAAGAAAAATGCCAAGGTTTACTCCAAGAAATACTTTCATGAGTTTCCTATGTTTGTGATTTTCTCAATAGAACCTGAATGTCCCACAGAAACACTAGGCTATTTGTTGCTCATGGTGATTAAATAAAATACATTTGTGCAGTTCAAAGGTGCAGCACACCCTTGGGAGGTCCTAGAGGAGAGCCACAGTCCTCCTACTGTCTGTTCTCTAGGTGGGCACCATCTCCTCTCTGGGTCAGGCAGCTATGCAGAGGGCAGAACTTTGAAATGCTTCAAGAACTTCAGAATAAATAAGACTGTCTTATCACCAGGGGAACAGATATACAAGAATCTACTCTGCCTTAAAGGAGTAGAGATGGAAAAGAAAATTGTTCACAAATCCAGGACCTTTCAGGTCTCCTAGATGTGGACAAGGAAAAGTCCTCCTGGGCCATCACAGCCTTGACCAAGTCCAACTCAGCCAATTAGAAACCCTTTTGAAACCTCCCTTCCACTTGCTTCCTCCGAGAGTAACCATTATTCTAACTTCTAACTCTGTAGACTAATTATGTCTCTTGAAATATATCATGTGTCTAGTCTCATTAGGTAAATTATACACAATAGAATTACTCTAAGTGTTTAAGTTGAACAAATTCAGTGTTTTTCTTCCTCATTAAACAAGATTGTATGATTTAGAAAATTGAAGAAATATAACTGTATATGGTGAATTACATTTGTTCATTTGCATATGTTGAAATAACCTTGCACCCCTGGGATGAAAACAACATGATCATATGCAATTTTATTAATGTGTTTTGAATGTGACTTGCTAATATTTTATTAAGAATTTTTACACCTCTGCTCATCAGGGATATCAATCTGTAGTTTTTTTTTTTCCTTGACATGTTCTTTGTCTGGTTTGGGTATCAGGGTGATACCAGCTTCATAGAATAAATTTGGCAGTGTTTCCTCTCTTCCTGTTTCATGGAATAATTTGAGGAGGATTGGTGTTAGTAGAACTCACTGAGAATCCATCTGGTTCTGGGCATTTCTTTGTTGGAAGGTGCTTAATTGCTGTTTCAGTCTCAATGTTTGATATTAGTGTATTTAGGTTTTCTATATCCTCATGGTTCAATTTTGTAGGTCACATGTGCCTAGAAATTCATTAATATATTCTAGATTTCCCATTTATTGAAATATGAATTTTCAAAATATTCACCACATGCATAGAAGGACAAAAAATACACATGATCATCTTGATATATGAATAAAAATCCTTTGACAAAATACAGCATCCATTTGTGTTAAAAACACTAAAGAAACTAGGGATAAAAGGGACTTACCTTAATATGATAAAGGTTGTAAAAGCCAACATTATACTAAATGGAGGAAAACTGAAAGCATTTCTTCTAAAATCAGGAACAAACTAGGCTGTCCACTTTCACCACTCCTATCCAATATAGTTCTGGAAAACCTAGACACAGCAATCAAGCAAGAGAAGAAAATTAAAGAAATAAAAAATAGGAAAAGAAGAAGCTGGTTGACCACATGATTCTATGTGTAGAAGATATCAAAAAACTCCACCAGAAGAACTTTGAGAGCTGATAAACAAATTCAGCATATAGCAGAATACAAGATCAAAATATATAAATGAATATCTTTCTTATACTCCAATAATCAATCATGTTGAAGAAGAAATCAGGAAAGCAGTTGCGTTTGCAAAAGCCTCAAAAATGCTTGTGAATAAGTATAATCAAGGAGGTGAAATACCTCTACAATGAAAGCTATAGAATACTGAAGAAAGAAATTGAAGAAAACCTCAGAAGATAAAAGGCCTCCCACATTCTCAGATAGGCAGATTTAATATGATCAAAATGGCCATATTACCAATAGGGATCTGCAGAGTCAATGTGGTCTCCACTGAAATGCCAAATCACATTTTTCACAGAACAAGAAAATAAAGTTATAAAATGATATGTAATAATAAGAGACCAGTAATAGCCAAAGAAATATTGAGCAACAAGAGCAAAGCTAGAGTTATCACAATATCGCATATATATAGAGCAATAATAACAAAAACAGCATGGTATTGGCCTTAAAACACACACAGAAGACCAAGAGAATAGAAAAGAAAACACAGAGCCAAATCCATAGATACCTTCATCTGATCCTTCAAGAAGGTACCATGTGTAGCTGAAAAACATAATATTTTTAACAAATGTTTCTGGGAAAACTGGATACCTATATAAAGAAGAATAAAACTAGATTTCTATCTCTCACCCTGCACAAAAATCAACTCAAAGTGGATCATTGACCTAGGAATTATACCAGAAACACTGCAACTTCTAGAATAAAACACACTGTAACATATCAGTTTAGGCACCTAATTCCTAAATAAGACTTCCAAACCTCAAAAAATAAAATGAAGAATGAGTAAATAGGTGGCTTCAAATTAAAATTTTTCTCCACAGCAAAGGAAATGAGAGTATTAAAATACAGTCTATAGAATGGGAGAATATCTTCACCAGCTATTCTTTTGATAGGAGATTAATATAAAAACATGTAAAGAACTCAAAATACTTAATATCAAAAACAAATTCTGCCTAGCATGGGAAGACTACCATGATAAATACCTACATTAAAAAGAGGAAGGGCATAGCCAAGGCACAGTGGTGCAAGCCTGTAAACCCAGTGGCTCGGGAGGCTGATGCAGGAGTATTTTGAGTTCAAAGCCAGCCTCAGCAACTTAGTGAGGCCCTAAACAACACAGTGAGATCCTGTATCTAAATAAAATACAAAATAGCACTGGATATGTGGCTTAGTGATCATGTGCTCCTGAGTTCTGTCCCTGGTACCCCCCACAAAGTACTGCAATCAATAAATGGGCAAAAGAATTAAACATATTTTTCAAAAGAAGAAATACAAATGGCCAACAAACATAAAAATTGGTAAATATCCTTAGCATTCAGGGAAATGCTAATCAAACTACATTAAGATTTTGTGTCACTCAAGTTGAATGGTAATCATCAAGAATACATATAATAATAACTAATGCTGCTGAGGATGTGGGGGAAAAATGTGCACTCATACATTGTTGGTGGGACTGCATATTAGTGCAACTACTTTGGAAAGCTGTATGGAGATTCCTTAAAAGACTAGGAATGGAACAACCATATGACCCAGCAATCCAACTCCTTGGTAAATATCCAAAAGCATTATATGTGTACACAAATATTTATAGAATTGCAACCCACAGTAATAAAGTTACATAACCAGACTTTGTGTCCCTAAATGAAATTTATGGCATTTGCTGTAAATGGATAGAACTGGAGCCTATCATGCTAAGTGAAATAATCCAGACTCAGATATTCAAAGGTCAAATGTTTTCTCTTTTATGAACAAGAAATAAAGAATATAAAAATGGGGGATACCATGAAAATGGAGGGGAGAACTGTGGAGTTGAGACTAAGGAGATCAAGTAGGAGTGAAGAGGGATGGGAAAGAGGAAGAACTGAAAAATGAAATTGACTGAACTGTGCTATGCACATGGAGGAATATATCAAAATTAATTTCACTTATATGTATACCTTTAATGCACCGAATAAAAAAATAAATTAACAGAAGAAAAACCTATAGAGTAGAGGAAGGAAATTGGGGAAGAAGGGAGGCAAGAGAAAGGGGACAATGTGGAGACTGAAATAGAGCAAATTATATATACATGTATGTATATGTTAAAATGAACCCCACTATTATGCATAACTAAAATGCCCTAAAAAGTAAAAGAAATGTAACTCTACACTGGAATGCTACCTAAACTTTTGTATTCAATGTTGAAGAAAAAAATTGAATTTATTAATTTTAAATGGGAAAAATAAGAGTACCTATTCCACAGATTTCTTATGAATAGTGAATGTTTTCTGCATGTACATATGTATGTGTATTGATCTATTTATCTATGTACCTACATACCCACCGATGAATTCTGTAATGTGAGGCACTGAACACAGATTAGGCATGCAAACAATTATCATTGCTATTAGTGGAAATTTTTTAATGCTTAGAAATACCAAAAAATATATATTTAAAAAATTATTATCAATTAATATCATAACTAATGAAATCTACTGTAACTCTTTTCAAATACAATGGCTGCATTTTTAATGAATGCAATTATAAAAACTAACATAATGAACATCATGTTCTAGACAATTGATTAAACTGTCATACATTCCATTTTTTTTGTTATAGTGATTAATTCTGGAATATTTGAAAGTTTATCATCTGTATTATGTTGATTTAAAAATACTTCACACTGACATGGAAGTGTGTCAATAATTTGTCAGTACATTCATGACTCACATAAAGATATACATGAAAAGTCATTAATAGTTCTCAATCATTTCAATAAATGTCTGAATAAAGCAATGAGCCATGAAAGTTGCCTTTGATTTTTAAAAATAGTTTCAATATTTTATGATTATCTTTAAATGTAAATTGTCTATTATTTTAAAATAATAGTTATTAAGAATTTGACTCATAGTGGGATAGAGAAGGAGATCATGGAAGGTATAGATGAATTCTAGATAGGGAAGAGGGGTGGGAGAGAGCAGGGGATTAGTAAGGATGGTGGAATATGATGGACATCATTATACAAAGTACATGTATGAAGACTTGAATTGGGTGTCAAGATATTTTATATACAAACAGAGATACAAAAAGTGTGGTATTTATGTGTATTAAGAATTGTAATGCAAAAAATAATAATGTTACTTTAGATTAGGTAGAGGGAAGTGAAAGGAGGGGAAGGCAGGAGATGTGGGGATAAGAAAAATAGTAGAATGAAACAGCCATTATTACTTTATGTAGGTATGTGACTGTATGACCAATTTGATTCTACAACAGGTATAATCAGAAAAATGAGAAACTATATCCCATTTATGTATGATACATCAAAGTATATAAGTGCATTCTACTGTCATGCATAACTAATTAAAACAAATAAAAAATAAGATAGAAAAAAATAAAATACTAAATTAAAAAATTATGTAGGATTTTTTTTAGTTTAATAAGTATGGGATTTTGAAATGTGGTTACATGTTATAATTGCTGAAATATTTAGATGAAAAAATATGGGGGATATTTGTTTGTTTAGATATTTATTCATTTCTCATTGTTTACTTTGTTCTATTTTCCTGGTATATCTAGGTAATTATTTCAAGACTCTATTTTGTTAAAATGCTAGCAAGTTCATCATGATCTTATTGATATGGATCTTTCAGGGGTGATATAAGGGAATGAACTTGGGGTATTTTACCACTGAGATATATGCCTAATCCTTTTTTTATTTTTTACTTTGAGACAGAGTTTTGTTAAATTGCTGAGGGTCTTGCAAGGTGCCTGAGGCTGGCCTCAAACTTGTGATCCTCCTGCCTCAGCCTCCCAAGAGGCTGGCCTAAAGATGCACCACCACATCCATCATGGATTCATTCATAGTTAAATTAAGGCATAGTTTACACAACACACAACATTGTTTTAGTAAAAATTTAATGATTATTAATTACAAATAATTGCTTATCACCACAAACCAGTTTTTCAACATTTCTGTCACCTGAAAGAGATTCAGTTATCACTATTTGCAATAAATCTGTTTTCTCACCCTACACCCAGGAAACCACTAACTTATTCTTCCTATAGACTTGTCCTCTACAAACATGTCATATAAATAGTGTCATATAAACACTGTATGTGAGATCTTACACATCTGGCTTCTTTGACTTAGCATAAGGTTTGTGAGGTAACATGTGGTAAGATAAACACTTTGTTAATATTTATTGCCTCAGAGTATTCCATAGTTGATGGGCATATACATTATAAAAAGGTATCATTGTCTATAAGAAGTCTGGTGAAAGTAAGTCACAATCAAACCATGCTACATCTTGAAAGTCATATAAAATATTTGAGTTTACTCTAAAGACAGTGATGATACAAAATAAAGTATTTTTATATAGAAAATTAATTCATTCTATTAAAAATATTATTCACTTAATTGTAGTTATCACATATGTAAATTATAAAATGCTAAAATAATTTAAATTTTAATGTGCTATTTTTAATTATGTCTACATCATAATATAAGTGTAAAATTTTGTTTAAATAAAAAACTTCCTAATTAAATTTCTCTTTTTCTTACTCTTAGAAACATCTACTATTACAGAAAGTTCCCTGGGATTCTTACTTCCTAATTTTAATTTAAATTTTAAAATACAATGCATAGATAGATATCTACGGTGGTTAGTTCTTCACTTCATGCCCAGAATTATTCACTGAATAATGTGTTATGAGTATTTAATTCAGCAGGTTTAGTAGTGGCCTGGGCTGTTTTACTAGAGAAAAAATAAATAACCTGCCTGGAACTAATTACTGGTCAAGGCAAAGAGTATTAAGGTGGCTTGCCGCACTTGTCAGCATTTTTCATTGTTAAAAGTGAAATCCGTTGATGTATAATTTATTTAAGCAGTGTGAAAACTCCTTCTTTGTCCCTTCTGATTAACTTTGGCTTGAAGTCCACTTTATCTGATATGAGGATAGAAATTCCTGCTTGTTTACCTGATCCATGTGAGTGATATGTTTTTCTCATTCTTTCACCTTCAGTCTGTGGATGCTTTTGCCTATGAGGTGAGTCTCTTAGAGACAGCATATCATTGGGTCTTGTTTTCTATTCCAATCTGCCAGTCTATGACTTTTGATTCATGAGTTTAGGCCATTAATGTTCAAGGTTATTATTGATATATGATTTGTATTTCCAGTCTTTTGGGTTTATTTCTGTTTTTTAATTTAACTTAGTTTCTCCTTTGACTATTTCTTGAGTGTAGTTACTCCCTTTGTTGGTTTTCACTTTTTTTTTCATTTCATCCTCATGGAATACTTTGCTGAGAATGTTCTTTAGTGCAGGATTTCTAGTTGTGAACTTTTTAAACTTTTGTTTATCATGGAAGGTTTTATTTCATCTTCAAATCTGCAGCTTAATTTTGCTGGTTATAGAATTGGTTGGCATCATTTTCTTCCATACCTGGTATATATTGTTCCAGGACCTATTAATTTTCAGGGTCTGGGTTGAGAAATCAGCTAAGATTCAAATCGTTTCGCCCTATACATAATCTGATGTTTTTCTCTCACAGCCTTTAAAATTCTACTCTTATTCTGTATTGAAGCATTTTCATTATAATGTGCCTTGGTGTGGATCTGTTGTATATTTATGACCCAAACAATGAAGTATCTGTGTACATTAAACAAACCCTTCTTAATTTCAAGACTAAAACAGACCACAATACAATAATTCTGGGTGACTTTAACATATCTCTCTCACTGCTGCATACAGCCTTCAAACAAAAACTAAAAAAATAAAAAATAAACTATACAACTAAGTAATACTATCAATAATTTAGACTTAACAAACATATATAGAATATTTCAGCCATCAAAGAGTGAATACACTTTCTTCTCATCAGTACACAGATTCTTCTCCCAAGCATACAATATTTTAGGCCACAAAGAAACTCTTAGCAAAAAAAAAAAAAAAATAGAGATAGTACCAGACATTCTATCATATCTTAATGGGATGAAATTAGACATCAATGATTAAAAAAAATACAAGCTATAGCAACACTGGGAAACTAAATGATATGTTATGGAATGACAAATGAATAGCAGAAGAAAAGAGGGATGAGATTAAAAACATACTTGGAGGTAAATGAGAATAGTGATACAATATATCAAAATCACTGGGACACTATGAGAGGAGCACTAAGAGGAAAGTTTATTGCATTGAGCTCATGCATTAAAAGAATAGAAAGTTAATGAATAAATGACTTAACATCACATCTCAAAGCCCTAGCAAAAGAAGGACAAATCACAATACAAAGCAGTAAAAGAAAATAATTAAAATCAGAGCTGAAATCAATAAAATTCAAACAAAAGAATCAATTTTAAAAACTGACAAAACAAAAAGTTGGTTCTTTGAGAAAATAAATATAATTGATAAATCCTAAGCCACACTAATGAAAAGAAAGAGAGAAAAAACTCAAATTACCAAATTGATGATGAAAAAGGAATTATCACAATGGACACTACTGATATACATAAGGTGATTAGACACTATTTTGAAAATTTATACTCCAATAAAATAGAAAATCTCAAAAACGTCAACAAATTTCTAGAGACATATGACATACTCAGACTGAATTAGGAGGACATACACAATTTAAACAGAACAACTTCAAGTAATGAAATAGAAGACACTATTAAAAGCCTACCAACCAAGGACAGGTCAGGACCAGACAGATTCTCAGCCGAGTTCCACAAGACTTTCAAAGAAGAATTAACTTCAGAGCTACTCAAATTATTCCATAAAATGGAAAAGGAGTGAACCATTCCAAACTCATTCTATGAAGCTAGCATCACTCTGATCTCAAAACCAGACAAAGACACATCAAGGAAAGAAAACTTCATACCAATATCCCTAATGGATATAGATGCAAAAACTCTCAATAAAATTTTATGGCAAATCACATACAAAAACATATTAGAAAGGTAGTGCACCACAATCAAGTGGATCTCAGGGATGCACGGTTGTTTCAACATATGGAAACCAATAAATGTAAACCATCATATCAATAGACTCAAAAACAAGAATCATATGATTATCTCAACAGATGCATAGAATGCATTTGACAAAATGGAGCACAACTTCTTGTTCAAAACTTAAAAAAAAAAACAACCTAGGGATAGTAGGGAATATACTTCAACATTTTGAAAGCTATCTGTGCTAAGCCCAAGGCCAACATCATTCTAAATAGAGAAAAATTGAAAGTATTCTCAACAAAAACTGGAACAAGAGAGGGATGCCCTCTTTCACCACTTTTATTTAACATAGTTCTTGAAACACTAGCCAGAGCAATTATGCAGATGAAAGAAATTAAAGATACATGTATACGAAAAGAAGAACTCAAACTATCATTGTTTGCTGATGACATGACTCTATATTTAGAAGATCCAAAAAAAATTCCATTAGAAAACTTCTAGAACTAACAAGTTAATTCAGCAAAGTAGCATGATATAAAATTGACACTCCAAAATCAAATGTGTTCTTATACATCATTAATGAATCCACTGAAAGAGAAATTAGGAAATCTACCCCAGTCACAATAGCCTCAAAACATAAAATATTTGGGAATTAATTTAACAAAAGAGGTGAAAGACTCCTACAATAAAAACTACTGAACACTAAAGAAAGAAAATTAAACAAACCTAAGAAGATGGAAAGATCTCCCATGATCTTGGATAGGCAGAAATGACATTGTCAAAATGGCCATATTACCAAAAATTTTACACAGATTTAATGCAATTCCTACTAAAATTCCAATGACATTCTTCATAGAAATACAAAAAGCAATCATGAAATTTATTTGGAAAAATAAGAATCCCCGAATAGCTAAAGTAATCCTCAGCAAGAAAAGTGAAGCAGGAGGCATCACAATACCAGATATTAAGTTATGCTACAGAGTTACAGTAACAAAAACAGCCTGGTATTGGCACCAGACATGCAGACCAATGGTACAGAATAAAAGACAAAGAGATAAACCCACATAAATATAGTTATCTCATACTAGAAAAGGACACCAAAAATATACATTGGAGAAAAAATAGCCTCTTCAACAAATGGTGCTGGGAAAAATGAAAGTCCATATGTAGCAAAATGAAATTAAAGCCCTATCTCTCACTCTGCACAAAACTCAACTCAAAATGTATCAAGGACTTAGGCATTAGACCAGAAACCCTATATCTAGTAGAAGAAAGAGTAAGCCCAAATCTCTACCATGTCAGCTTAGGACCTGATTTCCTTAAAAAGACTAAGATCAAGAAGTAAAACCAATAATGAATAAATGAAATGGATTCAAACTAAAAGGCGTCTTCAGAGCAAAGAAAACTAAAATGTGAAGAGATAGCCTCTAGAATGAGACAAAAGCTTTACCACAAGTACCTCAGAGCATGAATCTCCAGGATATATAAAGAACTCAAAAACTTAACACCAAAAATAATGTTTTAAATAATCTGATCAATAAATGGTCTAAGAAATTGACCAGACACTTCACAGAAGTAGTACAAGCAATCCATCAACAAATATATGAAAAAAAAGTTTAATTACTCTAGCAATTAGAGTAATGCAAATCAAAACTACTCTAAAATTTTATCTCACTCCAGTCAGAATGGCAATCATCAAGAATACAAGCAACAATAAACGTTGGTGAGAATGTGGGGAAAAAGATACACTCATATGTTGCTGGTGGGACTGCAAATTGGTCTAACCATTATCAAAAGCAGTATGGCGATTTCTCAGAATACTTGAAACGGAACCACCATTTGACCCAACTATCCCATTCCTTGGTTTATACCCAAAGTACTTAAAATCAACATACTACAGTGATGCAGCTACATCAATGTTTATAGCAGCTTAATTCATAATAGCTAAACTAAGGAACAAAACTAGGTGTTCTTCAACAGATGAATGAAAAAGAAAAAGTGGTACATGTACATAATGGAATATTACTCAGCCTTGAAGAAGAATGAAATTATGTCATTTGCTGGTAAATGGATGGTGCTGGAGAATATCATTCTAAGTGAAATAATCCAGTCCCAATGACCAAAGGCTGAATATTTTCTCTGATGCTAACTCACAATAAGGGAAGGGAGGAAACTAGTGAATAGTAGAGGTACTTTGGATTAGACAGAGGGGGGAGTGAAGTAAGGGGGGGTATGGGGATAGAAAGGATAGTAGAATGAATTGGTCATTATTACCCTATGTGCATATGTGATTATATGACTGATTGTTGTTCTACATCATGTACAACCAGAAGAATGAGACTCTATACTCCATGTATGTATGATGTGTCAAAATTAATTCTACTCTCATATATAACTAGTGAGAACAAATTTTTAAAAAGTGAAATTCATAAAATGTACCTGGTCTTAGTGAAGCCCTTGGGGTTCTGCTCTTGGGGCTAATTATATAGCAAGAATCAACCTTAAATGAGAACACAAATGAAACTGTGCCCAACCTTCCTATACCTAATACTTTGATCAGCCTTTGGCAATGATTCCTTTGCTAACTTTAATGTGTTCACTATGTTGTACTCTATTTCTATAATAAATCACAGTTTATAAGCATTGACATTTTGTGGCCTGTTACTATTCTTTAGCAATGAAACCATAACTGACTGCCATCTTTAGAACATTTATTAGTCAATTCTGCATTACTATAATGACTTGTTAATTAAAAGAGTTTTATTTAGCCACAGTGCTAGAAATTCAACAGCATGACACTGGCATCAACTCCACTCTAGTAAAGAACTCATGTCTGATGGCAGGTGTGAGAAAGGGAAAGATCACACAGGCAAACAATATGCCAGAGAACAACTGGGTTCACACAATTGTTTTCAAGATCAATCCCCTAATTCACTTAATGAAAACCAATTTGAGCCCATCTCTTGAAAGTCCTAATTCCCAACATCATCACATGGGGACCAAACTCCAAACACATTAACCTTGGGTAATAAAATGCATCCAAATCATAGCAGAGCAGATACTTATTTTAGAGAGCATAGTTTTCCATCTCCTCAGAGCAATTAACAAAGCTTTCTCCCATATGGCTCAATTTAACCATATTTATCCCAATGAATGTGTTTCTCCTTCTAGATGCTCACCCAATTTTGTTTCCTTCTCTTTATTTTCATATAAATTAGTTCATACCACACTTAAAATGCCACAGGATTGAATCACAATTCTTTGGCATTTTTTTATCCACTCACACTTAATATATTTTCTGATGCCTAGTAACTGTTCGATAAATGTTGGATGGAAGAAAACATGCAAGAATGATTATCTTTATTTTGGGTTACTGCTCTTGAAATAACATTTCCTTAGCAACAAATAGTACAAAAGTATAGATGAAAACAATGTGGTTGTAGAAATGCCTTTGGTCATGAAAAGGAATTATGTGTGTGTGTGTGTGTGTGTGTGTGTGTGGTGTATGGTGTGTGTGTGTGTGTGTGTGTGTGTATGCCCATGCTACAGTTCATGACTAGTTCTATTACCAACTATTCATTTATTACCACAATTTAACCTGGTTATCACATATAGCAGAAGGCGTCATTGAACAAAAATGAAAGTGTGGCTCTAAATGTGCCAGGGGTGGTTAAATGGATTATAATGTGATATTGGCCCAGAGGCTCAAGCTAAAAATTACTCAATGGCCGGTTAGCTGATCTGAAAGGAGAGTACAATGGAAATTTTAAACAATTCACTGATAATCACCCAGGAGGGATTTGGGAAGTATGCTTTTAAAGATAACATTCACAAAAAATATTTAAAATTAATGCTTGAAAACCTTCAGCCAAATTTGTTTTAATCTCTATAATATGCAGAGTATTACAGTTTTCTTTTTTTACTGTTAGATTTTGCATTAGTCTTTCATGTTCATTTAAAGTATTGAAATGGAATGGAAATTTATACAGTCACTTTTGGAAGAATAATTTCAAGACATTAACCTGGCCAAAAATGACTACATTCAGCCAATGAATATACTGTTTGATGTTATGATTGAGTAAAATCATTGCCCGAGAAGCTATGCTCCATTAAAAAATATATTTTCCTCTCATCTCCACAGCAACCTGATTTTTAAATTAATGGAGATATTAACAATAAGAGTTTCAACCCTCTTCAAAACAAAACTAACAACAAAACTTTTGCACACAAACAACTATGTTGGCCTATTAAAACGGAGGAATTTAAAATCAAAAGTATTGTTGTAAAAAGTGTAATGGGCAACTGTGCTGATAAAATTAACACATCCTGTCCCTGAATCAAGAACTTGCTGATAAAATGTTACTTTTTAATCTTTTGAGTTAACTCAGGTGTGTTTATTCTATTAACATTACATTTTGCAAATGACAGTTCAGTTTTACTAAGTACATTTCTTCTGGTTTTCACAATGTATTCCAGAGAAATATGCATATACATTTTCCCTGGAATATCTGAATGGTAAAATTTCATTTCATTTCTTTCTTCAGTAATTTAACAATGTTATTACTCAATACGTAAGAGAATAATGAATTCTGTCTTTGTTTTGCAGGTGTTAGTTCCTTTTATTTTTTCAAATAATGGGGAATGACAGATCACAGCACTGAATATTCCTTTCTCTGATACATGTATCATATATGTGCTCTACACTTTTAAATACTAATAGATTTAGGTATGGATATTTTACATCAGTTATTTAAACAGGCAATCTAAACACTTAATTATTATTTATAACAGCCAATGTATCACCTCTGCCATTTAACAGTTCCTGATCTACCACTCAAAGCTGAATCATCCTCCTTTGTTCCAACTGCTCCTAGTGCATACCTCTATCAGCATCCATAACACTTCAAATCCAATCTGTTTCTTCATCTGCCTCCCATACTGGGAAAATTTCCACAAAGAGCTTAATTTATTTGTTGTGCTGTTAAGTTTCCAGAAAAAATGTGTGAGAAATAACTAATTCTCTCAATATTTGAAAAGGATTGGTCATTGTGACGGTGATTTTATGTATCTGTTTTGAGTATGTCATGTATTTAGATAAGATGGGCATTTGAATCTGTGAACTTGGTAAAGTATATTACTCTCCTCAATCTGGTTTGGATTGATTGAAGCCAAATTAATTGATAACCTAAATCTATCAATCCAATAAGTTGATAGTCTGAGTAAGAGAAAAGGTGGAGGAAGGTAAGATTTGCTGTTTTTCCTACCTCAATGCTTGAACTTTGACATATCTTGTCCTGCCCTCAAGCCCTCAAGACCTGGTGGTCAGGTCTTCAGATGTTGACTGAATTATACTGGGTCTCCAGCTCTTAGAAGGCAGATCATATGACTTCTCAAAGTTCCTAATATTCTGAGTCAATTACTTACAATAAATCTATGTATCTATTATCTATTTATCTATCTAATCTATCTCCTATTGGTTTTATTTCTTTGAATAACATTGACTATAACTAATTATTCATTGTATAACCTTATAAATTTATTTGACATTTATCTTAAATACAATTGTAAGAGTTATGCCTATAATAATTTGATTTGTGGGAGTAGGTAGCAAGTTACTTCTGAAAAAGACGAATTAAGCAATGTGTTAAACCACAAATTTGGAAAATTTTTGGCTCAAAGGGTAAAGAAATTAATTGCTTTTATTTCATTTATATAGAAGTTATCTTTCCAATTAACAGATTAAAGACATTCCTTTATCATATCATAACTTTCTAAGAGGAAGTATAAATAAAACTTAAAGAAAACAAAATATCTCAATATGATAAAGCTGTCACTATTAATATATATTCACTATATGGTTATTCTAAACAAAGAATCAACATCTTTCATCATTGACTTACATAACTGGGCCATACAATTATTTTTAATAACCAAAAAATTTTTTGAAGTTCTTACTAGATATTCAATAAATTTTTAATTAGTTGTTACAAGTTCACATATCAAAGTGTACTGAAAATGGTAGTCTTATAATATGATCAGCAGAACAACCTTGCCTTCCATAAACATGTCTTTGTGTCAATTTCAAGATATATAAATATGTGACATGGCAAGTGGAACTTTAGAGATAAAATATAGGTTTATGATCTTAACAGAGACGGAGATATTATCTGCAATTAAAAAAGGGGCACTCAATATAATAGCATGAACTCTTAAAAGTGGAAGAGGAAGGAAAGTAAGTCAACTAGAGAAACGTTATGGTAGAAAAATAGCAAGAGATTAGGAATAGATTCTCCCCTTGAGCTTTCAGAAAGAGACACAGATTTAATTCATATTATACAAACCGTAAGAAAACAAATGAGTGTTTTTAAGCACTTAAATTTGTGGAAATTTGTAATGGGAGCAAAATAAAACTATTTCAGGTGGCCTAGAGAGAGAGAATAGCTGGTGCTCATTGAGCACTTACTGTGAATGAAGGACATTACAGATATTGTTGCATTTAATTATAACATCAATAATCTTTATTTGTATAGATAAGACAATAGAGGCTACATAACTATTCAAAATTAGCCAGCTAAGTGGTAGATTCTTGATTATTCAAACAGCCTAACTCTGAGCCATTTTTAACTAGCATACTACTCTGTTTCTCAACAGGAATTATGTGAAGAAAGTAAGTTAATGATAAAATTATATCAAGAATTATAATTTGTAACAATATAGATCTCAAAGGATCAAGACTTTTCAACTGTAATTTGTTTACCTTGTGGAAATAACCTTAGAAATTGATTTTTTATTGTATGAGATCTAACCTTTAACAATTTTTAAGTTATACAGAGTATCATTATCTATGAATATAATGTTATTCAGCAGATTTCTAGAACCTGATCTTCCATAACTGAAATTATACCCATTAAACAGGAATTCCCCATTACCCCTTCTCCTAGCTCCAGGAAAAAAAAAATTCTATACTGTATTCCTATTAGGTTGACTATTTCCAATAGTTCGTATGAGTGGAAACATACAGCATTTATCTTTCTGCAATTTACTTATTTCACTTAATATAATGCTCTCCAGGTTCACACATATTGTAAAAATATGACAAGATTTTCTTATTTTTATGGTTGTATGGTGTTCCATTGTATGTATATACACACTTATCCATTCATCTGCCTATGTACCTTTGTGTATATTCCACATCTTGGCCATGGTGACTAAAGCTGCAATCGATACAGGAGTATCAATATCTCTTTGTAATATAAACTTTGAATAACTATCCACAAGTAGAATTTCTGGGTTCTGTTTTTAAATTTTTGAGAAACAACTAGACTATTTTTTCATAGCAGCTTTACCATTTTACACTCCTATCAATAGTATTCAACAGTTCAAGTTCTCCATATTCTTGCCAATACTCCTTATTTTCTGTTTCTATTCTTGTTTTAATTTTAACAGTCACCTTAACAAATAAAATATGATAATTTTGACTCTGATTTCCATTTCCCCTATTGGTCCTTTGTATGTCTTCTCTGGAAAAATGACAAGTCAGCTCCTTTGCCCATTTTTATTAAATGAGTGTTTTGGAGGAGTTTTTGTTTGTTTGTTTGTTTGTTTGTTTGTTTTTTCTTACTGGGTTGTAAGGCTTTTAAAATATTTATTGTTTCCTTTGACAAGAAGTCAGGGAAAGAACTTGATTACTCACACATAGGAAGGAAAAAAATCAAGAAATGCCTGCAATCCATGATGAAACAGTCCTCCCAGCGTCAAAAAAAGATGCTACACCAGATAATCTCATTTACATATGCCCCACTTGACACCACATATGTGGGACCATAAGCATATTCCACAATGGGATTTATAATTTCAGCACCACTGGGTACATTGAACACAAGTGTTGTAAGACATCCTATTCTAGGAGGAACAAGCCCAGAGCCTGGGTTATTCTGGACAGTTACTTCTTATCTTTGCTTGGCATTTTCTAGACATTCTACATGGAGTTAACCTGAGAAGTACAGAAAAGAGAGAGAACACCAAAGTTTCAGCAAAGATCGCCTGTCCTTCAATGTTAATGAATTTCTTGGTGTATACTTGTTCACTGTGGTCATATGATTTTTATTTTTGTGGCATCCATTGTAAAGTCATCACTTTCATTTTTAATTTATTTGAGTATTCTCTCTTTTTTCCTAAGGTAGTCTAGTTAAGGCCTTACCATTATTTATCTTTACAAAAATTCTCTTAGTGTCATTGATTTTTTTTAAATTCCCTATTCCTTGTTTCTGCTCTAATATTTATGGATTCTTGGGGCTTTCTTTGTTTTTCCTTTTCTAGCTCTTTGAGAAGTAATTACATGATTTATTTGAAATTTTTCTCCTTTTAATTTTTTTAGCTTTTGGTAGACTTTCATTTTACTTATTTATATGTGGTGCTGAGAATCGACCCAGTGCCTCACACATGTTAGGCAAGCACTCTACCACTGAGCTACAATCCCAGCCCTTCCTCTTTTTATTTATTTTTTAGTACCAGGGGTTGAACTCAGGAGGACTCTACCACTGAGCCACATCCCCAGCCCACATTTTGTATTTTATTTAGAGACACAGGGTCTCACTGGGTTGCTTAGTGCCTTGCTAAGTTGCTGAGGCTGGTTTTGAACTCATGATCCTCCTGCCTCAGCCTCCCGAGTCACTGGGATTACAGTGGATACACAGTGCCTCTCAGCCCTTCCTCTTTTTAATGTAGTTATTTATTGTGGTAATCTTCCTCTTAGTAATGCTTTTGTCCATCCAATATGTTTTAGTGTATTATGTTTATATATTTGTGTGTTTTAAAATATTTAATAATCTCCCCTTTGATTTCTTCTTCACTTTGGTTTTTAAGGAATGTGTTGTTCAATTTTCACCTATCTGTGAATTTTCCAGTTTTCCATCTGATATTGCTTTCTAGTTTTATGCAATTAGGTCAGAAAACATACTTTGAATGATTTTAATCTTCTTAAGAATTCCTTTCTGATGTAACAAATGATCTGTCCTGAAGGATGTTTCCTTTGTGCTTCAGAAGAATGTAGATTTTTACTGCTGTTGGGTCAGATGTTCTGCATGGGCCTTTAGGTCCATTTGATCTATAGTGTTCAAGTCTACTGGTTCTTTAATGATTTTCTCTTTGAATGTTCCATAAATTATTGAGTGTGAGGTACTAAGGTCTCTTTCTATTATAGTAATCCTATTATTTTTTAGATATGCCAATAGTTGCCATACACAATTATGTCCTCTGAAGTTGGGTACATATATGGTTGTAATTGTTATATACTAAGGATGAATTTACCCTCTTATTATTATTATTTTTATCTCTGATGGCAGTTTCTGAATTAATGTCCGTCTTTTCTATGTATTAGATACTTCTGGTTTTAATTATCATTTGCGTGTAACATCTCTTCCCATGATTTTTCTTTCAATCCATGGATGTTCTTAGAGCTAAAGTGATTATCCTATAGATTGCATATAATCTTATCTTTTTTTTTTTAATTTGACCACTCTGTATGTTTTGGTTGGGAAGGTAAACACATTTATATACAAAATTATAATTTATAGGGATTATTGCTATCTTCTTAATTATTTTCTATCTTTTAGTTCTGTGCCTTTTTTTCCTCTCCGGTTGTCTTTCTTTGTGCTTCTATATTTTTCTTGTACTGATATGTTTGGGTTTCTTTCTCTTTTCATTTTGTTTCAATTACAGGTATTTTCATTGTGATTACCAGAGATCTTACATAAAATACAGTTTTAGTTGCCTATCTAAGCTGATAACAACTTCAGTCAAATTCAAAAAATAACTCTTAATTCTCCACCCTTCACAATTTATACTATTGATATCCAAATTCATATATCTGTATTTGGACTATCCATTAACATATTTTACATTTACAATATTTTAAAAATTTTATCTTGTAACTATTGTGCTATAATTGAAATGATTTAGGCTGAGATTGTGGCTCAGTGGTAGAGTATTTGCCTAGGATGTGTGAGGCACCGGGTTTTATCCTCAGCACCATATACAAATAAATAAATAAAATAAAGGTATTTTGTCCATCTACAACTAAAATATTTTTAAAAAATTGAGGTGATTTACTCATCACCAATTCAATATTATATTATTCTATATTTTGCATATATTTGCCTTTACAGAAAGTTGTGTATTTAATATGGCTTCATACTACTCTTTAGTATTTTTTTGTTTCAACTCAAATCACTTGTATTAACATTTCTTGTAAATCATGTCTGGTGGTAAAATACTTAGTTCCACTTATCTGGGAAACTACTTCTCCTTCATTTTTGAAATATAGTTTAACCTGATATAGTATTCTTGGTTGGCAGTTTTATTTTTCTCCCACCACTTTGAATATATCATTCCATTTACTTCTGGCCTTTAAGTTTCTGTCTGAAAAATCCAACAATAATCTTCTGGGGGTTTATATGTATTTGGCAAGTTTTTTTTCCTCTTACTGTTTTCATAATTCTCCCCTTGCCTTTGATTTGACTTTGAACAATTTATTATAACATGTGTCAGTGTGGATTTCTGTGGATTTATCTTATTTGGTCTCTTGTATTTGGATTTTGAGATTTGGGAATAAGTGTTATGTCGTTTTCTCTTTCTATTATATTTTTGAAATTTCCACAATGAGCACATATGTCTGATGCATTAAGCTTTCTGTACTTTTTTTCTTATTTTATTTTACTCCTTGGTTCTTTTCACTGGATAATTCTGGATTACCTCTTTTTAAATATTTTTTTTTAGTTGTAGATGGACATAATACCTTTATTTATTTTTCTGTGGTGCTGAGGATTGAACCCAGTGCCTCACATGTACTAGGCAAGTGCTCTACCACTGAGCTACAGCCCCAGCCCCTGGATGATTTCTTTTTGAGTTCATGAATCCTTTCTTGTGCTTGATCAAGTCTCCTGTGGAATGTTTCTAGTAAATTTTAAAGTTAACTTATTGTATTATTTATTCTCAAGATTTCTGTTTTTTATATATTTTTGTTAATATTTTCATTTTGTTCATTCATTTTTCCTCTGACATCATTGAGCATCTTTATATTAATTTTGAACTCTCCATTAGATAAATTATATAATCAACATGAGGGGCAATTTCAGGAGGTTTATTTGTTCCTTTGGGTCATATATCTCTTTATCAATTTTCCTTGATTTGTTTGGTGTCATCTGCATATTTGAGAGAACAGCTATCTACTAAAATCTACATGGAGCAGGCACCGTGATGCATGCTTATAATCCCAGTGGCTTAGGTGGCTGAGACAGGAGGATCATGAGTTCAAAGCCAGCCTCAGCAACTTAGCAAGGCCCTAAGCAACTTATTAAGACCCTGTCTCTAAATAAAATTTAAAAAGTTTGGGGATGTGGTTCAGTGGTTAATCACCCTGGGTTCAATCCCTGTTACAAAAAAAAAAAAAATCTACATGTTCTGGGAGAGGACCATCACCAACTATCTTGGTCAAAGATTTAGGTTATCCTGTCAAACTTTCATACTGGTTCAACCTTGTTTGGCAGAATATTGCCTAAAAACAATAATGTGACACTACTGAACATACTACTTCCTCATGGGTGATTCAGCCTGAAATGTCGTCTAGTATAAATTTACCTGATCTATAGAGTACGGTAATAATCCAATATCTTCCTATTATGATTGCAGTGATGGTTAATGAAATAGTGTTATATATAATATCCTTAATATAATTTGGGGTTCCCAGTCCAGAGGCCCCAATACACTAGGCTTACCATTCCTGGCCTGATGACCTTCTGTCACATCTCACTCAAGCTGACTTTAGATAGGTGCTGCTCCAGAGAAAAGCCTGAGAATTTGTGGAGTATAAAGATGAAGGTGAAAATTAAGAGGATGGCAGGAATCTAATTAATCATCAACATACAATAATTCCTTCTGATCCCCCATCATTTTTAACTCCCCCAGGTGATTTTGTATGCTTTTTAATAGCTTCTTCAATTTTATTCCTACTAACTTCTACATCTAATACTTACCTTTTGGGCTCTGAGTGACCAATTGTTTTTACCCACTTATAATGGATAAGCTATATCTATCTCTCTCTCTTGACTTCTGTGTGAATTCCAAATGAGATGTTAATTTCCTTTCCAAATCTCATTCTATTAATGTATAAATAAATCATTTCATTATGTATGAGTCATATTTAAGGTAAATAAAAATGCACTTTCAGTGAAAATTTTGTGTTTATTAAAAAATCTCTTAGTTCATTGGATGAACTATATGTCTTATTCAAAACACTGAAAATTGTAATAACCATACGTGATTTGAAGTTATTTTAAAAAGATTTGCTTTCATTTGCCTAGAATTCTAAAAACAGTTTCCACATCAACAGCTTAAAATATTTTTTTAAGATGGCAATATTTTTACAAGTTTACTTATTTATTTTTATGTGGTGCTGAGGATTGCATCTGCATCCAGTGCCTCACACATTCTAGGCAAGCATTCTACCATTGAGCTTAAAATGTTTTTTAGAATCATATATTATAGAAAGCAGAAATACTTAAATATGAATATTTCTTTATCATGAATAACTTTATTTGATTTGTTTAAATAAATATGTTATAAAGAAACTAAACAAACGCACAACAGGTATTTTTGTGGCCTGAACTCAACATAAAGATTTTATTCTGTTTTCCATTGTAGAGCACTGTATGAAATTAAACAAAAAATTTAAGTCAGAATAATATATATTGATCAGTGTGTAAAAATATAAATACAAATAGTATGAATTTCCAGTGTTTAATATTTTGTTCTTCACTACTATTCCAACATAAATTGATTTTTACTTACTCCATGCCTCTGTTAAGTCAATATGATCATTTGAAAAATGAGAATATTGGTTTTATCAGCCTAAGACCAAGCAACTTGGTTAGTCATCAACATTTTCTCTCATATCCTTCAAGAATACTTAATTAACTGAATACATTTTTATTTTGTAGAAATACTTCAAAATATGGACTATGGGTAGATATAATTATTTTATCTAAACATTTTGACTATTTGTTTCTAGTCATGGTAGAAGAATGAAGTATTAAAGTGGACAGTGTTTCATCTGGAGATGGGAACACCTTTTTCACTAAGTGTGTTATATGAGTCAATTTTTTATTCCATGAATTATGTTAGGAATCTGAGGTGTTAATTTTGAGTTGTAAAAGATGAGGAACATAATAATCATAAGTACCCATTTCATGTAATTTTTGGAAGCAAGTAGATATAAATAATAAATGACATGAAGTTAAACTTAGTATACTTATTGCACATGTTTTAAAAAGAAATATATATTCATATATATGTATGAATATATATTGAGAATAATCTATGTCTTCTAACAAAAAAATAATTACACAAAATCTAAGATTTATGGACTGAATAAACTCCATATTTGATTTATATTTCATTAAGTTTGTTGGCCTTATAAAGTGATGGCATTACAATACCTGAATAATTATATCTTTAAAATGAGTTGCATATTATTGAAAAGGATTAATCCATCTAAGTTTAGATCCAGAAGAAGCATTTTCATTTAATGAACTAGGCCAGCATTTCTTAAAGCATAGTGCCTGGATCACTAATTTCATGGGATGCTAATAGGCATTACATGGAAAAAATATAGTTCTTGGGTTATCTTCTGTTTTAAACAGGTTTTATTCCTGCAATATTGCATAAAGCTTTAGTATGCTGATGTTCATTGTGAATTTCTAAGAATGTTATATACCATGCAACATTTCTCAAATGTATTTGACTACAGGAGCCTTTGTTTCACTGAGCAGTTTTTTTTAGTAAGTGGCCCATGAATCACTCTTCTTGGAATGCTTGCTTCTGCATAGTTGAAAGAGAAGCTAAAAGTGAAATAGGAGAAATAGAAGAGAGTGGAAAGATAAAATTAAATAACAATCTACAAGCACCCTAGGGATAACCTGATGCCTAGCACAGTGCTTAATAGTTAAAATATATATTTTTAAATATTTGTGAATTGAACGGAAAGGCAAATACATGACTATAATACTATAATCACTCTTCTTTACAGATCAGAGAATTGAATTTAAGAAATCAATGTCCAGTGTTACAGCTAAAAAGCACTGGTTTTATAGACAGGCACACCTAAACCTAATTCTACTAGTAGGTTACTCAGATAAAATAAAGAACCCAATTGATCAGCTTTCTTAATTTCTTAACTGTAAATAAAAGTATCTAAATTTCCTTTCGCCATTACAATTAAATTTACTATTGAACTTTAAAGTTTCTTACCACACAGTAGGTTTTCTTCAAATGATGGTTTTCTTCCATCCAAAGAAAATTGAACTTTGATTCCAAATTATCAAGGAGGAAAACATTTCAGATATAAGAACAACAGAAAATCGGATTCTAATCTCTACTCATGTATGTTCCAGCTGTGCAGCTTTGTGTAGTCCTTAATTTCTCTTAATTTTGGTTCTATTTACATAAAATGAGAATAAAATTACCAAACTTAAAGTATGGCTGGGATGATGAAAATAAATAGTGCTTAGCAATGACCTGGCACAGAGTAGGCCCTCATAATTAACAGCAATTATTCCTGATTTCTGAGATTTTTGAATGAAAAAAACTGTTTAATAAGCATCAAACACATTGCAAAATTTTTGAGAATATTTTAATTCATGATTTTAGACAAGTTTTCAACTCATAGACTCTATTCAAAGGGGAAAATGTCATTACTACATAAGCAAAGAGATAATTATTTTGTAGACCATGTAGAAAATTCTTAACACTCAGAATGTAGTCAATTTAGAATCCATTTATCTTTTTTACTAGCCTAAATAGCAATAAGTCATTTAGGAAATATGGTAGTAATAATTAAATCATCTGGGACCAGAGATGATGATGGTCGGGTAATAGATGAGCAAGGAAAAGTAATGATGATTATAGTTATACCTCAACTTTGTTAGGTTACATTTTTTTGACTTTTCTTCTTTTGTTTCTGAGCTTTCATAATTTTAAAAAGGCTTATTGTTTTCTTGTCCTTCAATGACAATCCTGTAAGATAAAATCACATTCCCTTCAGCACATAAGCACAAACATTCATAGGAACAAACACACACACATATAAACACACACATTCTTTTACTACAACATAATAGCCAAATAGATTTTATTTAGTATCTTCCAGGTTAAAAAATAATCTTTGAAAGGCTGACACTTTCTTAGTTACCCTATTGACTGCAAGGCAAATTCTCTCACTTGAGTTATAAAGCCCAGGAAATAGAGGTTTATAATGGCAAAGATGACAGCCTTTTAACTAGAATGGCATGAGCACACCACTATAATTTTACTTTTTGTCTAATTCTGACAAGAGCCTCCATAGATCACAGTTAATGGCACTCTGGGGTTTCAACATTTCCAAAAAGGGCCATATAATTCAGTGAGCATCTAGTGAGTATCCAGTACACATGTCAGAAAAAGAGGAAAGGAAGGGGTTGGCATTTTCCTCAAATGCCACCAGTCTGAGCTGTACTGAGAACATGATGGAAACACTGAGAAGAAAACAATGGCCACTGGCACAGAATTCTGTAAAGTTTTTGGTTTTTTTTTTTTTCTGTCAGTTTTTTCAGTTTAGCTGCTATATCTGTTAAGGCTTTATTAATTTATTTGGATTTTTCCTTTTAATCTCTTTAATATTTTGGTTACACTTGTGTGTTTTCCTGAGTGCAGGAGACAATGGGCTTTAGATGTTAAATGAAATTGTTGACTGTTGGTAAGCAAGGTGCTAGGTTCATTAGCATCAATCTTCCAAACTGTCTTTATTTCACCCATTTAGTGTTCTTATCATTTTCCAAGAGATGTTAGAATAAAACATATTATGAATGAACTAAATAATTATCCCACCCTTATTTCCCAAACAAAAAAAAAAAAACCCAAAGCAGAAAACACTTCAAATAACTGTAAATTTAGGTGACCATTTGTTTCCCACAAAAGATGGCAAAGTTTTGTTGGTGAGAGTTCTGAAAACTTTGTATTCTGAAGAAATTGAGTTTGTTGTTATAGGAATAATTCCTTATTTCATATTTCTCCTCCAAAAATACCCAAAGCATGAATATTTTAGAGTTATTTAAATTCAATAAGAAATGGTTTTTAGACTTCTGTTAGTAGTTTGTAAAGTGTAATAAAATTTTTAGAAAATATTTCTTTATTATTCACTTTGTATCATTATAATGAAATAACCTGACATATTCTACCTATAAAATAAAGAGAAGTTTATTTAGCTCATTCCTTCAGACTTTCAAAGTCCAAGTTTGGGTACCTACATTGGTTTGACTTTACCTGAGGATTGCATCTTATCAAAGCAGGAGTTTATGAAGAAGCAAATGGTCAAGTATAGAATCAGAGTGGAGAGGAAAAGAGCAAAAGAGTAGGTGGAACCTACTCTTTTTAGGAGAACTCAAAAATTACAAGAGAACTACCAGGAAGTTCTACAAAAAGTATCTTATGCCCCCAACAACCTAAAGACCTTCCACTAAGCCTCACCTTCTAAAGTTTTCACCACTTCTTAATAGCACCACCCTGGGGTCCAAACCATCAACATATGGAAATTTGGGGAATACTCAACAGCCAAACCATAGCAATTTCCTTTAACAAAGTTCAAAAATCAAGGATTTGAAGTGCTACTATAAGTTTTGATAGGAAAAAAGTATAATGATTTTGAGAGTATGGGGATATTGAAATACTAATGATGTTCTATTCCCTAATCTGGATGGTACTTACATGGGTAGATTCACTTTCAATCAGTAATTCAGTCACATATGCCTATTTTAGGTGTTTTGTGAGTATAATATGTAAAAAGTGTGAATAAAATTGAACTGTAAAAATTGCAATAAAAATTTGGTCTATGCATTGTTTGAGAGGAAATTTTAAAGCCCACAGCCAAAAAAAAATGTTAACACAAGAGAAACTTTACTTTCTACATATTGATACAGGTTACTTTAATTTTAATTGAAATTTCACTGTTACCAGATGAATAAGAAACATTTCTTTCCTGATAAATTGTTGTTCATGTCTCTTTATAAGTTTGTTATGTTGAAATTCTATAGTTTATTTCATGAATTATGTAAGTTTCTCAAGTACATGTTAATTAATGGCAAGAGTGATGTCAGCAAGATGGTGGAGTAGGTTATCATCGTTCCACAAAATAACAATAATTATTCAGCTATCTGGGAGCAAAAAATAGCTCTGGAGAGCTCAGGGGCCAATTTAGGAAGCTGCAACAACACACTAGAGCAAAAGCTGAAGAATAATTGCACACAAAGGATAGGAAGGACAGTTTCATTTTGCATACATTATCTCATCTCCTAGGTTAGGAAGAGGGAATATCCCAGTATTATGAGATCCCATGAGTAAATGAGAGAAGCTTGGATAACTGGCCTCCCTATACTTTTGGGGAAGCCACTCAACATAGCTAGAATTCAACAGAAACAGGGAACAAAGTCAGAGACTATCAGGATCAGCAATGTAGCAGGAACCTCAACAAATCCCAGTGACATCCTCTGCAGAGAATTTCAACAACCTTCATTGCTGACAAACCTCAACATCCCTGTGAATCCCTGCAGCTTTCAGCACTGAAGATCCCCATAGTGTTCATCATGGTAGAGCCCAATTCCTGCTCTGCATAAGTCCACAGCATCTTTTGTTGCTGGGAATACAAACAGCCAACATAACCACAAAAACTCTTGAATCTTTTCTCTGGTCCCTAGCATTAGCTTTAACTTTCAATGTTGCATGCATGCCTATATCTGATCTTGCAGCTCTGTGCATGCATGAAGCCAAGCCTGATTCTTCTGCCAAGACCTCACAACCATATATGCATGCAAAACTGAATCCTGAAGCCACATGCAAGTACAGTGGCAGCTGCAGTCATTTATAACTCTTATTGCTAACCCCGCTTGGCACTTTGCACATGTTCAAACCACCAGTCTTATCCCCCATAGCAGTGCAACAACATACAGCCACCCCCAACTCCCACTACTGGTGCCAATGAGCAGCTGGTCCCTATAACTGCACATATGCACATCATCAGTGCTAGTGCTTGCAGCTGTATGAAACCATGTCGTCAATCTCCACCATCATGCCTGAAACTTGTCAGACCTGATTTCTGTAGCAAAGGATGTAACTGTAGCTGGACAAAGCAGCTGTGGATATATACTTTTGACTCTAGCCCATATCACTTGTAGTCAGAGCAAAAGCACCATTGAAAACCCCAAAATCTTTCACACCTACTCCATTAACCACATCATGGCCCTTATTGACAAGGACCATTCAGCTGCCATTATCACAGACCCTGGAAGCTTGATCAATAAAACAACACACCTACCTGAGTCCAGAGCTGTTACACTCTCTTCCAGTTATTACTTATTACCACGAGGTGCCACAGTGTGCTCCTTTAAGTGAAAGGTCTTTTCTTACCAAAGCAAGTCCATAAAGTGTCAAATTGGTAACTGCTTCTTTAAAAGTGCAGACAATTGTGCAAGGCTATAAGGATCAAGAAAAATGAAGGAACCAGGAAACCACAAGAGGAATACAATAAACTTCCAATAACCAATACTAAGGCAATGAATCTGTGAATTACTTGGCAAACAATTCCAATTAATTTGTATAAAAAGTGCAGCAAGCTTCAAGAAAGCACAGATAAGTACATTAACAAATCATGAAACTGTTGTAAGAACAAAAGAAGTTTTAATAGAATCAAACAGAATTTCAGAGTTGAGATCATAATGACTATAGTAATAAATACAATAGAACATTTTAATAAGTTCAAATAAATGAAAGAATTAGTAAACTCAAAAATAATTTATTTAAAATCAGATAATTGGAAAAAAGAATGAAAAGTAATGAAGAAGCTAAGAGAATATGAGGCACCATCAAAAGAACAAATATTTGTATTATGGAATCCTCAAGGAAAAGAGAGAGAGGGAGAAAAGTAGCTTTGTAAAAGAAATAATGGCTGGAAATTTACCAAATATGGCAAGATATATGGACATCCAGATACAAAAACCACAAAAGTTCCCAAATAGTGTCAACTAAAGAATTCTTCACTATGACACAGTATAATTAAAATATCAAAAATCAAAGACAAAAAAAGAATATGAAAACAACAACAGAAAAAAAATATATTATTTATAAAAAAAAAATTCTACAAAACTACCAGGAGATCCCTCAGCAGAAACATTGCAGGCCAGGAGAAAGTAGAATAATATATTCAAAATGCTGAAAGAGAATAACTGCCAAACAAGAATACTTTACCAGGTAAAGCTGTCTTTTGGAAAGGAGGGAGCTACAAAGATTTTCCCATCAAAACAGAAGCTGAGAAATTATATCACCACTGTGTTTGCCTAACAAGAAATGCTAAGTAGTGTTCTTCACATTGAAAAGAAAGAGTTTTAAAAAGTTACATGAAAAACATGAAAATATAAACCTGACAAATGAATGTAAATATGTAGTCAAATTCAGTATACACTAATATTGTAATAGTGGTGTGTCAATCAAGTCTTACAAAATACAAATCACCAAAATCTTATTAAATATATTTTTTGAAACTAGAAGTCGATGACAGAGAGATAACTGGAAAATTCACAAAAATGTGAAAATTAAGAATCTCCTGAATAACCACCCACTTCAATAAAAAAAAAGAATAGAGAATATTTTGAGACAGATGGAAATGGAAGCACAGCAATACCAACGCTTATAGGATGCAACCAAACATTATTAAAAGAAAAGTGTACAGCAATGAATAGTTACCTGAATAAAAAGGAAAGATATCAATAAAACAATCTAAGTTTATAACTTAAGGAACCAGAAAAATAAGAAAACTAAATACAAGTAGAACATGAGGAAGGAAATAACAAAGATCAGGTCAGAAATAAATGATAGAAACTAGAAAAATAATTGAAAAGATCAATGAAAGTAAAAGTTGGGCTTTTTTAAAAGAGGCTAGAAAATTTTCAATGAATTAACCAGGAGATATGAGATAATAATCAAGTAAATTAAATCAGAAATAAAAAGAAGACATTGCAATTAACATCTCTAAATACAAAAGATTATAAGAGACTACCTGAATATATGCCCCAAACTGGATATCTTAGAATAAATAAATAAATTTTTAGAAAAGCATGCAACTGTCAAGAAGGAACTATGAAAAATTTTAAAAATTGAAGCATATCAATAATAAGGAAGAAGTTGAATAAAAAAATCTAAAGTATCTCAACAAAATAAACATCAAGAGAAGCCTCACTGGTGAATTCTATCATACACTTAAAGAATTATTGCCAACATTTTTTTCATTCACTTCTAAAACATTGAAGAAGTATATTCCCAAAAATATTTTATAAGATTTTAATTACCCTTATAAAAAAGGCAGACAAGGACACTACAAGAAAACAAAATTATATGAAAATACCCTGTGTGAACACAGATGCAAAATACCAGCAAACCAAAATTAATAACATATTCAAAATATATTGTACCATAATCAAGTGATATTTATTCCTGAGTTACAAATAGATGGTATTCAAATATGCAAAAAAACCAATAAGATACAAGACATTAACATAATGAAGGATAAAATCATATAATCATCTTACAAGATGCATGAAAAGCAGATGATAAAATTCAACATCTTTTCATGATAAAAACTCTGAACTAATTAGGTATATAAGGAATGTATCTCAACATAATAAAGGTCATACATGACAAATTCATAGCTAACATCACTCCCAATTATGAGAAAGTTGAAAACATTTCCTCTAAGATCAGAAACCAAATAATTTATAATAAATATACTACTGCAATGGGGGATGTTGATACTTTCACAAACTTTCATATATGAAAGTAGAGGGGGTATGAGTAAGCTCTGTGCCTTCCTTTTAAATTTACTACAATTGCTCTAAAAACCTAAAGTCATAAAAATAATAACTTTGAATGTAAATGGACTAAATTCCCCATATAAAACTCAGAGACAGGCTGAATGGATAAAACACATTTCATGTAAATGAGTAACAAAAGTAAGCAGGAATAGCTATACATATGTCAGCCAAAAAGGAATTTAAGACACAAACTGTAAAAAGAGACATTGTAAGTCACTATATAATGATCAAGGGATTAATTCAACAGGAAGATATTACATTTAAACAAGTATGTGCATCTACTACTAGAAAGAGATAGCCTATAAGACCATAACAGTGAAAAAAAAAAAACCTTACTTTCATCAACAGACATAGCATACAGATAAAAAACAACAAAGAAACATTAGAATTACACTACTCTATAGAGCAAATGGAACTAACAGACCTTATAGACATTCTATCCAACAGCTGCAGAATATACATTATTATTAGCAGCACATGAAATGTTCTCCAGGATAGATTATATATTAAGCCACTAAACATATCTTAACAGATTCGAAAAAATTAAATCATATCCTATACCTTTTCTGCCCACAAATTAAACCAGAAGTTAACAGCTAAAGAAACTTTAGAAATTATTCAAAGTCATGAAGATGGAGCAACACATTTTAAACAAACAATAGGCCACTGAAGAATTCCAAACTAAAATTTTAAAAATTTCTCAAAACAATTGTAAACAGAGACATGAAATAACAAAACTTATAAGATAAGGCTGAAATAGTACTACAGGGGGAGTTTATAGCAATAAGTGCCTATATAAACAATAGAACATTTAAAATAAATAGTTTAATGATGCATTCCAAGGATTTAAAATTGGAAGTATAATCCAAATCTAAAACTAACAGAAGGAAAGAAAGGACAAAGATCAAAGCAAAAATTAAAGAAATATAACTAAAATCATAAAAAACAATAATAAAATAAAGTAGATTTTTAATTTTGATTATCTAATCAAAATTGACAAATTGTTCAATAGGCTAGCAAAGGAATAAAGAGAGAAGACCCTAAAAGATAAATGAGAGATGAAAAATTAGACATTACAAATGATACCACAAAAATACAAGGAAATATTAGAGATTATTACAAGCCACTAAATGCTATTTGAAAAATGTAGCAGAGATGAATACATAAAATTATCAAAATTAAACTATGAGAATATAAAAAATCCAAAGGCAAAAAAATTGAAAAGCATATGAAAAAAGAAAAGTCCAGGAATGAATGGCTTCACTGCTGAATTCTACCAACCTTTTAAAGAAGATGTAACACCAATTCTCAAATTATTCCAAATATTTAGAAGAAAGGAAAACCTTTCAACCTCATGCTATTAGACCTATATTAACCTGATGCCAAAATCAGACAAGGAAATCAACAAAAAAATTTAGATTAATATCTGTACTTAACATTGATGTAAAAATCATCAACAAAATATTAGCAAGTCAAATCCAGCTGCACATCAAAAACATTATTCACAGTCTAGCTATTGGAACCAACCTATATGCCCTTCAATAGATGAATGGATAAAAAAAATGTGGCATTTATACACAATGGAGTATTACTCTGCATTAAAAAATGACAAAATCATGGAATTTGCAGGGAAATGGATGGCATTAGAGCAGATTATGCTAAGTGAAGCTAGCCAATCCCTAAAAAACAAATGCCAAATGTCATCTTTGATATAAGGAGAGCAACTAAGAATAGAATAGGGAGGAAGAGCATGAGAAGAAGATCACCATTAAACAGGGTCAAGAGGGGGGAAGGAAAGAGAGAGAGAAGGGAAATTGCATGGTAAAGGAAGGGGACCCTCATTGTTATACAAAATTACATATAAGAGGAAGTGAGGGGAAAGGGGGAAAAAACAAGAGAGAGAAATGAATTACAGTAGATGGGTTAGAGAGAGAAGATGGTAGGGGAGGGGAGGGGAGGTGGGATAGTAGAGGATAGGAAAGGCAGCAGAATACAACATACACTAGTATGGCAGTATGTAAAAAAGTGGATGTGGAACCGATGTGAATCTGCAATATGTATACGTGGTAAAAATGGGAGTTCATAATCTGCTTGAATCAAATGTATGAAATATGATATGTCAAGAGCTTTGTAATGTTTTGAACAACTAATAATAAAAAAAGAAAAATAAATAAAATAAAACTTTCTCTAAAAAAAAACATTATTCACTGTGATGAAGTGGAATTTACCCTCGGGATGCAAAAATGGTTCAACATATGCAAAAATATCAATATATACACTGTATTATATCAACAGAATAAAAGATAAAATCATACGATTACCTCAATACATTCGGAGAAAACACACAGTAAAGGACAATAATCCTTTGTGATAAAAAAGAACAAATTAAATATAAAAGGATCATATCTTAATATAGTAAATGCTAAATGTAAAAATCCCACAGCCAACATCATACTGAATGGGGAAAAGATTCTCTAAGATCTGAAACTAGACAAGGAGGTCCACTCACCTAATTTTTATCTATGTAGTATTGAAAAATTTTAGCCCCAGAACAATTAGAACAGAAAAAAATAAAATAAAAAAAAACTAGGAAGGGTGGAAGACAAATTATCCTTGTTGCAGATGATATCATTCTATATATACAGAAATCTAAATACTCCATTGAATGACTATTAGACTGATAAATGAATTCAATAATATTGTAGGATATAATATCAACACACAAAAACAGTAACATTTTTATATATAATAACCAATATACTGAAAAAAGAAACCATGAAAGCAATCTCACTCACAACAGCTACAGGAAAAAAAGGAAATACCTAGGCATAAATTTAACCAAGACATTGAAAAAGGTCTACAATAAAAATTGCAAAACATTGGTGAATATTGAAGAAATTAAGAAATGCAAGACCTTTCATATTCAAGGATTAAGGCTGCTAAATTGTCTATGCTACATCAAAATTTACATTTTCAATGTAATCCCTATTAAAATGCCAATGATATTCTTTTAGGAATAGAAAAATAATCATAAAATTTATCTGAAAGCACAGAAGACCCTAAGTAGACAAACAATCTTTAACAAAAAACAAAGCAGGAAATATCTCAATACTTGATTTCAATACATGTTAAAGAGCCATCATAAAACAACATGGTATTACTGGTATAAAAATAGACACACCCATCAAAATCTGTGAGGTGAATAGACAGCCTACATATTGGGAGCAAATATTTACCCCTCAAACATCAGATAGAGCACTAATCTCTAGGGTACATAAGGACTCAAAAAGTTAAACACCAAAAACCAAATAACCCAATCAATAAATGGGCTAAGGACCTGAACAGACACGTCTCAGAAGATGATATATATTCATTCAACAAATATATAAAAAATATTCATCATCACTAGCAATTAGAGAAATGCAAATCAAAATTACTCTAAGATTTCATCTCACTCCTGTCAAAATGGCAGCTATTATGAATACAAGCAACATTAAATGTTGGCGAGGATGTGGGGGGAAAGGTACACTCATACACTGCTGGTGGGACTGCAAATTGCTGCAGCTAATATGGAAAGCAGTATGGAGATTTCTTGGAAAATTGGGAATGGAACAATCATTTGACCCAGCTATCCCTCTCCTGGGTCTGTACCCAAAGGACTTAAAAACAGCATACTACAGGGACATAGCCACATCAATGTTTATAGCAGCACAATTCACAATAGCTAAACTGTGGGAACCAACCTCGATGCCCTTCAGTAGATTAATAGATTAAAAGAATGTGGCATATACACACAATGGAATACTACTCAGCAATAAAAGAGAATAAAATCATGGCATTTGCAGGTAAATGGTTGGAGTTTTAGTAGATAATGCTAAATGAAGTTAGCCAATCTCCCCAAAAAATAAATTCTGACTGTTTTCTCTGATGTAAGGAGGCTGATTCATACTGGGGAATGGAGAGGGAGCATGGGAGGAATATACAAACTCTAGATAAAGCAGAGGGGTTGGAGGGGAAGGGAAGGGGCATGTGGTTAGAAATGATGGTGGAATGTGATGGACATCATTACCCAAAGTACATGTATGAAGACACAAATTGATGTGAATATACTTTGTATACAACCAGAGATATGAAAAAAATGTGCTCTATATGTGTAATAAGAATTGTAATGCATTCTGCTGTCATATATAAATTAAAAAATTAATTTAAAAAAGATAAAAAACAAACAGTGCAGCAATCTGCAAAATAAACCCATTCATCTACAGCCATCTTATTATCAACAAAGGCACCCAAAGCATACATTGAGCAATCTCTTTCCAATGGTGCTGGGGAAACTGGATATGAAATACATTTAACCTCAAAAACAAGAAACACAAGTAAAAATAAACAACTAGCGTTATATCATATTAAGAAGCTTCTGCTTAACAAAGGAAAGAATAGAGTGAAGAGACAGTCTACAGAATGAAGAAAAATACTTGCAAATATTTATCTCACAAACGGTTGTTATCCAAAAGTAAGAAGGAATTCAACAAAACAACTGCAACAACTACACCAAAAAGGAAAAACCACAAGTAATACAATTAAAAACTGTGCCAATTATTTGAATAGATACTTCTCAAGAGAATAAGTGGAAGTGGTCAGCAAATATATAAAACAATGCTTAATATCATTAGCTAGGAGGGAAATGTGCTTTACAACTACTATAGATGTCATCTTAGCACAGTTAGAATGGTTTCTATTTTTAAACAAAATAACAAGAAACAACAAATGTTGGTGAGTACATGGAGAAAAATGAAATCTTAACCCTATTGGTGGGAATGTCAATTACTACAGACATTATGGAGAACAGTTTTGAGACTCTCTAGAAAACAAACTAGATGTAACATACAACCCAGTTATCTCACTCCTGGGTATACATTCAAAGAAAATTAATTTGGCTTACTGAAGAGATACCAGTATGCCCATATTTAATGCAGCACTATTCTAAATAGCTAAGATGAGGGATCATCCTGGGTTCCCAACAGTAGATGAATGGATAAAGAAAACATAATACATATATTATTTATCCAAAATATATGAATATGTATATGTGTGTATATATTAATATATATTAATATATACACACCATATATATTTCACCCATAAAGAAGTATGGAGTCTTCTGACTTTCATCAAAACTGGAGGACACTGTTCAGTGGAATAAGCCAGACACAGAAAGATAAGTATCATATTTTCTCTCATATGTGGAAACTAAAAGGGCTATTAGAAGTTGAAAAGGGTGGGAAAGCATCAAGAAATAATTAATGAATGGAACAAATGATAATTTCCTTGATTTAATCAGTGCACACTGCATGCATATGTTCACATGTTTTATTCAACCTCATTAATATGTAAAATTAATATTTGTTAATGAAATAAATTTTCAAAACAAAGAAATATTGGCAATAACATGGATGAACTAAGAGGACATTATACAGACACAAAAATAAGCCAGACACAGAAGGACAAATATTGCATGCACTCACTTATATGTAGAATTGAAAAAAGTCAATCTCACAAAAGCAGAAAGTAAAATGATAATTACCAGTAATAGGAGGTTTTGAGAAAATGTTGAAATCAATCAAGGGGCACAAACTTGCAATTTTAAGATGAATAATTCTAGACACCCAATATGCAGCATGCTGACTATAGTTAATATGAATGCATTGTATATTTGAAATTTGCTGAGAGAAGCAGGTCTCAACCTCTATATCAAAATAGAATTACTTTAATATACATTACATTGATTTATTATTGTGTAAAGTTAAAATACAAAGTTTCTAACATTTTAATATAGTTTATTCATTCTTACATTTCTGTACCCTAATTAGTATATATTCCTTTGTCCTTCTTTTAGTGGAAAAGAAACAGAACTTACTAGCAACAGCATGTGACTGACAAACTATATAATGTGGTGCATCATAATTAAAATCTGAATTTATGAGAATGTGTTTTATATACAATCTCTAACCAATTTGTAAGACAATGAAGAAATTAAGAACTATGACTTTAAATTGTAACTGAAGAACACATATATGGTGTGGCCTTGGCAAAGAGAAGTGAGCTATTTTGGATACAGAGGACTGGCTCCAATCTAGGGCTTCCTTTTCTATATTATCATTAAAGACAAGCCCCACATTTTGATAGAAAATCCAGCTCTATTATCATGCCATGAGTGAAATCATAAATATCCATTTTAAAGTGATCTCTCATCCAAATTCTTTGAGACAAGTGAAGAAAAAAAATCAGGGACAGTAGTGTAAGTGAATAAATTATGACACTTTAATTGTATATATGCATATGTTTGATTAATACAAATAAATTCAATTAATATTTGAAAGCAGAAGTAATGGAATGATTACTATTATGTTTATGTTTCTATCATGAAACATAGTAATTGTCAAATTACAAATGCATCTGGACTTGACTGGGCCAGGGTGCTTGCTTGGAATTCCATACATGCCAAAAATTTGACATAACCAAACTAAAAATGGGCAACATTAAAAATAGATGTTTGTCAAAAGAAGATATACAAATATCCAACAAATATCTGAAAGTCCTTACCATCTCTAACCATCAGGGAAATGCAAATCAAAACCACAGAGATATCACCTCCCTCTAGTAAGATAGGTGATTACCAAAATGATTGGTGATTATCAAAATGATAAGAAGTGCTGACAAAAGGAACCCTGAACACTGTTGGCAGAAAAATAAATTAGTATAGCTACTATGGGAAACAATATGAAAGCTCCTGAAAATAATTAATAATGGAAATTCCGTATGATCCAGCAATCCCAGTACTGTGCACATTTGTTAAAGAAATTAAATCAGTATATCAAAAACATCTGCACTCCCGTGATTACTCCAGCACTTTTCTCAATAGCCAATAAATGGAATCAATGTAAGTATCCATCTACTGATGAATGAATAAAGAAAATAAAGTACATATACATAATAGAATACTATTCAGCCATGAAAAGAATGAAATTTGTAATGACATGGATGAAACTGGAGATTATTTTGTTAAGTGAAACAAACCATGCATGGAAAGAGGAGTATGGTATGACCTCACACAAATATGTGTGAAACATGAAAACTCAGAAATTAAATTGTAGAAGTTGAGAATAAAGTGATGGTTACCAGACTGGGGGAAGTAATGGGGAGGGTGGATGGAGAGAGGTTGATCAACAGGTACTAAATTACTACTTAGGAGAAAAAAAATTGTGGTATGCTGTTACACATAGTGTAACTATAAATAACAATTATGGGTTGCACATCTCAAAAAGCTACAAGAAAGTGTTTTTAATATTTTCCCCCACCAAATAAATGATAAATATTTGAGGAGATAGATGTGTTTAACCTGATTTAAATATTACACCATTTATAATGTATCAAAAACACCCAATAAGTATATATATCATTTTTATGTTTTCATGTATTAACTGAAATAAATTTAAATTAAAATATAAACATAATCACAGAATTTCAAATGTAGTTTGAGTTTTTATGGGCCTTACCAGTTTCTGAGAATCAATGTGTTCACATGCTAGGTAAGCATTCAAATTCCACTGGCTTTTGTCTCTATCTCCTTACAGAATCTTTGCCTTCTGTAAAGAGTCCCTTAAGTATTTCTGGGAATTCTTGTCTCACACACAGTCACAGCAAAGTCTGATCTTGCTAACCAAAGCCTCAAATGCCTCTGCTAGTTTCAGTATTTCTCACCTGCAAAATATTTTTCTTTTAGTTCTCAGCAGGACTCCAATATCTTACTGATCTTGCCATTGTTCTGTCAGTTGCCTGTCCCCTGCTCAGTCATCAACAATTCTCAAGCATTCTCAGCATATCAAAGCTGTCTACTATTTTGTGATAAAGTATGGGCAAAGCATCCCTCAGCATCAAATACCATCTTTTATTAGCAGAATAGACTGAAAGTTGTCTGAAGGTAGAAGCTTATGCTTAAAAAAAAAAAAAAAACAAAACAAAACAGAAGATTGTTTAGGAAATAGCAATCTCATGTTTAATATAATCCTTGGAGAAGACTGAGGCACTATTCACAATAACCCGAAAGCATTGTGAGGGAGTATATCTGTTTAATTCACCATGTAGTACTCATTATATTTTTTCTTTTAAAAATTAGTGACAATCATAACAGAAGATGAATGAAATCAGCACTCCACTCACTTGGAGTTGTTCTTCCTTAATATGACCATAGCTTTATAACAATGGCGATTTATGCTGGGCTCTTTCTTGCCTTACAGTGATATCTTTCACAGAAAGCTTCACCATTTTCACAGCAATAGGTTCTCTCAAGTTGGCCTGTTTTATCACCATACATGTCTGAATTTCTCATAGACTCAATCTGAATTGTGACTTTATGTACCTATATCATTTTAAAATTATGCAAAAATACTATAATTACAGAAATTGGTTGCTCATTTTTATGCCATTTTAGGTACAGTGTAAGAACATTACAATGATCTTTCATTCATATCCTCCTGGGTCTTAAATCAGTCATTTGATTATGCTGTTTTTCAACATATTTAAGTTTATTAGTTTACAGTTCACTAAGCAAAATTTTTAAATTTATACAATTTACTAAATTTGAGAAATGTTCAGACATTTCTCTACAAAAAAAAATGTACCACTATTTTTCTTTCAGCAACATCAATGACATAAACTTTAGAGAATTTTATATTGTTCTGAAGATCTGTTCATTGTTTTTCAATCTTTTTGTTATTCATATCAGATAATTTCTATTGATTTATGTTCTACTTAGTCTTTATTATCTCCATTCTGATGATGAGCCCATCCAACTAAAATTTTTATTTCATACATTGAATTCTAAAATTTCCTGTTGATTCATTTGTATAATTTTTATTTCCTAAGATTATTTATCTTAACATTAGTTTCAAAGTTGTTCACCTTATAGAAGATGATTATTTTAGTTGCTTTAAGCATTTTGATAATTATAGCATGCTGTGTTGACATCTGGTCATTGTTTTATTTTCCTATTAAGAATGGCCATATTCCTTTGCTTATTGTGCTTTATTTTTATTTAGTTTTCTTTATCATGGTTATTATTAATTTTATGTTGGAATACTGAATTCTATGAAAATCCTCCAGAGAAATGTGTTAGTTTTATTTTTAGTAAGCAATTGACCAAGTTGGGTTTACACTACAAGTTCTATCCTTTCTTTCTACACGTTATGAATGTGATATAATATGTTCTCCATGAGCCACAGGTGTGGTTAATCTGGGATATGGACAATGGTTTATGCTGTCCATTCAATGCTTAAGCCTTTACTATACTTCTTCAGGTATATTCCACATGTTTGCAGCTGGAAAACTAGCCTGGGATTTGCATCAGTTCATGCACGCAATACAAGAATGCACTTCTCCAACTGTCTCATCTATGGGATTTTCTGCATGCTCTCCAGATCCCATGGGGTCTTTAATTGTTCCTTCAGAGTTTCAGCCACCTGCACATGTTTGCATTTCAATGTGAATCAGCCTGCTTTCAAAAGGAAGCAGCAAGAGAATAGAGAGAAAAAAATTATGGAGTTTCCCTCAACATTTTTTTTTTTTAGGACAGAGTCCCCCTTTCCTTATTCCTTTATGGAAAGACATGAGGTTTCTCATGGGGCTTTAGGTACCTCTAAATTGCAACAGTGCAATAAAGTAACTGGGGCTGGCTTTGATGAATAAGAGAGAGGAAAAAAAAATTAAAAAATGGGACTTTCCCCTAATTTATCCCCTCCACGTTAGCTTCAAGTGTTGCTTTTTCTTGTATTATGGTTGAAGAAGAAATATCAAAATAAACCAATCATTATGTATCATTGTAATGCACCAATAAAAATTTCTAACCCCCCCTCAAAAGGAGAAATTCTTTTGATGTTTTGGCTGCCTTCTCCCATGGCATAGTTATCCAGTATGTCTTGTCTGCTAGTTAAATCATATATTTAAGGAGAAAAATATAGAAAACTTACCACTGGTCTTTCTTCAGATTTTGGCTTCCCTCACTAATTTCTTTATTATTTACATATCCAAGTTCTCATATTCTTTTTTATGTTTCTTCCCATAGTTTTTTTAATTTTAATCAGAGTTACATCCAAGTTAGATTATAGCAGGTTTACTCCACCTCACCCAGTTCTAGAGTCTTGTCTCTTTCAATAAAGAAGTAATCATATAATAGTTGATCAAAAGCTAATATCTGTTAGGTGCTTCTGCATTAAATTTAGGTGCATCTTCCCAGTTTTTCTTGTTGGAGATATTAATATCTTTAATAAAATCTCAAAGTTTGTGGGTAAAGTGACTGGGGTTTGACCTCCCCGCCTTTTATATACTAAGGATCATACCCAGGGAGGCTTTTCTACCGAGCTACCTCCCCAGAACTTTTTATTTATTTATTTATTTTTTTGAGACAAGTTCTCTAAGTTGCTTAGGGACTAAGTTGCTGAGGCCTTGAACTTGCAATCCTCTTGCCTCAGCCTCCTGAGTCCCTGAGATTATGAGTGTGAGCCACTGAATTAGCTGGAACACTAGCTTTTTGAGTTCAAACAGCTTTCCCATATTCTATTAAAAAAAAATCATACCTTATAGTTGTCATCAGAAGAAAATACATCAAATTTGGTTTCTTCATTTTTTAAAGATGCACAGGTTTTTAAAATACTTAATCAAGTGAGCAAAATGTAGGCTTCATGAATTAAAAGTGAGAAACAACAGTAACGATGTTTTGTGGTAAACTTCATCAATTTCAGCATATTCTAGTCCATAAAATGCTACAAAGTTCCGAGTTTCTCTTTTAATAACTTAGCCAACTATTTGTTCTCATCTAAAGTTACAGTTCTGAGAAAATGTGCTAACTTTTCGTATCCTCCACAAAATGAAGTTTTACATCTCAACCTCATCCTCTCCAGTACATCCTGCCTACACCCCACCCTTCTACTGACCTAAATTCAGCCCACAGGGAAATGTAAGAATCCTTTATATTTCTTTCCAACTTTCAGAGTACATTTTCTTGGCAGAAAACTGCAATTCTTGTTTATATGGAAAATCATTTTGCCAAATGAATATTTCTGACCTATTCTATAAAAAAAGAGGATTTTATTTTGCTTACATTTTGGATGACTAATTTCTGCAGGTCAGAATTGAGAAGCAGAACCTGAAAGTGTCTCATAATATAAATTTTACAGTTATACCATTAAAATCTTAGTAAATTGACTTTTTCTTAAAACCATAGTCTAACAGATATATAGAAATTTACACAAAATGTTATTGTATAGTTGAGTGATTTACCACACAAGTGAACACCCATGTAACTACCACTTCAGTTAAGTTGTCATTTGACTTTTATTGTTTCTTTTGAGATTGCCTTAATGTTTCAAGTCTTTTTATAATAGGATATCATTTAAATTAAATATAGTTACTTTACAAACTTTAAAAATATATACCAGTGTCTTTACAAAATAAAGAGTTTATATGTGATTGTCTTCATACTTTACATTCCAAGTGAATGCAAATTCACTTTATTTGCTTTATTCCATGGATGACTTCCTAAATACTGAGTTAGTGTATTTTTCTTAATATAAGAAATTTTAATGCAATATGAGGAAATGGGATAATTTTAAATTTGCTGTGCATATTTTGTGAAAGGTAGGATTAATTTATAAATAAAGACTCTTTTCTGATTTGTCTTTTTCTAAACTTGTATTTGTGTATTCTGAGTTTCCATAAAGAGAAATACAGGTATTTCTAACAAGACAAATGTAACTAATTTTTGGTAATTTTGATAGAAATAGATCATATGCATTACTAAAACCTGAGTTTGTGAGGTCTAATAGGATATGGAGTAAATGTTCTGCATTTTTTCTTTAAAAAATACTTGTATTTGTAACTGAGGAGGTGATCTTCGATATATTCCTTGTAAGCCCATCTAAACAAAGTGTCAAATTTAGATCCTGTAGGACCTCTATCTTTTCTGAGCATGTATTTATATCTCAGTTAAGATTTGAAAATGTAGTATAACTTTGAATAGAAGTCCTTCTGCACATTTGATTTTAATTAATCTAGTCCCAGAATATCCTGAAGTTTGTCACATGCTTATGATTTCTACTGAAAATGTAGTAAGTGACTTGAAAATGTATTTAATTGCCTCATATTTTAGTAGGCTCACATATAAATCTGAATAAACAAAATTCATCCCTGAGAATCAGCTATGGTACCCTGTATGCCACATTAGCACTATTTTAAATACCTACAATTCTTACCTGGTCTGAAACACCAGATATATAATATTCAACAAAGTACTCTATTGGGGAAAAAAATCCTAATTTTTCTCTCTAAAGTTACATACAATTTTACATAATGTTCTTTTCTTTTTTCTTTAATGATGTGAAGATTTTCTCCCTTCAAAGGAATTTTTAATTAGACATTTATCTAAGACAAGATAAGCATAATTTTATACATCCATTAGCTAATATGCATTTAGAAATCTGTGATTAACAGCTTGAAATTGTGCCAGTTCTCTGTGCTTCAATTTAATATTCATAAATAAGTGTGCAATAGCCAACTTTAATTTTGATAACTTTTCCCTAGAGTTAAATTGTTCCCACCTACTGAAACTAAAAATAGATCATTTTTTTTTTCATTTTCTTTCATTGAATATGGCAGTAACCTCTATTCTTTTTTCTTTTAAATGTGGTAGTCTAGCTAGAGTTCATATTAGTCTACTTTATACGAAGTAAACTTGGTTAATGCTAGGCTAATGTTTCTATATTTCGTCTGATTAAGATGATCTCAGGGGCTGGGGATGTGGCTCAAGCGGTAGCGCGCTCACCTGACATGCATGCGGCCGGGGTTGGATCCTCAGCACCACATACAAACAAAGATGTTGTGTCGGCCGAAAACTAAAAAATAAATATTAAAATTCTCTCTCTCTCTCTCTCTCTCTCTCTCTCTCTCTCTCTCTCTCT
>NW_026000283.1:4701967-4744466 GCF_001458135.2 Marmota marmota marmota
CTCTCTCTCTCTCTCTCTCTCTCTCTCTCTCTCTCTCTCTCTCTTAAAAAAAAACAAGATGATCTCAGCAGAATTATAAAACCTGCTCTAAAATAAAATAAATTGTGTTTAATTATTATAATTATTTGTTATTTTTTGGTACCTGGGATTGAACCCAGGGGTGCTTAACCACTGAGTCATATTCCTGACCCATTTTATTTTTTATTTTGAGTCTTGTTAAATTGCCTTGAACCTTGCTAAATTGCCGAGTCTGGCTTTGAACTTGTGATCCTCCTGCCTCAGCCTCTCAAGCTGCTGGGATTTCAGAAGTTCATCACCACACCTGGCTTTTTTATTATTATGAAGTTAATTATTTCATCACAAATGCTAAAATTTGTGAAATGCAATTCATATTATACATGTAGCGAAATTGTGTGAATATGTGTTTTTTGAAGTGTATATCTCTGTGCATTATATGAATAGGTTTCTTTTTTCATACAAGTAATTCAGTTGCCATTTTCCATCTTTGTCTTGATAATAATATAAAATAATGCATTTTCAAGATTTTAAAATAATTTATTAACAGATCTTTATGCCTTTGACATTACTTAATTTGTTTTTGTTGATATCTGAATGCACTTTCCTCAGACATGCTAACTTACTTCAGATATATTAGTGGGCCAGATTTTGGAGGCAATAATATCTCCATGAAATATACTACTTTTCAATTGTCACACTGGGGCTGGGGCTGTGGCTCAGTGGCAGAGCACTTGCTTAGCATGTGTGAGGCACTGGATTTGATCCCTAGCAACACATGAAGAAATAAACAAATAAAATAAATGTAAAAAAAAAATGTCACACTATTTTCACATCTATTATTCATTTGATGTTCATAACAACATAGTGGAATAGTTAGGGCACATGTAACTTATTACATTTCAAAGATGAGAAAATAAAAGTCTAAAACAATTTGACAAGTTAATGACAGAGCTTAGGACTTTTAATCCTTATGGACTACCATTAGGCCATACAACACAATCTTATAGTGACTTTAAAGAGTCAATGAAGAACTCTTGTGTTTAATTTAGTTACTTACTCTCACATTACATAAAAACATACATACATAAATAGGTGTGTGTGGTCCCCTATGTCCCTATGTGTGTGGCTCAGACTTACGTCTATTATTTTTTTTTTTCTTTTCAGATATTCTTTTGAAAATCTTTACAAATTCAGATTGGTTTTTCACTTTAGTGGTGCAAATTATTGACAATTTTCAACATTGTCCATGACTTGAAATTCTACTAACCTGCCATGTTAGCCACTAATTGATGGGAGATGTAAGGTAAAAACAAAAACAACTGGTTAGGTTTAGGGTTTTAGCTCAGTGGTACAGCACTTGTCTAGCATGCACAAGACCCAGGATTCCATCCCTAGAATGGGGGTAGGGCTGTTGGCACATACATGTAATCCCAGAGGCTTGGGAGGCTGATACAGGTGGATTACGAGTTCAAGACTAGCCTCTGAAACTTACTGAGGCCCTGTCTCAAAACTAAAGATAAAAAGGGCTGGGGAGGGGCTGGGATTGTGGCTCAGTGGTAGAGTGCTCACCTAACATGCATAAGGCACTGGGTTCGATCCTCAGCACCAAGCACCACATAAGAATAAAATAAAGATATTGTGTTTACCTAAAACTAAAAAATAAATATTTTTAGAAGAGGGCTGGGGATGTGGCTCAGTGGTTAAGAGGCCTTGGGATCAATTCCCAGTACCCCCCACCAAAAAAAAAAAGAGACATGTGTGTATGCACCCACACCCTTGAAGTATAAAGAAGTACATATAGACAAGGATATTTTTAGGACTTACTAACTTAAACACAAGGGCAATAAAGAAAAGAAAGCTTTCTGAAAATGCCCATTGAAGTTTAAATAACCTCATGAATGTTATGAAAATTAATTGTAGATAATCTCTTATCCAAGTTATCATCTCAACATTAAAATTGTTCTTAAATATTAAATGGTTCTAGCAGAACCATTGTAGCCTCAGCACACTTAGAGATGCTTGGAGATTTTTTCTCCACATATTTTATTGGCTATAGTTGTACATAATGATAGGATTTGTTGTATCATATCCATACATTCACACAATATAATTTAGCCAAAATCACTCCCAGCACTTTCTCCCTGCCTCCCCACCCCCCACTCTTTGCTCCATTTCCTCTACTAATCTCCCTTAGATTTTTAGGAGATTCCTGTCCACTTTATCTTTTTTTTTCATCTCTAGTTTCCACATATGAGAGAAAACATGTGATTCCTGAACCTTATGAGTTTGATTTATTTCGCTTAACATGATGGTCTCTAGTTCTATCCATTTTCCTTGCAAGTGACATAATTTCACTTTTCCTTATAGCTGTAAAAACTTCATTTTCTATATATAACTCATTTTCTTTATCCATTCATCCCTTAAAGGACACCTAGGCTAGTTCCATTGTTTGGTTATTTTCATGTTTTTAGAATCATCTAATCTTTTTGATTAGAACCATACTTTGTTTTATATTCTATTAAATTACTGTTCAGTAAAGTTGGAGTCCTAATGTACAAACAGAAACTACACACGTAATTATTAGTAATGTTTTATTTTTAAAAAGTAATTGGGGTTTATGAACAATCACTTAGATGAGTCACTTAATTCTCTTACCTTCATTTTCTAAAATAAAATTATTTTATCAACGTGAATAACCATTATAAATAATTACTCAGCAAATATTTTAAGAACAAAAGTTTCTTACTAAAATAAGCTATAAATGATCAAGAATGTGAAAGCAATTTTAGCAATGCTCTTTAAATTTATTTTGAAAACTGCTAATTTAACAAGACCCTGGTTACTATATTTAAATTTCATCTGTCAACAGAAGTTTTTATTTTGTTTTTGAGAATGCTTTTCTAGAGGATACTGAATCATAAATTACATAAGTACTTATATCTGACATTCTGTAGTATCTCACTGGTCTTGAGGAAGGGACATTATAGAAATGTGACTGAGAGTAGAAGACAATGAAAATAATGAATGTTCTCCTATGTTAAAAATGTTCCTTCAGGTCTTTGTCCATGGATGTTCTTGTTCCTACCTGCCTCTCACTATTTCAACTTCTGTGGTTTCTATAGTCATTCATCCTGGTTTGGATAATTCAAGTTTACCTGGACCTCACAATATACATTGACTCAGTGTCAATGTGTAGTTATGATGACTGAATTTATCCTTTATACCTAACTATAGATCATATATGTAACTCTTTTTCCTTGTGTTATGGTTTGGATGTGAGGTGTCCCCCAAAGCTCACATGTGAGACAATGCAAGAAAGGTTGGAGGACAAATTATTGGGTTATAGCTTTAGCCTAATTAAAGAGTTAAACCCTAATTAGTGAGTTTTTAAATGAAGTGGTAGGATGTGCCTGGAGGGGGTGGAAATTGGGGAATGGCTTTGGGTATATATTTGTATCTGGAGAGTGGAGCTGCTCTTTCTGCTTCCTGATGTGAGTTGCTTCCCTCTGCCACAATCTTCCGCCATGATGTTCAGCCTCACCTGTCCCTGAGGAATGGAGCAGGCCTTCTATGGATTAAGACCTCTGAAACCATGAGCCCTCAAATAAACTTTTGCTCCTTATAGTTGTTCTGTTCAGATCCTTAAGTCACAGCAGTGAAAAGGTTGACTAAAGCAGTTGCTGTGACTAAGCTGACCATGTAGTTCAGAAGCTTTCAGAGCTTTTGGAATTGGTGGGAGGAATTTTGAGATGTGTATCAGTGCAAGTTGTAAATGCTTTGGATTGTTGTAAGTGGAGCTTAATGGCTGATCTGGTGGGAGCTCAGAAGATCAGAAAGCCTAAAGGACACTAGACTGTGAAGAGAGGGCTAAAGAAGCTTCAGAAAAGGAGGACTCTGTTGGAATTTGGAGTAGAAGTCATTCATGTTGTGTTCTGGCTGAGAAGTTGTCTGTACTTTGCCCTTGTCCTGAGACTTTATGTGAAGCTGATTTTAAAACTGATGGACTTCTTAATCTGGCAGAAGAAGTGTGTAAGCAGCATAGCATTCAGGAGGTGGCATGGATGTTGTTCATGGCTTTTAGCCAAGTTTATTGTGATATTCAGGAGCAAAAGGTAGAGAAGAAAACTTTGAAAAACTTGGACTTGAAAAGTGGCAGTAAAACTGCTGCAAAGAAAGTTGCAGTTGTTAAAGACATTACTGCTACTAAAGAAATGCTAAAGACTGCCTAGAGATGATAAGAAATATGGCTTAAGGTCATCTCGGGTTCTGGCAAGACCACACTCATCTCAGGCTCAAGAAAAAGTAGGCCATAATCTCCATCATGTGGCATTAGGCCCCAACTTCCTTAATAAGATTCCTTTGGCACAAGATTTAAAATCAAGAATCAATAAATGGGATGGACTCAAACTAAAAAGTTTCTTCTCAGCAAAAGAAACAATCTGTGAGGTGAATAGAGAGCCTTCATCTTAGGAGCAAATCTTTACCCCTAACACATCAGATAAACACTAATCACTAGGGTACATAAAGAACTCAAAAAGCTAAGTACCAAAAAAACAAATAACCCAAGCAATAAATGGGTCAAGGCCCTGAACAGACACATCTCAGAAGAGGATATACAATCAATTAACAAATATATGAAAAAATGTTCATCATCACTAGCAATTAGAGAAATGCAAATCACAACCACTCTAAGATTTCATCTCACTCCATTCAGAATGACAAATATTATGAATACAAACAACAATAAGCATTGACAAAGATGTGGAGAAAAAGGTGCTCTCCACACTGCTGGTGGGACTGAAAATTGGTGCAGGCAATATGGAAAGCAGTATGGAGATTTCTTGCAAAATTGGGAATGGAACCACCATTTGACCCAGCTATCTCTCTCCTTGGTCTATACCCATAAAAGTGAAAATTCTTTTGAGAAGAGACCAGTCATGAATCCTTCTTGCACAAAGAGGGCTAGGAAGTTTTTTCAACATGCTCAGCCACAGACATACCAAAAGACTACTACAGCCAGGATCCCTGGAGGCTTGGCTGTTGCTCAAGATGGCAACAGACCTTGGCATCAATCATGTCATGGTGTTTCTGCAGGAATTCAGGATGCTGGGGTTCATGGAGGCTTCCACCAAGATTTCAAAGTAAGGCCTAGACATTCAAGAAAAGTGCTTGGTTTGAGTCCCTGTAGGAACCCCCTGAAAAATCAAAACATGGAGATGTGAGGAGGAAACCAAAAACTGCAATGGAAACTCCTGAGACTAAGAAATACCAGTAATGTGGGACATCGTGCTAGGAAAGCTGCAGAAATTGAGCAGACACAAGCCAACAGAAAGACCACTTGGCCTGCAACCAACAAGGCAGTAGGGACAGATCTACACAAGCCCTTTGGATAGAACTTCATGATGCCATGTGCCCCAGATGCCAGACGTGGAACCACAGGACTTGTTTGCCCACTTGGATTTCAGTCTTTATTTGATTCTATCCCTTCTTTCTATGCCCCTAATTTTGTAAATGGAAATGTTTACACTTTACTATTATACTTGTAAATTGCTTTTAATTTTACAGGAGCTCACAATGCAAGATTGTCTTGAGCCTCAGAGAATACTTTTGACTTGAACTTTGATTAATCTTGGAACTGTTGAGACTATGGGGACTCTTCTGAATGGACTAAATGTATTTTGCATTGTCAGGTGAGTGTGAGCTTTTGGGAGTGAGGGATAGAATTTTATGGTTTGGATATGAGGTGTCTCCCAAAAGCTCACAAGTGAGACAATGCAAGAAGGTTCAGAGGAGAAATGATTGGGTTGTGAGAGTCTTAACCCAATCAGTAAATTAACCCCCTAATGAGATTAACAGTGGTGACTAGAGGCAGTTTGGATGTGGCTGGAGGAAGTGGTTTATTGGGGGCATGGTTATGGGGTATATATTTTGTATCTGGAGCTGGAGTCTCTCTCTCTCTGCTTCTTGATCACCATGATGTGAGTTGCTTCCCTCTGCCACACTGTTCCTATATGATGTTCTGCCTCACCTTGAGCCCCAAGGAATGCAGCCAGCCTTCTCTGGACTAAGACCTCTGAAACTGTGAGCCCTCAAATAAACATTTCCTCCCCCACTGTTGCTCTGGTCATATCCTCTAGTCACAGCAGTGAAAAATCTAACTAAAACATCCTTTATCCATTAGTAATCTTATTCATCCTGGTATTCCAATTTTCATTATTTACCATTCTTCCAGGGCCTCAAAATTGACTAAAGAGTTGTTTTCACCTTTTCTTTGCCCAAATCCTCTAATAGACTCTTGGCCTACTTAAAACAAAATAATTGAATAAGTTTAACAGTTTATGCATTCTTTTATGGAAGGTGCTCTACCATAATTTTCTAACCTGGTTTGGTTTATTTTCATTAAATAGCTCATTAGGTCAAAATGTCAAATGTAATTCTCATTAGGATCTATTATTTCCTGTCTTGGGAAAATTATATTTGTTTATGTACTACTGAGCCCAGTTATGGATCTTTTTATTAGAAAAACAAACTATAACCAAGTCAACAATATCTAACAATTTATAGAATTCAGGGTGTAACTTCATTTTTTTAAACATGAACACTTTAAAGCTTCCAGCTAAGCTTCTAAGGCAGAAATTGTGTATTCTTCAAACTGAATCTTTATACAAGGCAATAATAGGGGTAAGTTTATTATCTTATACCTGAAAAACACAAGAAGAATAAAATGAAGCCTAGAATTCATACAAACAACTGGCTATAACATAAAAGAAGCAGAATGTTTTAAAAAGCAACAATTAGAAAATTAACAACCCAAAATACCATGAGTAGAAATATGGATCACCTACACAGAGAAAACAACATAGCATTTTAAATATAGTCATATGTTATGAGTTTGTAATATTTTTGGAAAGACTTTTGGCAATAGCCACAATATGTTGATATGCTTTGATCTAGTAGTCCAAGTTTTAGAAATTTACCATCGAGAAATAATTTTAAAGTACACAAGGAAGCTTGTTATATTTATAATTGCAAAAATAATCAATATAAATGTTCAATATTACAGGAATGGTTAAGTAGGTGACATTGTATACATATTATATATTTATTAAAATAATTGTTTAACCTTTGAATGACAGGAAAATGTTAAATGAAAAATATGCATGATGTTCTGGCCACGATGTTTGCTGCCAGACCAATACATATGATTACAACACCTGGGTCAGAAAAATGCAAAAATAAGTTAATTTCATTAGGGTTTTTTACTTGTATGAAAAAATATTTTATTTCTTTCTTGTGGAATAATTCTATAGTATTATTTGTATATTTTAACAATTTTTAAAAGCTTTCTGTACTCCTAGTGCCTCCACATTATCTTTATCAAGATAGAACTATACTGTAAACTGAATACATTGGCCATATTTCTTTTGTGATTCTTCAGCAATATCATAGAAAAGAAAATATTAAAACCAATGAATTATCATGAAAATATTTATGCTGTCTAAATGTCACCTTATCTTGCCACAATCCTTCTAAGGATTATGTCCATTGGCTGTTTTTCTGCTTGACTGTGGTATGGAAACATGTTATATTAACAGTCACAAACTTGGGCCTGGCATGGTGTAGTCCTAGTGTCTTGGGAGGCTGAGACAGGAGGATTGTGAGTTCAAAGCCAACCTCAACAACATAGTGAGGCACTAAGCAACTCAGTGAAATTCTGTCTCTAAATAAAATACAAAACAGGGCTGGGATGTGGCTCAGTGGTGGAGTGCCCCCTAAATTCAATCCCTAGTACAAAAAAAAAAAAGTCACGGACTTTCCTTCAAGTATCTAACAACCTTCTTGAACTTGTTTTTCTCTCTTAGCTGTTTATGGGGTCTTTGTCATCCAACTGCATGAAAAATACCACTCAATGTTATATGATGATAGATATTTTATATACATTATCATTTAACATGCATAAAAACCTTATGAAGAATGTATTCTTAACATTAATGTAAAGAACATAAAGCTTGGGGCTGAGGATGTACCTCAGTGGAAGAACACTTGCCTAGTACGTATAAGGCATGGGGTTCAATCCTCAGCACCACATAAAAACATAAATTAAATAAATATATTATGTTCACCTACAACTAAAAAATACTTAAAAAAACAAAGCTTAAGAAAAGTTAAATGACTCATTTAAAATTAAATTGTGAGGCTGGGCTGTAGTTCAGTGGTACAGTGCTTGCCTTGCCCATGTGAGGCACTAAGTTTGATCCTCAGCACCACATAAAAATTAAAAAAAAAATGTCAGGACTGGGGTTTTGGCTCACTGGTAGCACATTTGTATGGCATGTGTGGGGCACTGGGTTTGATCCTCAGCACCACATAAAAGTAAACAGATAAATAATATAAAGGTATTGTGTCCATCTACATTTTTAAAAAATAAAAAAATAGTAAATAAATGTATTGTGTCCATCTATACAAAAAAATTAAAAACTTTTAAAGAGTGCGGAAGATGGTGGCGAGGGGAGTACATTGCCCCCGTGTGCCGCGTCACTGGGCGGGAGAATGACGAGTCAGGACAGCTAAAGGCTATCTTGTTAGGAATTTCCAGCAAAAGTGGGGTGCTCTGGAACCTGGAGGAAGGACTTCCATCGCATGAGGATCGGCTACAGGGGCTCAAACGTGAGAGATTTGTCCGCACGGAGGGTCACCCTGCTTGTTCGGCAAATCGCCCCGCGGCTAGAGTCCGCGGCGCGCGCTGGGAAACAAGGAGATAGCAACGCAGGGATACACCGCTACAGTTTCTGTGGGCTTCTGCCAGCTGTGCAATCACCGTACTCAGTGTTGAATTCTGGGTTTGAGACGGGGGAAGGAAGCCGTCCAATTCGGTTCTCCACACCGGTCAGACCACAGAGGAGGCCAGCGGCCACCATCATGGAGAGCTGACGTCACCATCCCTGTTTTCGACTGATCGCAGCTCATTCAGCCATAGAACGGGTAATTTCAGGCTGCCATTCGCTTGCAGCTTGCAGACAAATTACTCAGGCTCAGTGCTAAACAGCCCGCGGAAACTGCTTCTTGGAGCCTGCTCTTATAAGAGCATGCACCGAGCACGTTGCGGCCGAGTTCCAGGTCCCGGAACTGCTCTGGCCCAGGGCTAAGGAGCCCGCGGAAACTGCTTCTCGGTCCGGATCCTGCTGAGTACTATGGAGGTAAATACCAACTGAGCCTTCGTNGGTAGAGAGAGAAGAGGGGAGGGGAGGGGAGGGGAGGGGGGATAGTAGAGGATAGGAAAGGCAGCAGAATACAACAGACACTAGTATGGCAATATGTAAATCAATGGATGTGTAACTAATGTGATTCTGCAATCTGTATATGGGGTAAAAATGGGAGTTCATAACCCACTTGAATCAAAGTGTGAAATATGATATATCAAGAACTATGTAATGTTTTGAACAACCAACAATAAAAAATTTAAAAAAAATAAAAAATAAAAAAAATTGGAGATTACACACACAAAAAAAAACTTTTAAAAATTAAGTAGTATGGTAGAGCCATTTAAAAAAATGAGAACTGCCTCAGTACCTAACCAGTATTCTTCGTAATGCACTACATTGTCTTTTTTAAAATATTTTTTTAGATGTAGATGGACACAATACTTTTATTTTACTTATTTATTTTACGTGGTGCTAAAGATGGAACCCAGTGCCTCACACATACTAGGCAAATGTTCTACCACTGATCTACAACTCAATACCCTTTATAATTTTCTTTAAAATTGTCCATTAAATCCCCTCTTCATCTACATTTTTAATTGAGTACCCACAGTATAATAGGTTATGTCATAAACTCTTAATATTCATATATAAATAAAGTATAATATTATTCTCAAGGTGGTTTAGTGTATTCTAGACTATATTATTTATTCATTATTTTTTACTCAAAAATTATGTAATTAACACCAACTATGTGACAGGTATATCTTATAGAAAAAAAATGTAATGTGTCTTGAAATACTGCTCAATTATAACAAGCTAAAACTGTGAATGTATGCAGTCACAATGAAGATAAATACATGGATCAAACTATAATAATGATGGACAAAAATAATTCAAATAAATTATAAATGCCTAAAAACAAGGAAACAGAAAACCTCTTTGCAAGGAAACAGTTTTAAAAGACATTGTAAAGTGAGTTTCCCTAACATTGATGATAATCTCACACAGAAATCCTAAAGACAGAAAAATCTTCCATTCATATCAATGACAGTGGACTTCATAAATGTTTATTACAGCATAACACAGCTAACCAATCAACATACAGTGACTTTGAATCTACCTCCTATTCTCCTTTCTTTATATTTTTTCTACAATTTTTGCTAACATTTGTCTTAGCCTTTAGGCCATACTTGCACCTATAAATAATTGGACTCTTATACCTTATGAAAACAGAAGTCTAACCTTTCAACATACCTAATTTTCTTAATGTAATTCATTCTCAAAATACACAGAACATTTTTAAAGAGTGATTGAGTTGTGTTTTTGTTGTTGTTGTTGTTGTTGTCATTCCTGATTCTCTTATTCCTTGACAAGTAACAAGAAGGAGAATAAGTCATCATTGTCAGGCAATATGAGTTAAAAATCTTTCATCGGCACACAGCTGGCTGTAAAAAAATCTCATCAGTTTCAAGGGCCTTAATTTTGATTATTATCACACAGGAAACTTAAATTTCTTCATGGGTATTTCCACAACAAATATATTGTCATGCTGCTGAATGACAGAAGCCATAGAGTAATCTGTATTTCCTGTGTGTGAATGTGAATTTTCGAAGAGTGAATCTGCTTTTTCTTTTTTGCTCTCTCAGCCTTGCTCTTTCTTCTCAGTATTATGGACAGTTGACAAGATAAAAATTCGCTATCATAAAGTGTAGATTGTTTAGGTGTGGTCATTTAATATTGCACTGTGCAGTATCTGTACTGCTCTGACATGAAATTTTAACATTAAGAGACAGTCGGGTGCATTGGAAAGCCCTTCTAATTTTTGAGACAGTTCTCCACCACCACCAGCTGTGTTGACTTAGGCAAATGTGCCACAGATTGACAGTATGATTGTATACCAAAGTTGGATGTAATATTTGTTATTACTTGCCATTTCCTAATTTGGGAGAGAGGTGAGAACATTTGTTTTTTACAAAGGATATCTACATCATGTTAGTGTGGGAAACATTGTTTTTACTGTTTATAAGCTCAAACATATGTGGAAGGGTGTTTGCAGTCACTAACTAGCTAAAAGTGTAGGCTCTGACAGTTATTATTATCCCTCTGCTTTAAATCACCCTTCTCTACTTGTTGTGATGCTAGTTCCAGGATTCTGCAAAACATATTACTGCTTTTCCAATGTCTTTGTCTTTAGCTCTGACAATATGTGACATGACTGGAAGACTGCAAGGCTGGAGGAAGAAGAAAGGTCATGTTCCTTCCCATTTAATGTCTTTTAGTTTCACGTTAGTTTCTTGTTCCTTTGAATATCATGCCTCACTCCTGTAAGCTTCTTCATCCTGGACCAAACAGTTCTTTCCCATAGTAGCAGTTCAATCTCTATGCCATTTCCCAGATATTTGTAGAATCAGCTTCACTTCACATGTTGCCCCAAACCCCAGAGTCACAAGTATCAATTCTTCAAAGGTCTGAGATTTGGTGACATAGAGTCACCTCTTCTAAGTTCCTAGTTTCAATAATCCTAACCTCTTCTCTATATTTATCCAGTCTAGGTTGTACTGTTGTTCGCTGAAGTAGTCTTCCTGAAGATATTCTTGCTACTATCTCCATAACATAGTGTTTCCTCTTTATCTTTCTAGTTATCAAATTAACAACGTTTATACCTAATTTATAATTATTTATATTAAATTCTCTCTACTCAAGTATCTGGTGGAATTTTAGTACCATGACTCAATGCTGCTAAAAATAATTACCATATTTCCCTCAGTTTCCTCATCTTAAACATATCTAATCATAACTGGCATTAAAAAAGACACAAATGCATTGAAAATTATAACTAAAAGTTTTGATTGGACCTATAGCTTGAAAATTTAATAAAAACTGTAAGGGTAATTTATCTTATACTAAAAAATTCTATATATAATCAAAACTATTCTGTACCTCTAATATCAAAAGTTGATTTGACATTGATTTTTACTTTACTTATATATGTGCATAATTTTCCTGAAAATTAGTAACATAGAATTTTAACTCACCTTTTATTTTTAATTTTTGCATATTTATTAATAGGGCCATTTCTGGAAAAAATATTCATGTTTTCCATAGGATTCTGTTTTTGTCATTCTTGTTGATGTTCTCTTGTTTCATAATTACATGATGTCTCTCTCTCTGCTAGTTTCTCATTTTTAATTAGTTTCACATGTGATTTTCAATATAATTTTCACTTAATGAAATTCTAAAACTTGTAAAATGTGTAATTTCACATTATAATTGTTTTGAATTTGCCAATTTAAAATGTTGCATTATGGCTAGGATACAATGGAGAGAGGGATGCTAGTATACATCTTGAAAAGATAATTAAGTAGGAGATCTACTTTTTATAGTTAGCTCATTTGTGATTTTTTTTGCATTTAGATTATGTTTACTTCACATTGAATCTCAAAACTACTGTTTTGAGTGGCATGGTGAATGCCTGGCTAGCAAGGATCTCTCTCTCTTTCACACACACACACACACACACACACACACACACACACACAATTATATGGTGAGATTGGTATGAATGCCGAAAGAGACCATGAATAAGAAATATTTATCATAATTGCTGAACCAATGTTGATTTTAATAGTCATTAAATTTTAGCAATTACCATAAAATGTATATTTTGCTTAATAATCATTTCAAATCTTTTGCATCTGAATATACTTGACTTGATCAGATTCTTTAGTAAAATTGAGTTTAATTAAGAAGAAAAAATATAACATGGGTATAGACTAGAACTTTCATCAAGGAATATAAAATATGCTTTTTATTGAAGATATGGTATGACTGCTTCTTCACATTTAAAATAAAAAAACATGCATTTTGAAAAGCTGATTTTAAAGAAAAAGTGTCTATGGATTCAGCTATAAAGATGAATTCATTTTAGAAACTGAAACTCCTACCAGGACACTTTAAATTAAGTTTTCAATTCATGAGTGGAGGTAAATAAAATAGAGGTAGAAAACATATTGTCTAACCTTCTATCTAAGAAAGACCAAAATGAACCATAATGTTTTGATTTTCTTTTAAATGGGAACAGCTCTTTTTGAACTTTTGACATTTAAAGGCACTTACTATACTTACAGCATTCCTATGAGTTTGTTCATGACTTGCTGCCACCTAACAAGAAGAAGTTGAAACAAATTGAAACATGAATCTATGGTTCTCAGGAGATGAGCATGTATGCCTGGCATGTTGACTTGAATTTGTGTTACCTTACATTTGTATTACATTACAACATGCAAATGATTTCTAACACCTAAGTCCTCCTTTCTTTTCTCCCCCTGCTACCACACTGGTTTAATTCCTGTAACAACCTCAGGTTAATATTTTTTAAAGGACTTTGATACACTAAAAGATTATGTTACTAATGCAAGTTTGTAGTCACTGGTTCAGTTTGTTTTTCATTTTATAGAACCAAAAGTATAAATCAGGTTACATAAATGATAGACATCAAGAAGTTATTCTTAGCAATATCAAAATTTGACAATATAGTCTTTCTTAATTATTAACTCATATATATGTATATATATATATATATATATATATATATATATATACACATATAATTCCTAATTTCAAATGATTATGTATACAAATCAAACAGTAACTAAAGCTGCAACCATATGATTAAACTATGACATGACAAATCAATTTAGTAAAATGTTACATGTACTTTAAAAACACAAAATAATATTATTCATAAGCTGAATACTTTTAATATTATAAAATTATAAATAAACTATTAAAGACATTCCACAAAACCTTTGCATAATGATATCCAATACTAATCAGAAAATATAAAGAAGATAATTGATTCTTCAAAATCAGTTTCTCTTCTGGACATACATATTCCTTTCAATGAAATTATCCTGTTCTCTATCCTTAGGTTTAAATCTTCAAGTAATTCGTGATTCTTTTCCTTCTGGAGAGATTTAAAGATAGCTTGGTTTTGAAATTCATTACTCATCTTGTCACAAATGTTGATTCTCTCCTTGCTTGTTCACATCCCGTCAATCACCAAGTCTAGTATATTTTTTATGTCGCTTCCTTTCATTCCTTCTGTTACCATCCTTGTTCAGACCCTCATCACTGCTTCCTTGGATGATCGCCAAGATCTCTTAACTACTTTCTTTGCCTTCAGTCTTTCCCCATTTGCTGACCAGTACATCTTCATAAAACACAATTTTGTACACATTAACGTCTATTTAAATCTTTCAATGGCCCTTAATTGCCTAACAAATAAACCTGTAATTCCTCAGTGTCACATTTAAGGTCGTGCACAGTCTGGTTAAAATATTCCTTAAATTTTTCTGCTTTTCATGAATCCTCTTCTTTTCTCTTTTCTTATTTATCTTGACCCCCACCTTCAAACAACCACTGATAGCAAATGAAATTGTAAATACTTACCTATTTGCACCACCACATATTATTTTGTGTAGTTCCAGTAACCTGTTAGCAACTTTAAGGGGTTCTTTAAAATCCTATTATAAAAGTATATTTTCTTACTTACACATTTATGTAAATTAGGATGATGCATAACTCAATGTATAATTTTATAAGTACATTCTATAGAAACAAAAGTAGTTTAGAGACTGTATCTGTCAATTAAAAGTGCCATAGTGTTGATTACTTTGACCTCTGTAAAAATACAATGACACATGGGTGCCCTTTGATTCAAGGAAATACATTGAAGTTCAGAAATGTTTTTCATGGCACTGTGTCAAATGCATTTCATGGCACTGTGTCAAATTCATCTGTGTTCTGTTTTATTCTCTGTCCTTTCTAGTGTCAACCTGGAAAACTAAAACATTATTTTATAGATTCCTTCCTATCAAGCAGTGTCATAACCTTCTTTCTTTATGTGTAATGCTATATCTTTTTTGCAGGTAAAATTAGCTTGAATTTTGATGCTCATAGATAGTATCAGTTCAGCATAACCAAAATTATTCTTCCTCTAGTACACAGTGGTCTTTATAACAACTGAGCTCGGCAACAGCCTTAAAACATAGTAATGAGTGTGTTTTATTGTAATTTCTTCAGTTTAGATTGATTATTTAATATCCAAAATCTACAACGAAAGTGAATCATTTAAAAGTTAGCTGAGGATTCAATGCATGTTCACCATTTTCTTTAAATATAGCTTGGTTTAAATTTTTTCATGAACTGTCAAGTATACAATACCACAGTGAAAAAATCATTTCTCTGTACTGTTAAGATATTGTTTCCTCTAACTGGAGCACTAGAAACCTCACTTTTTTTTTTCTTCTTTTACTTCATAAAACAGTGAGAACAAAAACAGAATAAAGCCCATAGCAACAAGACATTTCTTTTACCATCTGTTTGATTTATGTTGAATTTAAACCACTTGTATTTTGGAAAGGAATCTGTTTTCTATCGTCAAAAGGATGCAATCCAACATCTCTCAGCTGCTAATTTTTAGCACTTAGAGTTTCCCTTGGGCTGTTGTCAACTACGACTTATTGCATAGGTACTTTTCACTAAACTCATTATAAAGTGATTAGCCTCCAGCAAGATAGTGCAATGCTATAGCTTGCTTGCATTGTATGTAGTTTTGCAACTGAATTTTGTACTGTGAAATCTTATCAGATAGTGAGTATAGAATGACTCCTGGGATTCAACACAAAGAATGCTGAGGGGAATCTTATTCCTTTTAAGCCATACTTTTTTAAAAAGTAAATGCATGCTCATACACAAATACACACATGTATATGTGTGTACACAACATACACATGAAAGTGTATGTCATTAGTTTAAAATAGATGTTATCCTAACTGGTATCAAATCCATGAATTATTCTTCAGTTTATGCTTTAAATTAAAAATCTAATTAAGTAGAGTTACCTTGATTGTATGACTGGTTATCATTAATATCTGTAATAGTGCTGTTTTCATTAGCATATTTAAATTACAATTCTTCTTGCCTGTAGGTAAAAGTATTAATCAATACTTTGAGGTCTACTAAGCTTTCTCAGTTTTTCCAATGAAACTGTACTTAGACTGTGTCTTTAGAGATATAGATTGTTAAGAAGTGGTCTGGAACTGTGGCTCAGTTGTAGTGCAGTTGCCTCACATATGCGAGGCACTGGGTTCGATACTCAGCACCACATATAAATAAATAATAAATAAATAAATAAAGGTCTATCAACAATTTAAAACACATTTAAACAAAAAGAAATAGTGGTTTATTTGAAAGCCTTTCTAAAGAGGTATGCAGTTTCCCATGTTCCATATTCATCACTACATGAAACTAGCACTACACTGCAATGCTGAACAGCCTGTATTAGAAACTACATCAGTTAAATTGTCTTTCTTCATTACTATTTATTAGTCAAGAGGTTCTTTCTTTGATTTATATTCCTGAACATTAGGGTTATGCTCATGACACACTTTTAGAACTTTTATAATATGAAAAAAACAGTTTGCATAGTACTTGGGGAAAAATCCACAGAACTTCACATTCTTATATTGCTCATGTTATGATAATTTCAATTCAAGTAAAGGATAACTCAAGACAAATTATCTACCTTGAATATGAAAGTTATTTCATTATTTTCTATTTTTTCTGTTATTTAAGCTGAGCTAGTCCTTATTTTTTATAGGAAATTGACAGTGTTTGAATGCATTATTTGCATATGAGTTTCATTTTGCAGAACATTATTGGAAAGTTTTTCACCCTTACTCAAAAATTCCCACTCACTAGAATGTCCTGAGACATTCACTTTCCAAAGTATACTATGTACAAAACTCACAAATGGAGGATTAGACTGAGATTTTAATATCAAATTACAGGCCTTCATTTGTTTATATTTAATATGAAGATAATGGAACAAATTTAGAGTGTTGTTATGAAGTTTGGTGATATATATTTTTATTTGAACATATGTATATGTGTTTATATTTTGTAATATAGAAAAAATTTTTCAGCTATTACATGATGTTTTACACTTAGATTAAACTTATTTGTTAATCTTTATATTTTGATACAAAATGTTATACTAATCCAAATAATAATTAGTTATTTAATACAATATTGCATAAAAAATTTAAATGCACACTATATACATTTTTCATTCTGTTGATGTCTGGGGTGTGTGTGTGTGTGTGTGTGTGCATGTGTGTGTGTATGTAAGTGTGTAAGTCTCACTAACAATGTTTTGATGGTTATTAAAATTAAATTATGTGAATGATTTTTTATCAAATTAAATATGATTTTATTACCTCCCAAGTATAAAAAATGAAGTAAGAATAGTCTTTATTTCTCCTTCGCCTACTGATTAGAATTATAGACATTTCTGGCATCATGTAAAATGCCTTTCATGATCCAGTGTCCAAAGTATTTTGTTAACCTTATCATTTGCCATCTCTCCACAAACTCTGTGCTCCAATCTCATTTCCATAGTTAACATTCTCAATATATAGAGACAACATGTACCCAGTGATTGGCAAGTGCAGGTCAAAGTCTTTGAGAATCAGCTTCCCAGATGGGGAATAGGGTGACAGGCTCTGTTCGATGTGCTCTTGAGACAGACTCTAACAGGACTACCACTCTGGACTGACCTGTACTTAACAAAGAGTGAGCACTAATAAATTCAGCTTATAACCTTATGCTTTTAGGTGAGGAACCCAAAATTTGTACATAAAGCATTTATCTTAGCAATACCATGTATTGAGTCTTTATTATGTTCAAGGCTCTGTGCTAAGCACTTTGTATATATTATTTCATTTAATTTACTATCTAAGCAAATTGTCTTATATAATACGATTTTCTATAGTTTGCATGTTGTACATTATTATACATTAGATCTCTGGATTTTTTCATGTCACACAGCTGCAAATCAGTACCCTTTGACCTACATTCATCCATTCCCCTATTTCATAAGTAATACACAAAAATCCATTATTTATATTAAAATGTCTTTTTTGATGAGAAGTTTAGTAAAATTGGAAGTGAGGCATTATCTTCAGGTGCAGAATGTAAGAGGCCACAAAATGAAATTTCCCTCTTGCAGATGGGATTAAATTTTAAGATTTTGTAACAAGGAGATGCTAAGGACAAATATCCTTACAGGAGGAGGCTTAAAAGCTAGAATCAGCATAAAGGAAATGTGATGTTGTGGTGATGTGAGCAAAGGTTGCAATGAGGCACTTGGGAGATGCCAGCCTCAGGAAGGATACCAACCACCTTTACTTGCTAAACCAGGCCAAGCAGAACACTGATTTAGATTGTTAGCTCACACAAGGTTCTAGGGAAGGGCAGCCAGGAGGTGCCTTAAAAATTAGCTATGGGACTGGCTAATTTCACTTAGCATTAACTTCTCTAACTCCATACATTTACCTGCAAATGCCATGATTTTATTCTCTTTTATTGCTGAGTAATATTCCATTGTGTATATATGCCACATTTTTTTATCAATTCCTCTACTGAATGACATCTATGTTGGTTCCACAGTTTAGCTCTTGTGAATTGTGCTGCTATAAACATTGATGTAGCTGTGTCCCTGTAGTATGCTCTTTTTAAGTCCTTTGAGTGTAGACCAATGAGAGGGATAGCTGGGCCAAATAGTGGTTCCATTCCCAATTTTCCAAGAAATCTCCATACTGTTTTCCATATTGGCTGCACCAATTTGCAGTCCCACCAGCAGTGTATGAGTGTGCCTTTTTCCCCCCATCCTCACCAACACTTATTGTTGTTTGTTTTCATAATAACTGCCATTCTGACTGGAATGAGAAAAAAATCTTAGAGTGGTTTTGATTTGCATTTCTCTAATTGCTAGTGATGATAAATATTTTTTTCATATATTTGTTGATTGATTGTATATCACCTTCTGAGAAGTATCTGTTCAGGACCTTGGCCCATTTATTGATTGGGTTATTATTATTATTTTTTTGGTGCTTAGATTTTTGAGTTCTTTATATATCCTAGAGATTAGTGCTCTATCTGATGTGTAAGGAGTAAATGTTTTCTCTGATATAAGGAGGCTGATTCATAGTTGGGTAGGGAGAGGGAGCATGGGAGGAATAGACAAACTCTAGATAGGGCAGAGGGGTTAGAGGGGTAGGAAGGGAGCAGGGGGTTATTAATGATGGTGAAATCTGATGATCATTATTATACAAAGTACATGTATAAAGACACAAATTGGTGTGAATATACTTTGTGTATAACCAGCGATATGAAAAATTATGCTCTATATGTGTAATAAGAATTGTAATTCATTCTGTTGTCATATATAAATTTTTAAAAATTCAGCTATGGGGAGAATAAGATTTGACATCACTTCCATTTCCACAGTACTTTGAAAGTGCTAGACTTGTGCTAAGTGACTCACATGACAGGTGGCCACATTCTCAAACAACCCTAGCAATAGGGTTTTCCAGAACTGTCACTCTACATATGAAATAACAGAGTCTTCGAGAGGGAAATCACTTGCTTATGACCCATGTTCCAATCTAAGCTAGTAAAACTTTGCAATCTTTAGTAAGTTACTTAACCTCGTTGAGATTCCATTTTTTTAATAAGAAAATTCTGCCTACCTATAAGGTGGAAAGTCAGATTTAGAATGTTAAAGAACTTCTTAAACGGGATTCATATTCTCTAAATTTTCATTAATAATTCTTTGTATCACATCAGATATTTATTTATGATAAATTTGGTTCTGAACAAGTTAAACTTCCATTTATAAATTCATTGATATTTCCTATTGATTTTTAAGAATTATTTTCATAAAATTAAAGCAGAATTTTATTCATAAGAGAAAATAAAAGACCCACTTGAAAATTATTTTTAAAAGAATTCTGGTTATTTTGCTATAATTTTTCAAATTCCATAGCTTCCTGTGACATGAGATTTGGAATAACTACTTTAGGAAAATTCAGATGGTAACATCAAACATTATTTTCTCATAAGGTAGAATTGGAGATTCAGTACTAGATTGTGACACATAAAATGCATAGCAATATTCTAGTAAAGAGTGATGTCTTTAAAAATCTTTGAATAAAAATAAGACCATTTCAAACTTGAACTTCCTGTTGGACTATGTGATTTCATTAGCTGAAGAGTTGCATTTTAAAGTGGATGAAAATGCAAAATATCTACATCCTGTTACTGGCTGACTGAGAAATAACAGTGATATCTGAAAACAATTAAATTGACATACATACATAATTTTATTTAAATAATGACAAGGCTGACAATTCCCAAGGAGTCAATTTTATCTGGGTAAGAAAGTTTCTGTTACAGGATTAATGAAAGCAAAAGTGTCAGGAGTTTGGAGACAGACAGAGGGAGAAATGTACTTTGACTGTTTTTGCAATACAGAAAGAAAAATTCTGAACCAAATGATCAAACAGGGCTGCTATTTTTATATTTTGTTAAACAGGATTTCCATGAAAGGCTTGGGGAAATAATGATATATGCTATATTTAGGTACTCTGTTGGAACAAATGGACTCTACTGTCAAGGTGAGAAATCCCAAATTCATCTCCTGTAAGATGTTTATTATATGACCAATATTTGGCTGTATTTTAAGGCAAAACCCTAAAAAACTTAAATAATTTTGGACTATTCACCCTTTCTGAATTGAAGAATGAGAAACAACACAATAGCAATTGTTATCTACATTTTATAAAATTTTATTTTATTGTAATTTTTTTGCATAAATAGAACACAACTTCTCATGTCTCTAGTTGTACACGATGCAAAGTCACACCATTTATGCAATCATACATGTACCTAGGGTAATAATGTCCATCTTATTTCACCATCTTTTCCAACCACATACCCCTTCCTTTTCCCTCATTCCCCTCTGCTCAAATCAATTTTTATTCATTCTTCCTTTGCCCCCTTCCATTATGGATCAACATCCACTTACCAGAGAAAACATTTGGCCTATAGCAGCTCAGTTCACAATAGCTAAAATATAGAACAAACCTATATGCCCTTCAGCAGATGAATGGATAAAGAAACTGGGGGATATATATATATATATATATATATATATATATATATATATATCACAATGGAATATATATATAATGGAATATTACTCAACCTTAAAGAAGAATGAAATTATGGCATTTGCAGGTAAATGGATGGAGTTTGAAAATATCATACTATTTTAAAAGAGGAATGCTGGATTACACATATTCAGAAAAAATAATTGTCCTGAGGGCATGCTTTTAGAAGTACCAGATACCTGTCTCTCATAAAAGTATCTTTCAATTTTCTTTTGTAGTAATTGTTTCGAAGTTCTTTTCTAATATGCATTACATTTATGGCAATAAGACTAAAATTTTCTGTCTATACACAATTTAGACAAGATCAAACATTTTAAACAATCATTCACCATCGCAGATAGCACACTAGTTTTGTTTAAGATTTCCTTTGTTGTTTGAGAAGTCTTCTCCAATATTCCAGAAGAAATTCCTTGTATATTTTCAAAGATTTATTTATTTATTAAACATTGGCCTTCCTGATCCACATCAAATTAATTTTGTGATTACTCATAAGTGACTATAAAATTTAGTAAACAACAAATTACCAAAGCACTGTTTACTGACTAATATTTTCTTTCCCTCTTGATAATAAAATGCCACCTTACTAAATTGCTAAATTTGTATTAAAATGGAAGGCTATTTGGAAATGATTTTTTTCCATGTCTCTATGTTCTTATACCAGAAAGAAATTGTTTTTATTGTTTTCAGTATTTTTTTGTATTTCCTCATCTCTTCTCATAGCTTATTCTTCTACATGGACACAGATGTCACATTCTCAACCCCGTCACCCCAAAAATTGTCACTGTTATTTTCACAGCAATTATGAATAAACTAATTTGGAAAATATTTATATATTTACAATGTTGACTGGTTGTGTTTTCCATCTATGTAAATAGTACAAGTGTCCCCAGCCAAGTCTTTCTTTTGCCTTTATATGTATCATTTTGAAATATAAGTTTAGAGGTATCTAAATGTCACCTCTTCAGGGAAGGACTCTTGTCTAATCACCCAAATATTTATACAGTGTAAATAACATAAACCTTGTTTTTTTCTTTCAAAACACACACACACACACACACACACACACACACACACACACACACATATATATATATATATATATATATATATATAAATACTTTATCTATACTTGTTTACTTATATGTCTCCCAGCTAGTGTAAAAGTTATGAAAGGAAGGTATTTTATCTTTTTCATTGTTCTCTGTCCATCATCAATAATTGTTGAATGAAGTCAGCTCAGAAATAAAGCACTGCATTATGTTTCATGATGCTTTATCAGTCTTGGTTCTGTCATTCTTGACTATTATGTAATGTCACATATGGCATCTAGTTGAAGTATTGTATGTAATCATCTACTTTTTAAAATTGTTCTCTGTGTGTGTGTGTGTGTGTGTATACACATGTTTAACTCTAATTTATTTCCCTTCAAGATTGTTCATTATAGTGTCATTTTGAGTATTTATTTTTTGAGCAACTTATGTTCATAAATACTGTTGTGGAAAGAAATCAAAAAACTTCTATAATGATTTTTCTGTTATTTTGAATAGATATGTTTCCCAGTGAGATATATTTTTCTCATTCTTAATAATATTATTATTTTTTCTGAATTGCTGTATATTTTTACATATTTGTTACTTTTTAGTTTCCTCTTAAAATTCTCCCACTAAGCTGTGTACATATGCTTATTACTTTGCAAAGTGAAAATGGAGTTCAGTTGTATTACAAAATCATAAATATCTTTGCAAAAATCTTTCAGATCTCAATGCAGAGAAGGGAAATTAAAAAAAATATTGTAAATTTACATTTTCAGTTGGTGACCTAATATCCTGGAGGAATTGAGAAAACATTCAAGGTCCTTAATAGTAAGAAAAATTTCACTATGCTATTTCCTCATTAGCAAGAACAAATTCAGGGGGCTGGGGATGTGGCTCAAGCGGTAGTGCGCTCGCCTGGCATGCGTGCGGCCCGGGGTTCGGTCCTCAGCACCACATACAAACAAAGATGTTGTGTCTGCCGATAACTAAAAAATAAATATTAAAAATTTTCTCTCTCTCTCTCTCTCTCTCTCTCTCTCTCTCTCTCTCCCCTCTCTCTTTAAAAAAAAAAAAAGAACAAATTCAGTATAAATGAACCCAGAAGCAAAGGCATGACCCTCTTCCTTCGACCAATAACAACTCACTTAAGGCAAAACACTAAAATTCCTTCTGAGTTATGCTGTCTATAGCACTTACTTTTGACTTACAGTAAACCATTATCATCAGTTTAGCAATCACATCTTGCTCCCATGTCTAATTGTAGGTCTAGATGCTGTGCATGCATAGAGATATGGCACTGATATGATATGGTCATCAATGATCTTTGACTAACTTTTAAGCAATTCAGTCTACTTATTTAAAGGTTAAAAGTTTCTGATGGATCCTGTAGTAGTTTTATATTTAATTTTTGAGAAACCTCCATACTGTTCTCAATAGCAGCTGTAGCATTTTATTCTTTCACATCAATAGTGTACAGATTCCAATTCTAACATTTGTTTTATTTGTTGTCAACACTTATATTATTTGTTGATAATAGTCATCCTGACAGATGTGAAGTAGTATTTCATTGTGATTTTGATTTGTACTTCCTTGCTGATTAATACAATTGAGCACAATTTCAAATACCTACAGATTATTTATATGTCTTTTTTGGAAAAACAAAGATGTCTGTTCAGATTCTTTGTCCAATTTTAACAAGGTTCTTAGATTTTTGGCTATTTAGTTATATGAGATTCTTATATATTTTGGAAATTAACCTTTTATCTATTTGGATTACAGATATGGTTCTCCTATCCATAGGTTACCTTTTCACTCTGTATCTTTATCCAAAAGGATTGAAATAATGGTTTCAAAGAGATGTTAGTATCCCTATGTTAATTGTGGCAATATATAGAATATCCAGAATGTGTAAACAACCTAAATATCCATTGATAGATGAATGAAGGAAAATGTGATGTACACATACAAAAAATACTACTCACCCTTCCAAAAGAAGTTAATTATGAAAGATGTAACAACATGTTTGAACTTTGAGAACAATATGCTCAGTGAGCTATACTAGTCACAGAAAGACAAACACTAAATGATCACGCTTACATGTGGTATCTGAAATAGTACATTTTATAGAATTAAAGAGACTAATGGTGGTTACCAATGCCCAGGAAGAGGAAAACAATGGGTAATTACTAATTAAAACACACAAAATTTTAGTTTAGTAGGGTGAATAAATTCTAAATATCTGCTGTACAACATTTTACCAACATTTAATCATAATGAATGATGTCATTAAAATTTATCAAGAGAGTAGAGCTCATGTTGTATTACTAATACAATAAAATTAAATTAAAAGATAAATGCATAAAATTATGAGAAGGAATAATGTGTGTATATTTATTTGTCAAAGGATATTAGTAATCCATTTATAATTAACCTAATTTTATTAATAAATAATACTATTAAGGAGAAAATAGAATCTCACTAGAGTTTTGTCAATTTACTTCTCAGACATACCATATTTTTAGAAGGCAATTTTCTGTTCAGGGCTTTATTCTTTCTTTCACCTCATTCATTCTTATTTTAACTTAAAGGAAATCCTCAAAGTATGTGGTACATTGATTGGCATGTTTCAGTCTTATTTTTTGATCTTTCATTGGGAATATAGAGAGCTACTGTGGTATCATTGCAATTTTTACTAGAAAGTATTCATTTTTTTCCTTTCACCTTTTCTGAGCTTCCTTTCCATGTAATTTCTTTTGAAATTTTAGAATTGCCAAGAGAAATATGGATTTTTGCAACAGATACCTATATTACAATATTGATGTTCTGTTCTGTGATTCAAATATAAACCATCCTGGTAAGTTGACCAATTTAGGCATTATCAGACATTATACACTTTCAAATTCAACAAATGTTTCTTCATAAATGTCAATGAGACACAACACTTGCTAAACTGTTGCCCACATCATAAGAAATAATTTGTCTTTATTTAAAAGTGGAGGGAATTAAACAAGCAAAATAGTGTTATTTAGATATTATTTGTAAGAAATCCATGATATTATGAGTAACTGTACAAACAAAATCAAATTAAGTGCAACTCTAGTGAGAGAGATCTTACAAAGAAGCAATGTGAGGAGCTCCTATATATTAAGATTCACATTTTTTTAAAATGTTTATAGTTAGTACTTGTGCATGTACAGAGAGGTAAATGCACTTTCTTGTCTTGAGGACAAGAAACCAGTGCAGGGCAAATTTAGTTCCTGACTGAAAAGGAATATTGCTTTCCATGTGGCTGCCCTCAACAGCAATAATGAGTTAAGCATTTCTTGTACTTAAAATCTCTGATATTAACTTATGCCCTATTTATTTGACTGAATCCTATGTCCTACTCTTCTACTTTTAAATGCCCATACAGATACTTCAGGATCCATGATAAACTTGTGTTCATAAAGTCAGCTGATTATCAGCCTTAATTACATCAATAAAGTTCTTCTTTGGTACTACTTAAGGTTGACTATCTCAGTCACAGCAATCCTCAGGGAAGGACATATTTAAGATTCTGCTTACCCACCAAGAAATATTGGATACACTAACACAATGGAAAAATCTATGCTTCATCACTTTGATAGCTTTTTTTTCTGCTTCTATTTGCTCTTACACATTTTCCATTTGTAAATGTTATAGATTTGCAAGGTGGACTTTTTAAACTTGATCTAGCCATATACAACTTTTTTCAGAAGTTTGAATCACTCATCAAAATTTTGAAAAAATTCCTGGAATTATTAGCCTCTGGTTTTTACATAATTTCTTATGATATAAAGTGCACAAAAATCCTTACTAAAAATACCACTGTAAGTTAATCATTAACAGACCCTTTAGAAATCTTAGAGATGCTCATTTTGTAGAGAAATGAGGAAACGAAAATGTCAGCACTGGCATCTAAAAGGGTAAAGATTTCTTGGTAACGAGAAAGGCAGCTGTTTCAATACAATTTTTTTAAAAAGTAAAATGTCCCATTGTGCCCTAGAATTCCTAATTAATACTAGTGAAGAAGTAGAGTTCACTGATTTTGTATTTTTTGCCACCCAAGAGAAAAAAATGATCTTAAGCAATAAGATAGGATCTAAAGAAACTTTATACCAGCGATTTAAAGTGATCTAAGATATAAAGTAAACTACATTACAAATTACAAATTATTAGTTCAGAAAATGGACATAAAGTCAAATAAATGTGTTCATGTATATAATTATAAATCTCTAGAAATGTAAATTAGTTGGAACACTTATTTTTAAAAATATTTAAGTATAAAAGTAGGAACTTGATTGCCTTATACAATATAACTGATTGATTATAACATTTGGCATTGTCACTTAGAAAAATATATCATTGTGCACAATTTAATTAATTTTTCTATTTTACTTTTGAAGTCCATAAAATTGAATACTGTTTCTTACTTTAAATATTATTATGAGGATTAAACAATAGGATAAGTGTATCCCTGGGTGCCCTGGGTGATGAAATGGCAGTGTAGCATGATTTGCCCAAACCTATGCCTTGGTTTTTACTAAGTAAATCATAGGGCAAATATTAATAGTGATACTATGATAATCCTCACTATGAAGAAGCACTTTGCCTCTGCTGTCACCTCCTCTTTCTCCTCTTCTCATTCTCCATCTTTCTGTTCTCCTTTCTTGAGATTTCATTCCCTTTCTTTCACTTCCTTGCTTTTTCTTCCATTTATTTCAAGAATAATTGTAGAACCAAGACTAAAATCTATATTATGTCAAATTATTCATACCAAAGGAAAATATTCTAAGGAGCAATTCGTTAATAGTGTTAAATTTTAAAGTGATATCATAGACAAGGAGAACAAATAAAATAACACTGTAGAACTATAAGGTAGAGAGTCCACGAGATGATTTTTATAAGAACACTTGTATTGCAATGAGGATATTAATCTGGTAAATGACTAATTTTCTACATCAAAGGGGTATGTAGCACACTAAGTGGTTGCTTACACAGATAAATGGACCAGTAAAATAACATTTAATTAAAACCAAATTTTATCCAGCCACCTATTCCTGCAGAGATATAAAAGGGGAAAAAGTGTCCTCACTAAGGAAACCAAAGTTAAGATTTTCATACTTCAGAAAAGGACATCAGAAAGTCTAGATGAGTAACAGTTTAATTAGAGGATCCCCAAAAGTATGTCTTCAGTTACTCTGGGCCTAGTTTGTGTTCTGTTGCCTATAGCTATCTTATTATTTTCATCAGCTGCATTCCTTTAAATTCCATCCTCATTCCAAAACTCTTATACACAGCTATTCAGTCAGATATCAGATATCATCTGGAAATGATGGCCAAGGCAGCTTGTTTATATTTGATTGGATAAAGCTAAGAGTTTACAGCCCCTTTCCATACACAGCTGAATGGCCAGACATCAAGGGACTAGAGTGAACAATGGGAAAAAGGCTCACTAAGCTTTTCAAAATATGCATTTTAAAGCAGGTTACATTGTGTCAGCCAGCTTTTGTCTCTGTGACAAAATACTGGAGATGATCAACTTACAAGGAGGAAAGATTTATTTTGGCTCATTATTTCAAAGGATTCAGTCCGTGCTTATAGGCCTTGTTGCTTTTGTCTTATGATTGATTTATACTGGAATATGATATGGAATATGTGGTGGAGAAAATCTGTTTACTTTGTGGGGGATTGAAAGAAAAGTGCAAGAGTACCAATACACCCTTCAAGGGCATACCCCAATGACTTCACTTCCTTCAATGAAACCTCACCTCTTAAAAATTCCACCACTTCCCAATAACACCAACACTGGTGACCAAGTCTTCAACAGATGGGATTTAGAGAACATATCAGATCAAAACCATGGCACACATATTTGTATTTCAAATATACCTTTATCATCTAATGAATTCTGGCCAATCATGCTTAGATTTGAAGACTGACCATACTTTCAATCTGACAACTATTGAATTTCAAAATGACTTTTTAAAGGTAGAGTCTCAATAGCACCTTAATGGAGAAAGTCTCAAAAATGTTATTAAGAAATTATTGAGGGCTGGGTATGTGGCTCAGCGGTAGAGCACTCGCCTAGCATGTGTGAGGCACTGGGTTCAATCCTCTGTACCACATAAAGTAAAATAAAGACCTTGTGTCCACCTATAACTAAAAAAAATATTTAAAAAGAAATTATTTAATAAAAGCATGCATACAGTTCTAATTGCCATATGCCTTAAAATCATGTTCTAGAATATTTCTTCATGACTTCTATATAGTCATATTTCCAGAAAGAAGTTAACTAGTCACAGATGATCTCTCTTCTATTTATCAAACTCATTTAAGGAATTGGAAAAATATTATAGTTAAGTTAATCTTGCTTTAAATTCTCTGAGAGAATGGCAGCTATTATGAAAACAAACAACAATAAGTGTTGGTGAGGATGTGGGGAAAAAGGTACACTCATGCACTGCTGGTGGGACTGCAAATTGGTGCAGCCAATATGGAAAGCACCATGGAGATTTCTTGAAAAATTGGGAATGGAACCACCATTTGACCCAGCTAACCCTCTCCTCAGTATATACACAAAGGACTTAAAAACAGCATACTACAGGGACCCAAACACATCACTGTTTATAGCAGCACAATTCACAATAGCTAAACTGTGAAACAAACCTAGATGCCATTCAGTAGAGGAATGGATTTAAAAAATGTGGCATATATACACAATGGAATATTACTCAGCAGTAAAAGAGAATAAAATAATGGCATTTGCAGGCAAATGGTTGGAGTTAGAGAAGATAATGATAAGTGAAGCTAGCAAACCCCCCCAAAACAAATGCCGAATGTTTTCTTTGATATAAGGAGGCTGGTTCATAGTGGGATAGGGAGAGGGAACATGGGAGGAATAGATGAACTCTAGATAGGGCAGAGGAGTTGGAGGAGAAGGGAGGTAGCATAGGGTTATTAATGTGGTGGAATGTGATGATCATCATTATCCAAAGTACATGTATGAACACACGAATTGGTGTGAATATACTTTGTATACAACTAGAGATAAGAAAAATTGTGCTCTATATGTGTAATAAGAATTATAAGGCATTTCACTGTCATATATAAATAAAAAATAAGGAACAAAGAAATAAATTATCTGTGAATTGTGAACTATTTAAGCATCAAATTTGATCGTTCCAAATAATATTAAAATAATTTTAAAATTTATCTTTACCACTTAATATTTGTATACACGTATACACACATTTCTCTCTCTCTCTCTCTCTCTCTCTCTCTCTCTCTCTCTATATATATATATATATATATATATATATATATGTGTGTGTGTGTGTGTGTGTGTGTGTGTGTATAATAACATGCCCCAGTTTTGAGGAAAATTCTCATATGGTCAACACTGCAAAGCATGTTAAAATCTGATGTAAGTGAATGTTAAAAATATTTTCAGGAACTTCAAACATATGCAAATAGAATAACATACAACTGATTTGGGTGGCATAGAAATGGATTTAATTTCAACACATTAGATGGGATGTTTGATAAAGAAAAATAATTTTTTGACCATGAGGCATGTGTAAACATGGGACCAGAGACATTAAACATTGTGAATGCTGTTAAAAACAGTAAAAACCTTCATGTGTATAATTCTTTTAATTTGATTTTATTTTGTCTAAAATAACAGTAATAAGATGTGAACAGTGGGATTTTCTGGAACCCTGTGAAGCTACCATTCTGATTTTGTTTTTATTGAAATCACAAGCAAAACAGTCAAAGAATTCATTTTCATGGAAGCCATACTTTTAAGCAGAGGAAATAATATATGGTAGAAAATGAACTCAGAAGATCCCTCATGTTTAGACAGTCTTCCATGAAGTTTTAAAGGACCTTTTGAAAAGTTACTAGAACATCATAAATCTCAGTTTCCTGAACTTTAGACTGAAAATTACTTCTACACTACTTAATTCATAAAACATTTCTGACATCAAATGATCTAATAATTTCTCAAATTGCTTTGTAAACCATAGATCCTAAATAACACAAACTGTCATGGAAATGTATGTGTCTTAATCATACTTTACATGTAATCATGTAACTGTATAGAGTATCAATTCTATTTATATTTTGTGTCAGACTCTTAAGATGTCATAGAAAATAACATCAGAAAAATTTTATCATTTTTAGCCCCTTAAAAAACTACAATTTTTAGAAATACATTAAAATAAAATATATATCCATATTGAGTGTTCCCAAAGGAAAAGTTCATATTGAGAACTTTGACTATTTCCTTGAGGGTATTTTGTGAACCTATTATTCAGGTAAATATATGGAAAGAAGTCAAAATTCCCTTCCAGCCCCAACTGCTTTGTTTAGTTTTGTATTTTTCTATATTAGAGATTAAACAATAGCTGGATATTGCAACAAAGAAAGAAGACAAAATTCTAAGGGTAGACTTTACCAGATCCTTGTTAAAGATTCCACTGATCAGCAAACTCAGTGTTCTACTACTTTCTTCTCACAAACAGGAAGTAAATTATGTTACTCTGATGCCATATGACTCTCAATTCCATTGGCTAACACAAAGTATTTCTTATAATTACAAATGTTTGCCATGTAAATTTATGAAACTCCAAAGTGTTGTGATGTTTATACAATTATCCATATTACCTTTTTTTTGTTTGCTTTCATGAATGTGTTTACACATATTGACAACCGAGTTAAAAATCATAGTTCAGCTTAATGCAAAAGTATCTATTTAAATATGACTAACTACTTGGCAGATGAATATTATGGAACAGGTTTTATAAAATTGCTCAACTTCTTCTGTACTCCAAATGGCTCTTACGCATTTAGCGAAAATTAATCTAAAACACATTTGAATGATTGGCTCTGAACTAGCCATCAAATCCCAGAATGGGAATTTGGAACTTATTTTTGAGTATTTCTTAGACAGAAGAGACCAACGCATATCCTTTGTTGCTAAAACACAAAACATCTGTACCTGGAATACTGCACCTGATTACAAATCACTGGGTCACAAGAAAGAGAATTGAGTAGGAGAAACTGAAATGATCATAGAATAAGGACGTTGCCATAGAAAAGCAGCTCTAAACTAGAACATTTCAGTGAAGTGTTTTTCTTTAGATTCTTGTTTTATAAAACAATAGCACAGAGTAGATACTAAAGTACAAAATGCATATTTTTAAGATCATGACAAAGAAAATTACTTTCCTCAGGAGGTTCCCTTATTTAATAAAGAGAGCATGGATGGCGTAATAATAATAGAGGTTTGGGATAAGTATAACAACTTTTTTGGTAATCAAGTGTGATAATATTGTTTCAGTATCAGATATTTAACAGGGGCTCTGTAAATATCACTATACCATTTTACACATAAAAATAAACAAAACTTAATTACTATTCAAAAGTATGGTACATGTTAAAATATAAACAAAGAGTATAATTTTGAGTGTGATAAACTCACAGTAGTTTTAAAACAAAAATTAGGATATTAAGAAAGACATACCAAGGATTTGGAGGTATATATTTAAGATGTTTTAGAAGAAATGTTCAACATATCAAGAGAAAGGCCCTTTATTTTCCTTACAGCTGTCCTTCAATAAATAAATAAATTCTCTTTGTAAAGAATTAAAGGGAAGTTTCAGAACTTTTGGAGACACACAGTAGTCAAGCAAAAAGTCCTTTTATGTTATACATATTATTAAATGATTAGCTATTACTCACTCTGTTTCCCCAGCCCTTGAAAGATGACAGTTTTATTCCAAATGTTTAATTTTTCAAATGACCAAGCAGAGAATGAAAAATAAAATGCCTTAAGAAAGACAGCCTACAAATCATTGATCTGTGGATAGTCATTACTACCCTCTTTACAAACAACTACCTCCCTCTTTTATTCCTAAATTGTCCATTGTGAAGCCATCCACTAGCATTTCTTCAATGAGGACCTTAACATACATTATGGTTTGGATGTGAGGTGTCCCCCAAAAAGTCATGAAAGACAATGCAAGAAGGTTTAATGGTGAAATGATGGGATCATGAGAGCCTAAAAACCAATCAGCAAATTAATCCCCTCTGGGATTAACTGAGTGGTAACTGAAGGCAGGGAGGGTGTGGCTGGAAGAGGTGGGCATTGAGGGTGTGCCTTTTGGGTATATATTTTGTATCTGACTAGTGTAGTCTATCTCTCTCTCTCTCCTTCTTCATCATCATGTGGGTCTCTTCCACCATGCTGTTCAGCCTCACCTCTAGCCCCAAGGAAAGGGGCCAGCTGCATATGGACTGTGACTTTTGAAACTGTGAGCCCCCAACTTCCTCTAAAATCATTCTTATAGGGGTGGGGTTGGGGTTGTGGCTCAGCAGTAGAGTGCTTGCCTACCACGTGTGAAGCCCTGGTTTTATCCTCAGCACCACATAAAAATAAATAAATAAAATAAAGGTATTGTGTCCAACTACAACTAAAAAATAAATATTCAAAAAAATTTGTTCTTATCTGGTCTGTTAGTCACAGCAGTAAAAAAGTTGACTAAAACAAATAAGGAATTTCTAATATTGCAGAGTTGTTTGTAAATTAGCATGCTTATAAAGCTTTCTTGATACAATGCAATCTACAGAAGTTAAAGAACATCCCAAGGTTTTCTTCTAGTACTTATTGATAACATAAATAAATTATCTCTTGGGAAAGGAAAGCTCTAAGCCTTGCTATACTGTGATCTCCTAGTAATATGTCAAAATTATTATGTTTCTGTATGAAAATTTACTATGATGTTGAAATTAATTGAGAAAACCATTTTATTCTATTGGATTGTCCAAGGGTCAGTCATGCTTATTGTTGAACTTCTCTTGTTTTACTGGTGTGTGAAGCATGACTGTGATCCAGTTTGCTATTTATTTTTCTTAGATAACTGTTATACATTTAGTGTCTCTTACAGAGCAAATTAAAAACTGAGCATCCCATTCAAGAGTGATTGCAGTGAACAGAGTAGTTTATACTAGTAATTGTGGTTTAGTAATTCTGGTTCTCTTGTTTAATTATAATTTTTGAAGGAAAATATTTTACATATAATGCTAAGTAAAGAAAGAACAATAGCCAGGTGTGATGGCATATACCTGTAAACCCAAAAGTTTAGGAGGCTAAGGCAGGAGGATTATGAGTGCAAAGACAGCCTTAGCAACTCAGAGAGTCCCTAAGCAACTCAATGAGACCCCATGTCTAAATAAAATATTTTTAAAAGGGCTGGGGATGTAGTTCCGTAGTTAAATGCCTCTGGGTTCAATCCCCCATAAAATTAAAAAAAAAGAGTATGCAAAATTATTTTATACCATAATTTTAATCAAAATTCACAATAAAATGCAAAATAAATATTCTCACATATATGTGTATCTATGTTAGGAAAGCCATTATGTGCTTTTTTTCATATTTGGTTTTCAGAATTTAATACATTTGTAATTAAAAGTAAACACAAGTTTGTGAAGCATCACAGGTATTATAACATCTGATTATGTCTAGAAGTGGCTGAACAGGAAGAAAGCTAACTTACTTATAACTGGAATTAATGTGTCACAAATAAATCTTTCCACTAAACTTCAATTAATACTTGAAAGCCTGAAATTGGGATTTCTGGGCTACTTTTTTGGACAAAAGGTATTTTCCTTTGTAAGACAACAACAACAAATATGAACACATCATACACATGAGAAAAGGTATAAAAGACTATTTAGTTAAGTTTCTTATTTGAAGGCAGCGAATGTTTTATCAGAACCAGTTAGGAAAAATACACTTTATGAAATGATATTTGGTAGCTAATGAAATCACCAAGAATACTGAAAATCCAGGCTTAGGAAATGATCAGGGAAAAGAGAATAAGAGTACATTGGAGAATGCACTCTTGTAATGTGTGACAATAGCAGTACCAATAATACTAAATGTGGCCAAGTCACATGCTAAATGGAAGGTTGGTATGATGCTTTTATTTCAGCTTCTATACAAAAGTTTCTTAGGAAAGAAATTTACCAAATAATGAAATTTAAGATGATAGGTAACCAAAATTAATGATAGATGTTCATAGCAAATGTGATAAGCTCAGATATAATGTAATGATTAAAAAAAAGAACTTTTATGTGAGAGGATATAGTATATTTACATGCAAAATATGTTGATTCAAAAGAAGTGGAAGGAGAAAGATACAATATAAAGAGGAAAGGTAAGCCTCAGAAACCCAGGATGAAGTTCCATTGAGGATGCTTATGCAACTGCAATGAATAATATTTGAAATGACTGTCTTTGATGCAGAGAGAGAAAGTTAAATCACTCAAATAGAGACAAAGATGGGTGATACTTGGGTGTGGACAATTATCAATGTTGTGTTTGCCCATATTTCACCAAGCACAAATTTAATAAGATGTAAACATCTGACCTTATTTTTTTCCTGACTTGTTATATCTTTTCATAAAGGCGATTTTCTGCCTCCTTATGGCTAGTTAGTAAACTAATGGAGTTAATAAAACTTACCATTTCACAAAATATTAAATTTCCCACCTGTGTAGGTACTGAATAAAATTCTATCTTCTCCATATCACATTTGTTTGGAATAAACTAAAATTGCATTTTCCTTTGGCTTACTTTTATAATGTTAGTTGCAACTCATTTTCCTATTAGAAGACTCTTCAATGAACTGTTGATCTTAATTGTTTGGCTCTAAGTGTTTATATATGCAGTCACTTGTATACATTTGTCTCACTAATGAGAAGAAGCTTTGAAGCACATCCTTATGTATTTACTCCACAACTTATATATTTTATTACTTTTTACTTTGAATTTCTTTTTCATAATGATAAGAACATATTTAATGTCAAAACTTGTTACTCTTAGTAAAAAGTTAAATTTAACGTTCCAAATCCAGTGTATTGTGGGAAGATTTAGAGATGGGAGATTAAAAACATTTTTATTAAAAATCACCTTCACATCTACTGCAAAGTGCCTTTAAATTGTGAAAACTTAATATTCAATCTATAAATATCATGCTTGTTTGTTTTACACATTTAAAACATCAATTTTGGGGCTGGAATTGCAGCTCAGTGGTACAGAGCTTTCTTAGAACCTGTGAATGAAGGTATTGTGTCCATGTACATTTTTTTTTAGAGAGAGAGAGAGAGAGAGTTGTTTAATATTTATTTTTTAGTTTTCGGCGAACACAACATCTTTGTTCGTATGTGGTGCTGAGGATCGAACCCGGGCCGCACGCATGCCAGGCGAGCGCGTTACCACTTGAGCCACATCCCCAGCCCCCCAAAAAATTTTTTAAAAAATCAACTTCACATTCTGTTTATAGACAATATGTATTGAACTGTCCAATAATACAAAATATATTTTTAAATCAAGGATTAAAATACAAGTTTTAAAAAATCAAACAAAATTTATGCTATAGTTTGTCAGAACAGTCATCATATTCCATTAATAATTTTTTATATTATATATGTTATGTCCAGAGTCTTTGACCATATATTAGTTTTCATTATCTCAGTATGAAAATATCTTCAAATAGAGCTTGCATCAGCTGTGGGGAGAGGGGACTATGATGGAGAGACAACATGGATATTGCATTGTGAGGTTTTGAACCACAGTTGATTTGGCATTTAGACATTTTAGCCTCCGGCCTATTTTGTATATTATCATTCCACATCTGGGCACATTCTGGGAAGAGCAGAATTCTATTGTTTGTGGTATATATTTATTTCATGAATACATCATGGATGATATCTGTGTAGGTCAAATGTCTAACAAAGGTCAGAGAGTCACCTCATTGCTAGTCTGGTTTAGTGTTTAAACTGTTAAAAATAAAAATCAAGGGGAAAGAAAAAGGATGAAGTATTCTTTCCATGAAGATTTGTATTTTCATTTTTAGTGAATTAGAATTACCCATGCTTAAAGAAGGTGAAACATTTCATTTTCAAGCTTACAGATAACAGCGAATGCCAAAAGTCAAATTTTCCAACCACTAGAATTATCAATTGGTGAGGTCACTCATGTAGCATCTCAGAAAATAAGACACAAAACTTGTGTCATTATCTGGCCTAATCCCCATTTCTTTAGGCTAAACCATTCAGGATGGGTGATTGCCTATTTTCTCTGGGATATCTTAGAAGGTATATAATGCATTTGTATTTTATCAATATTTTATTTGCATCTAAAATTATATTTCTCATTTTCACTTAAATGAATCGCTCCTTATTTAATAACATGCGTATTATTGTTCAATATTTTCTTTTTTATAAGGTTTTTGCAATATTGGAAATGGTAATCTAAACAGCACTTAAACCTTCATTCTGAAAGCTAAACAAGATCAAATTCTTTGAATGTTCCTAAAATAAAACATTTTCTACTACAATAATTATTCCTGTTATTCTCTGTAAAAATATCCAGTTCACTGATATATTTTTAAAGGGTGCAAGAAAGATTCATACCAGATATAGAGAAACAATGATATCTAGAACACTGAAGAGATGTGTGTGTGTGTGTGTGTATGTGTGTGTGTGTGTGTGTGTGTGAGAGAGAGAGAGAGAGAGAGAGAGAGAGAGAGAGAGAGAAGGGATAAGTCTGGTCACCAGAAACATGAAATAAGAAAGAATTTCAATTAAAATATTTTATTATACCTTTCACAATAGCAGTGCCAACATGTCTTTTAACACATTACCAAAATTAAGGAATTTTAACTTTCTAAAATAAAATTCAATAATACCATATCTACCACAAAAACACCATTCTTGAAATAAAATTTAAGAAAACATCATCTGTGTTTTCCTTTATATGTAAATATTTTCTGTAATTCCATCAAGTCATTTAAACATCTGTTCTTAAACAGTAGCCCTCACTGTAAGGTTGCTAAGGCTTTCTTCCATTCTGGTAGCCAAGGGTAGAAAGTGGTAATTCCATATTCATTTATTGCCAACTATCCTACCTAGGTTCACAAAATCTGACTATTCCAATAACTTAAGAAAACAGTGAAGAAAGCACACAAACACACAGAAGTACCTTTTCAAAATACAGGATGGCTCTCTGACCTTAAGGGTCCATGGAAATAGAAAGAGCCATTGGAATTCTTCATTTTTATATAGGGAACACAGAAGGGAAGGATCCATGGAACATTCTATCCCAAAAAGGGCAAAGGGTAGGATTACAAAGGAACAGGTGAGTGTAACTCCACCCCAGTGGGTGACACCTACACCCGGAGCCATGCCTTGTTATCCAAGCTACAGTAATGCCCAAGTTACTCTGCAACATAATAATTGTTCAGGACCCCAGGAAATCATGACTCAAAGGTGTGTTCATCCAGGGCAGCTCCCGAAACTCATTATAGTTATTGTCAAAGATAGAACAATACAGAGGGTAGGGAGGTGGCATGGGGGCAGAAAAGATGGTGGAATGAGATGGACATCATTACCCTAGGTACATGTATGACTGCACATATGGTGTGACTTTACATCATGTACAACCATAGAAATGTAAAGTTGTGCTATATTTGTGTACAATTAATCAAAATGCATTCTGTTGTCATATATACCTAATTTAAATAAATAAATTAATTAAAAAGGTAGAACAATGCATAACAGGCTTGATATGCAGGGAATATCAAAATGATGACAATGTTAAATAAACAAATAACAAAGATTAAGTCAATTTAGTCAAAGCTTATTTTGAGATTTAACAGGAAAAATTTGAATTTTCATAGCATATTCATGTCAAGTCTGTAGAAAGTCTAAAAATTTTTATGATACTATCTCGAAACATTATAAAATAATTATATTACCCAACTTATTTTGTTTCTGGTTTATGGAGATTATCTCTAGAGTTTCACAAATAAATAATATGATTTTTTTTGGTGTGTGTGTGAATACACATGATTTCATTTGAAGTAGAAATAGCAGAATTTATGTATCTGAATCATGTGATCATCATGGAATTAATGGATTACTTTCCATCATATGTGATAATGTATATATGTGTATTTATGAGTGTGTGCTTGTAATATGATATTAAATGGGTACAACTCCCCCAAATCTAAGTACTGCATTATGTCATTATATTAAAAATTAAAACAAAAATACTTATGTGTGTTTACTACATAAGAGTGAACTAGTTATTCTGAGGAAAAAAAAATAACTCCCAATGAGAAACATGTAGAATTTGTATAAAGTATAAAAATATACTTTTTGAAAAAAATATGAGCATATATTAATTGCATTTATTAAGTGGTTTCAGTGTAACATTTCAATACACACATATGGTGTCAACTGGTCTCAAGAAAGATATATGAATGGTCAACAGATAAATGAAAAAAAAATGTCCAATATCATTAAATATCAGGGAAATATAAAACAAAACCACAATGAGATACCATTTCCCACTAGTTAGAACTGCTATTATGTATTTTCAAAATAGCAAATATTGGTGAGATGTGTGTAAAAGAAAAAAATATCATACTCTGTTGGTGGGAATGTAAGTTAGTATAAACATTATGGAGAACAGCACAAAGATTTTTTTTAAAATTATTTTGTTGTAATTAGATATGCATTACATTAGAATGCATTTAGACACTTTGATATATCATAAATAGATGGGAGATAATTTCTCATTATTCTGAGTGCAAAATCATATTGGTCATGTAGTCACATATATACATACAGTGATAATGTCTGCTACATCCTACTATCTTTCCTATTCCCATATCCCCTTCCCTCCCCTTCAATCACTTCCCTCTACCTAATCCAAGGTAACACTACTCTTCCTTAGTGCCCCCTGCCTTATTGTGAATTAGCATCTGCATATTAGAGAAAACATTTGGTCTTTGGTTTTGTGGGATTAGCTTATTTTTCTTAGCATGATATTCTCCAACTCCAACCATTTACTGGCAAGTGCCATAATTTCATTCTTCTTTAAAGGTGAGTAATATTCCAATGAATATATTCACCACATTTTCTTTATCCATTCATCTATTGAGGGACACCTAGGTTGGTTCCATAGTTTAGCTATTGTGAATTGAGCTGCTTTAAACATTGATGTGGCTGTGTCCCTGTAGTATGCTGATTTTAAGTCCTTTGGGTATAAACCAAGGAGTGGGATAGCTGGGTAAAATGGTGGTTCCATTGCCAGTTTTCTGAGGAATCTCCATACTGCTGTGCATAGTGGTTGCACCTATTTGCAGTCCCACCAGCAAAGTTTGAGTACACCTTTTTCTCCACATCATCGCCAACATTTATTGTTGCCTGTATTCTTGATGATTGCCTTTCTGACAGGAGTGAGATGAAATCTTAGATTAGTTTTGATTTGCATTCCTTGAATTGCTAGACATATTGAACAGTTTTTCATTGATTTGTTGATCAATTGTATTTCTTCTGTTGTGAAGTGTCTGTTCAGTTCCTTAGCCCATTTGTTGATTGGCTTATTTGTTTTTTTGGTGTTAAGTTTTTTGAGTTCTTTATATATCCTAGAGATTAATAGTTTATTGGAGGTGCATGTGGTAAGGATTTTCTAACAATCTGAAGGCTCTATCCTCATGTTATTGATTGTTTCCTTTGCAGAGAAGAAGCTTTTTAATTTGAATCCATCCCATTTATTGATTCCTGATTTTATTTCTTGTGCTTTAGGAGTCTTGTTAAAGAATTCAGATCCTAGGCCAACATGGTGAAGAATTGAGCCTATATAATCTTCTATTAGGTACAGGGTCTCTGCTCTAGTGCTTAAGTCTTTGATTCACTTTGAGTGATTTTTGTGCAGGGTAAGAGAGAGAGGTTTAATTTCATTTTGCTACGTGTGGATTTCCAGTTTTGCCAGCACCATTTGTTGAATAGGCTATGGTTTCTCCAGTGAATGTTTTTGGCACCCTTGTCTAGTATGAGATAATCATATTTATGTGAGTTAGTCTCTGTGTCCTCTAGTCTGTACCATTGGTCTACAAGTCTATTTTGGTGCCAATACCATGCTGTTTTTGTTAATATAGCTCTGTAGTATAGTTTAACACCTGGTATTATGATGCCTCCTGCTTCACTTTTCTTGCTAAAGATTGCTTTGGCTATTCTGGGTCTCTTATTTTTTTCCAAATAAATTTCACGATTGGTTTTTCTCTTTCTATGAAGAATGTCATTGGGATTTTAAGAGGAATTACATTAATTCTATATAACACTTTTGGTAGTATGGCCATTTTGACAATATTAATTTTGCCTATCCAGGAGAACGGGAAATCTTTCCATCTTTTGAGGTTTTCTTCAATTTCTTTCTTTAGTGTTCTGTAGTTTTCATAGTAGACATCTTTAACCACTTTTGTTAGATTGATTCCCAGGTATTTTTTTTTGAGGTTTAGTTCTATAGTTTTCTTATTTAGTTTTTGTTTGAAAGATCTGTCCAGTAGTGAAAGAGGTGTGCTAAAATCACCCAGTATTATTTTATTGTGGTCTCTTTGACTCTTGAAATTGGGAAGAGTTTGTTTGATGTACATAGATGATCCATTGTTTGGGGCATAAATATTTATAATTGTTATATCCTGCTAATATATACTTTTTTAAAATAATATGAAATGTTCTTCTTTGTCTCTTCTGATGAACTTTGGCTTGAAGTCTACTTTATCTGAGATGAGAATGGAAAGCTCTGCTTGTTTATGCAATCCATATGAGTGATAAGTTTGTTTTTTTTTCCCATCCTTTCACCTTCAGCCTGTAGATGTCTTTGCCCATGAGGTGAGTCTCTTAAAGACAGCATATTGTTAGGCCTTGCTTTTTAATCCAATCTGCCAACATGTGTCTTTTGATTGATAAGTTTATGTCCTTAACATTCAAAGTTATTGTTGAGATATGATTTACATTCCCTGTCATTTTGATTTATTTCTGGTTTTTGAATTGTCTTAGTTTCTCATTTTGTTGAATTTCCCTTTAGTATAGAGCCTCTCTTCACTGGTTTTCACTTCTTTTTTTTTTTTTACTTCATCCTCATGGAATATTTTGTTGAGAATGCTCTGTAGTGTAGGCTTTCTAGTTGTGAATTTTTTATATTTCTGTTTATCATGGAAGATTTTCATTTGATCTTCAAATCTGGAACTTAATTTTGCTGCATATAAAATTCTTGATTGGCATCCTTTTTCTTTCAGAGCTTAAAATTTATAATTCCCGGACCTCCTAGCTTTGAGGTTCTGGGTTGAGAAATCAGTGGAGATCCAAATTGATTTCACTCTATACATAATTTTTTTTTTCTCACTGCCTGTAAGATTTTATCTTTATTCTCTGTGTTAGTCATTCTCATTGTAATGTGTCTTGGTGTGGATCTGCTGTAATTTGGTATATTTGTGGTAATGCAATCCTCTTGTATTTTATTTTCCATTCCAATATTTAGGTTTAGGAAATTTTCTGCTATTATTTCATTGAAAAGATTGCACATTCCTTTGGTTTATATCTCTGTTCCTTCACCTATTCCAATAACTCTTAAATTTGGTCTTTTCATGTTATCCCATAATTCTTGGATGTTCTGTTCATGGCTTCTTACCATCTTCTCCACATGTTCAACTTTACTTTCAAGTTTATATATTTTGTCTTCATTATCTGAGGTTCTGTCTTCCAAGTAGTCTAGACTGTTGGTTATGCTTTCTACTGAATTGATAATTTGGTTTACTGATTCCTTCATTTTAAGGATTTCTGCTTGTTTTTTTTTCTTCATGATGTCTAACTCTTTATTGAAGTGGTCTTTCACTTCCTGTATTTTTTTTCTTTGATTTCACTCCTTATGCTACCCTTAACTTCATATATCAATTTAACCATATAAAATCTGAACTCCTTCTTGGACATTTGTTCTACTGTGTAATCAGTGGCTTCTGTTGAAGCACCTTGGTTTGCGGGATGCTTTATTCCCTTGTTTTTTTTTTTATTTTTTATTTATTTATTTATTTTTTTAATTTTTTATTGTGGGTTGTTCAAAACATTACAAATTTCTTGACATATCATATTCCACACTTTGATTCAAGTGGGTTATGAACTCCCACCTTCACCCCATACACAGATTGCAGAATCACATCAGTTACACATCCATTGATTTACATATTGCCATACTAGTGTCTGTTGTGCTCCGCTGCTTTTCCCATCCTCCACC